>NC_044495.1:7402210-7759710 GCF_902362185.1 Chanos chanos
CCTCAGTCTCTCTCCAGTCATCTCACAGACCCTCAGTCTCTCTCCTGTCATTTCACAGACCCTCAGTCTCCTGTCATCTCACAGACCCTCAGTCTCTCTCCTGTCATTTCACAGACCCTCAGTCTCTCTCCAGTCATCTCACAGATCCTCAGTCTCTCTCCAGTCATCTCACAGATCCTCAGTCTCTCTCCAGTCATCTCACAGATCCTCAGTCTCTCTCCTGTCATCTCACAGATCCTCAGTCTCTCTCCAGTCATCTCACAGATCCTCAGTCTCTCTCCTGTCATCTCACAGATCCTCAGTCTCTCTCCTGTCATCTCACAGATCCTCAGTCTCTCTCCTGTCATTTCACAGATCCTCAGTCTCTCTCCAGTCATCTCACAGATCCTCAGTCTCTCTCCAGCACTCGCTGTTTGAGCATTGTTCACCTCGCATCTCGTTCCTTCGCTGAATGAATTTAGATTTTCTCTATTTATAATTGTATTTTCTACATGTAGCCTACGTGTATTTTTAATATTCTGGGTTTTATTCTATGTATTTCTCTTTCAGATCATTAAACAAAAGCAAGCTGTAAGTGTTGAAAGAAAGAAAATGTTACGTTGTTGGTGACATTTACTGTGGTTAGGTGTTACAAGTAATCTAGAGATGATTTAAAGTCTATGGGAGGATGTGTGTAGGTAAATACTGCCCCATTTTGTATAAGGGACTTGAACATCCGTAATTTTGGTATTCACAGGAGGTTCTGGAGCCAGTCCCCTGTGGCTACAATACGGAGGGCGAGTGTATATACATACACACACACACACACACACATATATATATAAACATACACCCACACACACCCAGCCCAGTTTAATATATATGTGTGTGTGTGTGTGTGTGTGTGTGTATATATATATATATATGGACACGACAGACAGCAGTATGTAGAGGGGGCTAGCAGACAGAGTGAGTTTGATTAGATGATTCTGATTCTAAAATGATCCTCATGCTGGAGATGATTTAATTCTGAGTCAGAAGCTCCTTCACTGCTTATGCTCACACACACACACACATACACACACACAGATCTGTGAGAGTACATGAGCATCCCCTACAGAAAGCTGGGTTCCTCTCTCTCTCTCTCTCTCTCTCTTTCTCTCTCTCTCTCTCCACGTGTCAAGTCTAGCTATAAAAATGTCTTTAGCATTAACTCCGTAAGCAGGAAGGACGGCTCAGTGAATCGAAATTCATGGGAATCTCTGAAGCTATTCAAAAAGATATATAGTTAGATTGAAATGACCATATGACAGGCAAGTGTAATCTTCTAACAACCCAGGTATGGCTTTCAATCAGCATTCCCTGCATAGCTTTTCTTTTCATTTGCATTCAGACTTCTGCACAGTAAACATAGGTGACATTCAGTAATTGATTAAGTGCCCAACAGGATGCTAGGATTTAAATAGGAGGAGATGAATGGGGAGGCGAACGCCTGGTCTTTGTCCAGCTGCCAGGTTTTTTTTTTGAATGGGCTAAGGCAAGATCCAATACATCATCTCTCATTTTATCAGCTACTTCTCTGAGCTTCATTTCTTCTCTGTTGGATCTGCCAAAGTCACATCCCAGCCTCTCCGCATTAATATTCATGGAATGCCACTTTGATTTAATATGCTCTAAACGCACACACACAAAAAAAGTCAGCTTAAAAATTGGACGGGTACAAAAAAAGAAATAAATAAATAAAATAAAACAAAACAAAGACGGATGGAGTGGTTAGAGCACTTGGCAGCCTCACTCGGTAAAGCAGGGAAAACGGTGTGGAAAAGGGAAGGAAAAAGTGAGTGATATTTGTGCTTTAAGCCTGGAAAAGCATCGACCTGTAGGATTTCTGAGTCAATATTTGCCGGGGTCGGAAGAGGATGTTTTAAGTCTAACGCAGAGTGTGTGTGTGTGACGGCCCGACGGGACCTCGCTGCGGTCAGATGAGTGTCTGGCACTTTGACTTTTACTGTCAAATGACCTTCACTGGTAATTTGAAATTATGGTCTTAATTACCACCCCACTGAAGACTCGCAACCACCGATCTCAGTGGCTAAAATGTCACCTTGTCAAATGATTTGTTAAGGGAGTGCGCCATGGCTGTGTGTGTGTGTGTGTGTGTGTGTGTGTGTGTGTGCACGCGTGTGTGTGTGCGTGTGTGTGTGCGTGTGTGTGTGTGTGCGTGTGTGTGTGGGTGTAATACATGTGTGAACCCAAATAAAAAAGTATCACGTGTAGGTTGTGCATTTCTACTTTTGTTCCACATAACATGAGAAATAACATTGTCAAAGACTAAACACACATATTCTAGGTTTTAAGCTTCTAAAGTTTTTTGTTGTTATCGGGTTGTTTTTTTTTTCTTTCTCTTTTAATCATTTCTAAAGCATCCTGGACTCTATGCAGTCAACACAGTCCATCTGGTGAGTCTCACCCATCTGACCCAGTGCTGTGTGCAGAAAGCGGTTGCTATGGAATCTGGAGCTATAGGCCACAGACATTCCTCCGTTGCATCCTCTTTCTTCCGCGCGTGCTTGCAGGCCGAGGCTGGAAGTTATTCAAGCGATGGCGGCCTCTTGACACGCTCATGCTCTAGGTTTTGTTCACCAAGGGCAAGGCTTAGGCGGTGAACCAATCACAGCAATTTTCAGCAGAGTTACAGAAGTGACAGAGACCTGAATAGCCGACATGCGTTGACAGGTTTGTCCAGGTATGTGTCGCTTGCAGTAAGAACAGGTTGATGCACACACATTATATTTTACTGGATACCAATTTGATTTCATTCATTAGACCCGAACATGTGACATCTGGTTTGTGCTTGCTTGTCTGTTCCTTTGTTGAGATGGTAGCGGTCAAATGAATGATGCGAGATTTTGAAAAACATTTACAGAGCTGTCCATTGCTTTTTTTTTTTGCTTTTTTTTTTCAACAGCTCTGCTTTTTGAAATACAAAAGAGTTGTCTGTTTTTTCTGTGTGAGAACTGTCTTCAAAAGAAAAAAAAAACTGTCAGGAGGTTGTCCAATTATCCACATTATTGAAAATGGTTTGCTGCTGTGTTTTGGTCATTTTCTCCAGACAGGCAACCCGTCAAACCAAACAGATCTGAAAGCTTGTCAAGAGAATAGCTGAAACTGCATGCGTGTGCGTCTAATCCAGTGAGTTCACTTCAGGTGGGAAAGAGAGAGAGAGAGACAGAGAGAGAGAGAGACAGAGAGAGAGACAGAGAGAGAAGAGAAGAGAAGAGAAGAGAAGAGAAGAGAAGAGAAGAGAAGAGAAGAGAAGAGAAGAGAAGAGAAGAGTATTTGGTTAGCTTTTGTCAGGCAAAACTTACAAAGAAGAAAATGAAGCAACAAGCAAGAGACCTTATGCACAGAGCAGAGAGCAAGAAATGGGATGAAGCCATTAACAGTATATCAGTACCATCAGGGCCATTAGACCGTCTAGGGAAGAAAAATACGGATCAATAGGAAAGCGCAGAGAGACGACTTTAGATAGCAACTGCAGATTTAAGAAGTACAACTCCATGACATTACATTTATGTTTTGAGCTTTTAATGCATTACTCATCCACATCGTGGAATAAACCATTGAAAAGTATGAATTGGGGGGGGGGGGCACTTATGAGTTTTTCTTTCTTTCATTTAAGATAAGCGAGGGGATGGGATATTTTTAGACGCATCAACATTAGTCTGTGTTCCATTAAGTGTATTTAAAAGGCGGGGGGGGGGGGGGCGTGGATTTAATAGAAGGAAACAGATGAATTCATTTGGACAAATGTTTGCTGTAAAGCACAAGACCCGTGGTGGAATGGTAAAAACGGCGTGTGACACTGACATGGTGTTTGGTTCTTCCGCTCAGCTATGGGCTCTGTTGTTTCATTCCAAAGGGTGTCGCTTGCATAGACCTTCCACAAAACTGGGTCGCTCTTTTTACGTCGCTCTTTTTCTGTCTTTGTGAGTAAAGCATTTTTTTTTTCTGTTATTTGTTTTGGACAAATAATTAGAGCTCCCTGTCCTTCGTGATACAGCCAATCAAGGTTAATTGAATTGCAATTCCTTTCCTCAATAAGAATTCTTTTACCATCGCTCCCTTCCAATGAAGCATTTTATTTGCGGGGGTTTTTTTTTGTTTGTTTTTTTTCTGACGTAAACCAATCAACAATAAATAAATTAGTTTTCTCACATGGTGTTTGCTGAAGATAAAATGAGCTATGATGAATAAAGCTTCAGGGCACCAAACTGAGTAGCATTTCTACATATTTATCATCTTCATTCTTTTAATCTTAGCTCATTTACAAATTAATTAACATCTAATTATCTGGCATGAGAGCATATATATGTGTTTGAAATAAAGAGGGGGGTTGTGAATATCCAGAATTTCTTCAGAATTACCAAGTCTAATCTTTTTCGGTATGCGCCGGCAGACAAAAAAAAAACGGTACGAGAGAAAAAAAAAATTCCTTTTGACAAAGCAGGTCATAAACAGTACAAGATGTCACTTTTCAGTGAAAAGGTTTTCGCTCCGAATTATTGCTTTAGGGGAGCAAATTTCACGTGAACCGAGACCAACTCAGATCAAATCCTTTAAGTCTTTAGTACTCCGAATCCAACAGATCCACTGAAAAAATGCAAAAAGTGCTCATCTACATTTCAACGATTCATTATGGGATGCGGCATCAGTAGAGGAAGTCGAGTTTAAATTAGAATTCATCGCCACGGCTCGGAGCTACGAGACGCTTTCAAAGTTTTCCCTTTTTTTTTTTTTTTTTGGTCTTCTCAGCGTTCAGGATCTTCCTTTCCACTCGTGTGTGTGTGAAAAACAAACACATCACCTGTCAAATGAATACAGGATGATTGAAGAATGAGAACTCTGCATCGTTCAGTCCCACTGCTGAGAAAAAAACAGAAAGAAAGAAAGAAAGAAAGAAAGAAAGAAAAACATTTTTTGAGAGTCTCACAAAATCACACTGCTGTGCTGTGTCCAAAACTATAGAGTTCACACTAGGAGCACAGATCTTGATTTGTGTTGGGGGAACAAAATGGATAGACTTTTCCATTTTTCAAATCTTCCTCTCTCTCTCTCTCTCTCTCTCTCTCCTGGACCACCGAGTAAGTGACTTGCATCTCAAACACTTTCTTATGTCAGTTTAATTACTACCCTTGAGGACTGACAGAGTAAAGTATGTCAATTTCCACAAATAGACTACTTGAGACTTTTGCCTCAAAAAAGGGAAAAGTGCTGACATGTCTTAGAATTTGCACTCCAATGGCTTGACGGACAACTCCTTTTTTCTCTCCTTCTTCTTTTTCTTTTTCTTCTTCTTTCTGTCCAATGCTTGCCTGCTTGACATATGCCTGGCCCTATTACTAAAGGCAAATGGAAACTGTCCTGTGTTTTTCACTTAGGTACAGAGAATGCCCCGGGCATGAATTAAATCGTTTATGGAAACGACTGCATATGTACACAAGCCCCAGAACATTACTATTTTAAATACACTGAAAAACTGCAGTTTAAGACCAATCTAACATCTCTTAAACAGGACTCCTAGTGTGTTTATCCAGCGGAATTCACAACAGTAGGACCCGCTTGCCTGGGGCAGTGGTGTTTTTCAATATGGACATGGACCTTCAGTCAAGACAATAATACTACACTATCTCACTGCACTAAAACTGCCCAGATGTCCAGGCGAAATGAAAAAAAAAGGGAAATTAAAAACAGGGGGAAATGTATTTGACATCTTAAAGCGCCGTAGTACACTATGACAGGCTAGAGAAATCATTGGTTCTAACTAGCTAGCTGAGTACGAAAGATGTAAGGAAGTGATCATAAATTGTAAAAATCTTGAGCATAAGACTAAAACATCGACCAACATGTTTCAAGTCTTAATTTTGCTGACAGAAGACACCATCTGGGGAACTATCAGCATTTATCAAATAGGAGGTAGTCTGGGAGGCAGACTGAGATGTTTAATAATGTCTTACTATTTACTATTTTACCATTAAACTACGGAATTTAGAATAGAAACCTTTACTTAAGAAATGGTAATCCACTGGTAGCACACCCCAGGGTGTGTGTTTGTGTGTTTTATCGGGAAACAGTCAGAACCCGCCTCAGGCTAAAAACATTTGGTCAGCACCTCAGTGGCCTTGTGCTTTAATGACGTCCTTGGACGTATAAATCAATATCAAAAAGATTATTAATATAAAGACAGGGGCTGGGATACTTAACGTCAGTAAAACATAGATGAAGTCATAGATCACTGTATAACTCAGTGCTGCATTGTCAGTGAAACCATGCACGTGGGCCTAAACCTCTCCTGAGTTTTCATAAGCATAAAACGAACAAACGTCTTCCAAACAAAAGAGACGCGGCTGACACATCAGACTCGTCTCGACGCTCTGCCCCACCGCAATTTTTAAACCTTCATTTCCTGTATGAATGGCGTCTCGCAGATGAAATCAAGCGACATTTTCGGTCCCAAAGAAATTGCTCCCTCCTGGGATTTTGAAGGGAATGTTAATCAGAGTAAATATCAGGATCTTCAGTGTTGATAATGGTTTATGGCTACCTTATCACGACCCCCCCCCTTCTTATGCCCCCTGCCTGTTCACATAGCAAACAGTGAGTCAGAGGAGGGCAGAGATCTGCTGCAGAGCCGTAATTAAATATCCACACTAATCCTTGCAGGATTGCCGGTCGACTATAAATAGAGTTGCTTTGGAAATTGTGGATAACTGCTTCTTTTCTTTTTTTTTTCTTTTTCTTTTTTTTTCTTGTTCAGAGTTGCCCCTAGGTGAGCATAAGAAACTTGATGGGGATGGAATGATAATTGAAAAAAAAAGAAAGAAATAAAGAAAGAAAGAAAAAAAGAAAAAAAGAGGAACTATGAGGTATTGCAGTATTTCATGACAGTCCCCACAAATGAAAGAATCTTGAATTGATATTGAAGTAGCTGAGATATATATATATATATATATATATATATATATATATATATATGTTTCTTTTTTTTTTTTTGCTACTTGCACAATTACCTGTGGGATGAAACTGAGATAGCCTACGGCTGGTATTGGCAAAGGCAACCGCGGGAACATTTCTGAAAAGCCGAGCGCAGTCACTGAATTTCCTGCCGCCCTCAAAGATCGTTATCAGACGTTGTTGAATTGCCTCTGACAATAGGCCACTTCAGACCGCATCTAGCTCTCATAAAGTTAAACAGCTTTGGGTGTAAACACAACTCAGAAGTTTTTTTTAGTCATCCTGTAATTTAATGCAGTGAAGATGTGGCTTGGAAAAGTACTTTGCGTGTGTTCTGGGGAGAAGGATCCAGCCACAGTTCATGAACCTCTTTAAGCTGGCGGGTGGCATCTTTTTTCTGAGTGACAGACTGTTTAAGAACCTTGTGAACAGCATACATTCTGATAAAGAAACAAAGGAATTCTTGTCAACCTAACAATGTTTCACTGAAGACTGACTGCGCTATAAAAAGTGGAACCAGAGCTAATTACATACTAGTAAAGTGCACATTAAGACACACACACACACACACACACACACACACACACACACACCAGCTCTGTCCTCTACAAAGCGAGTAACAGTAATCTTGCTCAAAGTGGACAAAAAGTCTAAATTGGTTCCTTGATCAGTTCAAATGGAGCAATTTCCAAAACGCAGTCATTCAAAACGGTTTCTAAATTGACAATAAATTTGGCTCAATGGCTGAGTGAAGGGGAGCGGTTCAGTGTAACTCAGACGGTCGAAGCGTCTCTGAACAATTCTTTATGCAGATGGACTGACTTTCAGTTGTTCGTCGAACACTGTAGGAAATCCATTCCACGTGGTCTGATTCATCCTTTCAAACATGTAAGTTAAGGAAGCAGCGGTGCCTGATTGTGTGTGACTGTGGAAGTCCTTTTGTGGAGGAATCGATCAATCTCTCATCTTCGCTTGTGTGAAGCAGGGTGCCTCTTGACCTAGCTTTGTATGGTTGAAAGCGTGATCTTACAGTGTCAAGATAAATATAGCACTTGTAAAGATTTACTGTACCATAACAGTTTTCAGTTTATTTTAATGATTTCAACAGATAATTCTTTTGAAAAGATAATAAAATAGCAAAAAATGTGTGTGTGTGTGTGTGTGTGTGTGTGTGTGTATGTGTGTGTGTGTGTGTGTGTGTGTTTGTGTGTCTGCGGGCACACAGGGAGTCATACAGAAAGAGAGAGAGAGAGAGAAAGAGAAAGAGACAGAGAAAGAGAAGGAGAAAAAGAGAGAGAGAAAGAGACACAGAAAGAGAAAAAGAGAGAGAGAAAGAGAGAGAGAGAGAGAGAGAGAGAGAAAGAGAAAGGGAAAGAGAAAGAGAAAGAGAAAGAGAAAAAGAGAGAGAGAGAGAGAGAGAGAGAGAGAGAGAACAAAAGAGAAGTGTAAAGAGAGTAATAAGAGAAGCATTGCAAGCTGAGCAAGGAGAGAAGTGTGAGGTGACATTTTAACACCCTCTGCACAACACTCACACTCACACACACACCCACACGCACACACACATCCACACCCATACACCCACACGCACCCTCCCCCTCCACACACACACACACACCCCCACACCCACACACACACCCATACCCACATACCCACATACACACACACACACACACACACACACACACTCATTCACACACACCCATGTTGTGCATTGTTTACTGAAGCAATGCCTGCAGCACAGTATTGTTGGAAGGTCTATAAAGACTTCCCCCAGAATCCCCAAAGTACAACAAATAGAGTGAAATCACCACACAAAGAGAGAGACAGTCTGCGTCATCTGCATGAGAGAGGCACCTCTTCCCAGTCGAATATGCCCTATAGTATTGCTGTTTTGTCATCATATGGGTGATTCGGTTTGCAGCAGCCAATGCAAAAAAAAAAAAAAAAAAAAAAATCATGAAACAGGAAGGATCTCGCCTCTCTTGAATTTGATGGAGGAAATCTGAAATGCCAGGAAAAACAAAGCATAATCATAAAGCTTGAACTCCACCAGGCTGTATTTTTGTTGATCAATTCCTTGTTTACTGTTGCTTACATGGTGTATCTTTCACTCCTTTATCCATATAGGTTCTAAGACTTAGGTTTTTTTTTTTTTTTACCTGAAGGTTTCCTCGTGTGTGTTGGCTTCACTAAATGTCACCATATTTTATTTATGCGCTCCGAGAACAAGAGCAGGCTGTGTGAACCCTAATTAGTCAGGTCACTCTTTTAATCGCTACAGATGGTTTTGTCCTCAGTGCTCAGTGCTCTCAAAGACATTCTATGCCTAAGAACACACAGCTACCAGCGCATTCCACGCTTCTCGAGGAAGCAAGCTTTTACCCTTAATTTGTCACCAACTATTCAAAAACAGAGAAAAGGACCAATGAAAATGGAGGGACGAAAGAACAGCATAAAAGAGGTCAGAATCTTAACTCTGATCCAAAAACAGAAATGATGAGAGGGGTGGTTTAGCAGCATTTTTTTTTCTGTTGTTGTTTTACTGTGTTGCTGTCCCTGTTGCAGTCTGAGTTCATATAACTGGCTGGTGGTAGCAGAGGAGAGCATGGTGATTTTGTGACAGACGAATGGTCCACATGGCTCTGCTAATGGAAGGATGATAAATGCCCAGATATCGTGACGGAGCAGACCGGGCACTCCCACACGCTGCTTCACGCTGATGTCATTCTCTGACAGACTGGCACAGCTCCCACTCCGACATGTGCCCGCTTATCGTGGCCGACTCTGAAAGGCCACCCTGTTCAGCCGAAGATGACCCTGTTTGATCTCGTCCTTGCTTTTTTGAAGCTTTTTGAGGCTATCAGACGAAGTCTAAACCCGAGCGCGGAGCTGCTAAAATCATATTAAACTCCAATTCCTATGATTAAGCTCGTCACTGACTATTTTAATCAGTTGTGCCAAGGGTAGAACAGAACAGTTATGTAAAATAGTGGGGGTTCTTGAAGATGGGGTTAAGAATCAGGATATTACCAGGAATCTGGGGTCCCCTTGCAGGCTACAGAAGTAACACCCATACAACCACACAGATATTGGAGGATTTATTATATACAGGCATGGGGCACAGTCACCTTAATTTAAGATATTATTACGAACTCTCCAGATGTATTGGGTGGGGGGGGGGCAGATAATGGGTGAAATAGCTGAATTTCATCAAACATCTCTGCTATGAAATAACTACCATTTTCAGTTAGGTGAGAAACCATTTACTACCCCCCCCTCCAGTGGAGCTCTGGAGCAGTTTCTGCTTTCAGCAATATCGTTAGTGAAAGAGGACTCTTCATTTGATCCAAGGTGTCAGGGAGGAACATGATGTGCCCCCATGCTTTCCTGATCTCAGGTTAAGATCGGCAGTGAAGGTGTAAGCAGTACCCTGGGGTGAACCTTCTGCTAAACACCCTGTGGAAGAGTGGATAAATCCTCAGGAAAGTTCCAGAGAGACTATAACTCCTGTATACAAATAAACCTGACTGTTCAAGTAAGACGCTGGCTGTGGAGTTAGGGACAGGGAAAGGGGATAGTTCCTTATAGGGACAGGGAACTTATCCCTATAGAGATAGGGAACATAACAGTTCTGGGTCTGGAACGAGATTAGGAAACTTGGGTGAACAAACTTGAGCACCGCCTCTAAAAACCTTGTACATCATTTTATCCATTTTAAAATGATTCACAGAGTATATGATACACTCTACAGCTGTTTTAAGATGAAGCGCTAACTGTTTGTCCTAACTTCACTCTTGCCAGGATCAGGCATTGGGCACCAGTGCATATGTTTTGGTAATACATCCGTATTCGAAATTTCTGGAATCATGCCATTTCAATCATTTTAGAGTTATTAGGAATCAGCCATAAACCTGATACCTTGACTTGGCCGAAGACGATGACGATGACGATGAATCTTCCTCTTTGAACTTAAATCAGCCCAGACTCCTTTCGGCGACAGGTGTTACTGTGGCAAACATAAAAACCAACAAAAAAAAACCCATCTTGAAACTATGTTTCAGTCCCACCCTTCCTTTGAATCAATAGCGGTTAAAATGTTTCCAAAGTATCACTTCTCTCCAACGTGCTACTGCTCAGCTTCATAAAGCTGAAGTGGCATCTGGGCAGGTGCAGGCAGAGAGTGGGCCATCTGTGAAGGATGACCTTAAGAAACAGACTCTTCCTCCTGCCTGGGCTACTCATTCATATGAATCTGCAGTTGGGTTAGTTTCTGTTCCCATCCTTTTTGCCTCCACATTCACCCAGAATAAATACATGACAGACTGGATACCAGAACCAGCACTACTGATTGTGGAGACTCCTGGTGATTATGACTGGACTGGATGCATTTCTGTTTATGTGTTCACACATCTCTAGCATCATCGTTATTATTATTATTGTTATTGTTGTTGTTGTTTTTGTTGTTGCTGCTGTGCCGAACAGCAGTTCTGGTTGTAATGGTTGATTGTTTGTTAATGGTGTTTTGTGATTTGTCTTTAAAAACAAAAACAAAAAAACAAGTTAATTAAAAAATCCGGATTTTCACCCCCCCACCCCCCCAAAAAAAGAGAACACAGTGTAAAATAATGCGCAAAGCATACAAGTGCTTCTCCTGTTCGCTTGTTAAGCAGATCTCATGAGTCAACTCTGACTTTCCTGAGAGCGTGTTGTGGGAGGGAAGCAGCCTTCTCACATGTGAAGTTTATCCGCTTTCTTTGCCACCTACCTCACCACAGCGTTGTGTAACAGGGTTTTTCTGATGAAGGAACTCACATATATATATATATATTAAAAAAAAGAAGAACTAATACAACCTAAATCCCAGTTTCCTTGAGAGTGGGGATAGAGGGTTATATTCTTAAAGCCTCAGTGAGAACAGATGAGAAACTTGAAAATGAATAAAACAGCATCACTTATCAGCTGCTGTGAGAGACAGCGTGGTTATGTGCTGGGCTGAGAAATCTTGTAATCTCGCTATTGGGAAGGTGAAATAGGATCTTAAGTCAGAATATCATCAGTCCAATGGAGCGCGGATTGAGCGAATTGGTACAATGCGTTTTTGCTTGTGGTTGTGAGCCCAGCAGGAAGAGAAGAACAAAAACAAAAAGCTCACAAGTAACCATGACTTCAATAACCTCTTCCTCTCTCTCTCTCTCTCTCTCTCTCTCTCCCTCTCCATTTTCTGTTGACTCTCTTTCCTGTCACTCATAATTCCATTTCCTGTGGTTGTTCTCCACCCCCTTGACACTCCTGTCTGAGACGTTTGAGTATGGAAGGCTTCCAGTTTGACCTCACTTCCTGTCATTCATCAGCACTTCCCCCAGGAAGCATCTGCTGTTGTTTTACAAAGAGCCCCATCAAAGTAATACAGCGACACTACTACAGGCCGTGAACATGGAAAAAAAAAATGGTCCCAAGTGAGCCTTTTTTTGCCAGGTTTATGTTAATATCATCAGACATGTGAAACCTGTCAGTATGGCTTTATGTACTGTGAGAGATGTAAAATGAGCCATAGACTATTGTAGAGAGTCACCCCCCCCCTCCCCCTGACCCAAATTCAATGAATATGAATAATATTTCCGTCAATTTTTTTTTCCTCTTTGTTTGAAGCCAGCGAATCCAGTTACAGCCACTATACTGATGAAAGAAGCAGGATCCAGGGACTCTGACTGAATGCTATTTTCTTTACGTTTCGGATGTTTCAGCACTTATTCCAACAGTAGTGCTACCCCCACCTTTTTTTTTTTTTTTTTTTTGAATCCCCATGCCCCGCCCTTCTTCGCCTCGACTAAAACAATCCGCACTCCACGCTAGTGAAAGAATGAAGAAGCTTTGAAGAAACAAATGGACGTTAATTACGGGAGCCGAGACTTTACTGACCCGGGCCGCGCTGTTGTATTTTTCCATTGATTCCTCTGTTTTCAGCTCATGTATCAATTTGCACGCACTGAGTGAAATTTGCGGTTACTTTTTTTCGAAGGCAATTTGTTTTGAGAGTTGCTATTGTTTTGTCAGGGCACTGCCCAAGTTACAGAGGAAGTGAATGGTTGTATCAAGTCTATGCAGACTTCCTGAGCTTGTTGTCTTGGGAGGACCTCACAGGGGTGGCTAAGAAAGCATGCAGCAAGCAGTCAGTTTGGAATGGCCCCCCCTCCCTCTCCCCAGTCAGTGGAGTCAGTGACGGAGAAGCGTTCAGTTCTCGGACAGAATCGCTGTCGACGGACAAACCGCAGAGATCAGAAACATGGATCGTTTGATGTGCATTTTGGGATTTCTGAGGCTGGTTGCCTGTATGCCTGACAACCCTTACGTCGTCTATCTGGACCATGAGACGTTCCAAGGCGCCGTGTCCCATTGCAAACTCATGGGTTTTCTAGCCAACATGCCAACCAGGGAGGAAGTCACAAAGATTTTGACTGCCATCTCAAATCGAGACTCATCCGAGAAAAAGTTCTGGGTAGGCCTGAAGAAAGAAAAGAGTTCTTGTGTTCAAACCCATTTACCACTTAAAGGATTCCAATGGATTGTGGATAACAGCACTGAAGCTGCAGTGAACTTCACAGTGGCCAAACCCTCTTGCATACACTCTCTTTGCGGACTGCTGCACGTTGAGAAGACTGGTAACTCAATATCAAACTGGGAACTGCAAGACAGCCCCTGCTCACACAGACATCCGTTTATTTGCAAACAAATGGAAGGAGGACCAGACAAAACGCCGTGCGGTAAATTTTACATTTCTGGCACTCACGATAAGCTGCAAATACTCCACGATCCGCTAAAACAGAACATCACCTGTAGCCATGGAGATTCTTTTATACTGACATGCTCTCCAAGATCTCACCAATGGGTTCTAATGGGGACTCAAGATACAGATATATCTGAACTGTGCTCACCATGTAAAAAAGGCTTTAAAAAGGACAATCTG
This sequence comes from Chanos chanos, assembly GCF_902362185.1. NCBI lineage: Eukaryota > Metazoa > Chordata > Actinopteri > Gonorynchiformes > Chanidae > Chanos > Chanos chanos. The sequence continues at coordinate 7,416,168 of NC_044495.1, forward strand.
GGAAAGTGTATAGATATTGATGAATGCCAACAGGGCAAGCCATGTAAACACAGCTGTGTAAACACAGTGGGTTCATATAAGTGCGAATGCCCGGACGATGACGCGGACGCATGCAAGGAATCAACAGACATCACAAACAAGGACCAGGCCACCACTACAGGGAACCTTCTCTCCCTCCCCAGTTCCTCTCCAGAACAGGTCGAAATCAAAGACAAGCAAGTGGACTACTCTTACATCTTCATACCAGTGCTAATAGCGGTGATAAGCTTGGTGGTTTTGGTGGCCGTAATAGTGGTAATCGTGAAGTGCTGCCTCAGGAAACGTTCAAAAAATCTGGCGAACAAAAAGACGGAGGCTTCGAAGGAATCGGTGGCTCTGAACAGGACAGACTCCATGGAACGGGTGAACGAAAAAGAGGCATTATGAGTAAGTGAGTCACTGAGATCATTGGAGGAAGACTATGTTGTAAACTGTACTTCAAAAGACTTGACAATGACAAAGCAGTGTCCTTCTCAGCACTAAGTTTGCTTCAAGTCACGTTCTTGGCGCTGAGGGTAAAAGGGCTTTGTATCTTCTATTCACCACTGAAGCTACTTTGCTTTTCCACACTCTAATCCATGGGATATAGGGATTTTCTGAGGGAGACTGTTTTGTACAGTGCTTTATAAATAGCCGCAGTGAGACGACACGAGTTTGAGAACAGTAATTTTCTACTTTGAATCATTGCCTTTGGATTTTGGTATTTATGCCTCTGTGTAAAATATGTAGTTTGATATTTAAGATCTCAAAATATCTCGGTATTTTGAGATTGATCTGATTCATATTTCATTTGTCAAGAGCAGTGTAAAATAAAAATATGTTATATGTGGTTAATAAAATCAAGCTTTTTGTCGTTTATAACCAAATGTTAAAAAACAGTAGTCAGTGCCAATGTACATTTTACAGTAGTATTCTCCACAAGTTTACAATAAGACAAACACAGTACTTCTCAAGGTTCTTCATTACTGTATGGTTCAAATCACAAATAAACGGCAGAATTCCGCAGCCAAGATCAAAGTCACGTTTCCTTCACTTCATAGTCATTCATTCACACGACTAAGAACTCATTTTGGACGCACAAACATCACGAAAAGGCCCCAGCTAAGTGAATAAAACACGCGGAAACATGGGATAAGTCCTTGAATACAAACACGTATTTCCTGTAAAGGCTGCCTTTGATGTATGAAGGACGAGCACTTTCACAGCGGGTATCCGATGTGTCGGAGAAAGCCGTCATAGTGCACACGGCTTTTGACACATAAGCAGATGAACACTTAAATAACCTGACAAGGTTTTTTCAACAGCTTTGTGTATCCAGTCCTGTGGGGTCTCTTTCTGGACTTAACCTATGCAGACAAAAGATGAATTTCTTTTGAACCTCGACATTTTCCGAGCAGACAAAATTAAGAATATATCTCAAAACAAGTAGTACAGTTTCATTGGGTAGGCCTACTTAATATTCTTTCTTTCAAATATATGCATAATTTGCACCTCAAAATGTAGGTTACATTGCTTCGAAATTCCAAACGACAGACTGCAGGAGAAAACCCGGGAATTCTCAAGAACAAGTGGGCTAATAATTTCATCACCCGATTTTAATAGCCTCAATTGAAATACAGCTAAACGAAACAAGTAAATAATGCAATCACAACAGCAACAAAACATTCCGTGGTCATAGATATATATTTTGTTCAAGTCACAACATCGTTTTTTTTGTTAACTGTTTGTTTGTTTGTTTGTTTGTTTTCTTTTCACTGTAGCCTATTCTACAGTGTTGTGGTTCGCGAGGTACAGGTGCCGTTTCTGTAAGTGCTATCCGATTCCATATTGTCCGGTTGAAAATCGTCCACACTATATCCACGGCTTTTAAGAGCCGTAGCGTAGTAATCGATAGGCTCCTCCGTCGCATTGTCCATCCAGCGTAGGCATAAAATCCTTTGGAAGGAGCGTTTGAAATTGTCGGATAGGAATCCGTACAGTATGGGGTTGGCGCAGCTGTTGGCATACCCCAAAATTACAGCCAGCTGGCTTAGAGTTGCGTTATGTTGCTGTACAAAGACGTTAACAAGCTGAACGATATGAAAAGGCATCCAGCAGATAACGAACACAGTCACTACCATCATAACCATAAGGGTGATCTTTCGCTCTGATTTTTTGCGTTGTTGCCAACCTGCTTTCAGCGCCACAACTCTCATCTTTACTATGATAAGAATGTAGCACATTAATATGGCAATGACAGGGAAGAGAAACCCCATTAGAAAGGCATATATAACAAACACAGCCATCCACCGCCTTTCCGGCTCAGGCATCTGCATGTTACAGGCGACTGAGCCGTCCGAGTTTGGTGCTGTGGTGGAGAATATGATGATGGGCAATATGACCAAGATAGAGAACATCCAAACCCCCAAGTTGACCATTTTAGCAATTGTGGGTCTCCGGTATCGGGCAGCTTTGATGGGATGCACCACAGCGATGTATCGGTCAATACTTAACACAGTTAGGCAATAAATACTTGTAAACATATTAATCGCATCAACACTTAAAACAAGACGGCATAACAGGGAACCAAACGGCCAGTGATGAAGTAGCGAAGATGTCACCAAGAAGGGCACACTCAACATAAGTAACTCGTCCGCAATCGCCAAGTTAAGAATATAAATGTTCGTTGCAGTCTTCATTTTCGCATATCTGAATATAACATAAATGACCATAGAGTTTCCACAAAGTCCGACCAAACACACAACGGAATAAATGAAGGAGATGAGTATTGCGCTTCCATGCGAATCGCTGTGTGTTTCGTTACCGGAGGAATTCATCAGAAATAAACCGTCTTCTATGTTTAGATTCTTGAAGGTGCCGTTGGGAAGCATATTGGCAGGCTTTTGACACCCAGTGAGAAGGACACAGGAGTGTATCGAACCTTAAATAATTCTTCTGTGCATTCTGCAAAAGTCCAGGAGACGCATCCTTTCCTAAATGCGCTTGCTGCGGCGCGCGGCGCCTTTCAGTACCATGGACAGTTACTCCTGTGAAGGTCCACACGCGTTAAATTTGGAGACGTAACGTCAGCCGTTGCAAAATGACGTTGTACTGGGCTTAATAATTACGAAATCAGCTATTCAAAACAGTGACAATACCACAAATATCGGAACATTAAAAATTTCCACAATTTCGTCATCTTAATGTCATTCCTTTAAAATCATTTCCGAGAGCTACGCAGCGTGACCGACTTATACTGATCTTAAATTTCCAGACAGTATTATATCCCAGTTGTTTCTTGCTTATGTAGTTTTATGAGTATATTAAACCATTACGTTCCTATAATTTCCACAGAATACTGATAGATTTATGATCTTTATAAAGGAAATGACACGCTTGTACCACATCAGTGACGGAAAGGCACTTCAAGGAGCCTGTGTAATTGTAAGGCTATCTATTCTCCATTTAAATAGCTTGTGAATGCTACCGTAAATTTTAGCATGTCGTTAAAGTATGGGAAAACTGTCCCCACGTGATATCAGACATGATATTTGCTACATTACAATTTCTTGAATAAAAAGTCTACGACAGACGGTGGGTTTTCTTGGCTTTTGATCAGGTGACTCTACATCTTAAACACAGAGACGATTTGCTAACTGCCTTAAATAAAATCAAATGCTGTTCTACGAGTGACCTCTTCAAACCGTTTTTAAAAAATGTCCAGCCACTGAAATAAGACCATGCTCCAAACGATGACAATGCTTCTACCGTCTTCCTCTGACTGATCCCGTCCTCCATTTGTCAGGCTTAAGAGTTTCCAAAATGTGTCAAAAAATAACAGATGCACAATGTGTTATGTTCAAAAATGTTTCACATGAGCACAGTATCTTGAGGGAGGAGTGGCTAGTCAAATATCTTCAGCATGTTGGATACTATCCATGGTAGACTTCAAATGGATATAAAGCGAATATTAAAAGGGGTAACCGTGCCTATTGGTAATCTTGGGGCTCATTATAGTTGATTTTTGTCCATATTCATAGCACCACCTAGTGCTAAACTACTCATCAAAAGAAACTGGTTTGTCCAACAAACTATACCATCGGAAGACGTTCCAGTTGGATATCGACCAATATAATTCTCTCTCTCTCTTTTAATCTAAGTCAGTGGAACACTGGAGCTGACTCGCTATAAAACCGAAGTGCCTTGTCTGTTTAAACATGCAAACATTACCTTAACATTGTTTACTGAGTATATGTGTGTTATGTGTGGTTAGCACCATTATATTACAATAATTTCAAGTTTTTAGCTAAATGCAATTTAGCTTAATATTAGATTAAAACAAGCAGAGAAGTTGGTATCTACACGAATCTCAGAACAAAAATTAAAGCAGTAAATCAGGGTTTGCCTTTCAGCACCTGGAAATATATCTGCTTAACAAGAAGTAACTAAATCTGTACAACAATGTTTTGGTTGTTTAAAGTAGCTTTTTAAGGTTGTATTATATGCAATATGTCATTCTAAGAAGTACATCACTGTACAAAGTTTTCTGACAGACACAATAACACTTTGAGGAGTAGGAATGAGCTTCCATTTCAAAAGAAGCCCTTTCAACGTTTCATTTCATTAAAACAATTTCAGGCTCTTAGAGGAGAGGACCAAAGCACTTCTCTAAGACCCAAATCCGACCCCTTGAGAAACATACATGCAAAAGCTAAATAATTATTTGTACTTTCCCCCCTAGCTTTTAGACGGTGACACACGTTTTTCCGAAGCTTCATTCTCAGTCAGCTGTAGTTCTCATTTCTGTAGTAATAGTCATACAGTGTGACTTAGGCCCTGTCATTTTGACAGTAGCTTCCTGTGTTTACACTGAAATATAATAACTTTATGGTTAGACCTTAGGACCGTGTCCTAGTTACATATTACCAAATACTGTCTTGTCCCCTCGGTATGAGAGCAGCGCTGAGATGTACATCTAATTTACCCTGTTCACTCGGTTTTGTTTTGTTTCTTTGTTTGTTTCTTTGTTTGTTTTTTGTCGTCAATACTCAGAATCAGAACCGAACACGAAATACTCTGCCGCCCACTGTGGGGGGAGGTTTGAATATGAACGCAAAGAGGTGGAGTGAAAACCTTGAAATTCTTTTTGTCAGCTGTCTAAATAATTCCCTCCCTTATATCTATTCTTTTTTTGTTGTTGTTGCTGTTGTTAAAGGGAAGATGGAGTTGCCCTTGAAATGCGATGAGGGGACACATCTCAGCCGACGGTGAACGCAGAGCAGATGGCACTGATCACACTCAGCTTTCTCATGCTCTCTGTCTCAGTGCTGGAGAAGAGCCATCTCATTCCGCAGGTGTTTCTGTGCCCTCTTCTCTCTCTCTCTCTCTCTCTCTCTCTCCTTCTGTCTTTCTCTCTCTCTCTGTCTCTCTCTCTCTCTCTCTGTCCTTCTCCCTCTCTCTCTCCCCCTCTCTCTCTCTCTCTCTCCCTCTCTCTCTCTCTTGCTTTTGTATTAATGAGAACTTCTGACTCAGCAAGATGCCGTGTAAAAGGAACCATGTCCCTCTTGGAAAAACACTGTGTAAAAATGAACAGGATTCTGTTTCTATGCATAAATTCCTTAATAGAGCTGAGATTTTAGATTTTTTTTTTATCGTACTGAAAATAACGAGTAGGAAGCTTTTACGCATTTATGCCTCTCACTAATCAGCATAAGAAATAATGTCATGATTTTTAGAAGTCATAACCATTTTCTTTGACAAGAAACAGCGTCACAGTGTCGAGTACAAATTATTTTAATGTTGTCCAACCATATACGGAATTTGTTACGATTGTCGCACTGCAATCCATTCTAAGAACTCAAAACATGGAACCAGTATCAAATCAGAATTCTGTTCTACACTGGACCACGCATCTTACACTGATCCAACAGAGCTGAAAATGCCTCCCTGAAAGGTGATCGTGCTTCACGGTCCTGTTCTCTTAGTATGGTAAGTTGTGTTACCATTGAATGGTCAGAGAGGCATTTCTGTCAGTCAGTCATGAAGTCAGCTGTGACTGCAATGCTAAGCCAGGAGAGCAGATGCAGTGCTTTAATGCTCAGCAGGTTCCTGGAGCTCCAGTGCGGTCCTGTAGTCCTCCACTGCCAAGTGTGTCAGGCCCAAATGCCCACGTACATCCGCACGCAGCTTATACACCAGGGCGTCGCTGGGCTGGAGCCGCAGGGCTTCAACATAAACACCAACGCACACACATACATAGATGCATGCATACACACACACACACACACACACACACACACAGAGACACACACACACAAATACACACACACACACAGCAACACTGTCAGGAAAAAAAGACATGTTTGAGCCAGTGTCAAAACAGGCTTCACTAAAATTCACTAAAAGTGATGTGGGGGAGTAAAACTGTGCTCTTCGAGCCACATAAGAGAGACAATATACAATCAGTTTGCCTGGTACATTTCCATAAATTACATCACATATCACAGGCTTATGGATGGGGCTGTCATTCAGATACCATGCAAATACACTTAAAGAGATAGCTTTACAAGAAAAGCCCGGAAGCATTGAAGACGTGTACATTCCACAAAATGTTAAGCATTGTCTGGTCCGATCACAAAGCCAACAAATGTATTTGTGGCAGCTACTCACAAAGTTGGCTTACTCCAAATACTTTGGGCACGTATGAAGACAGGGAGGTGAAAATAACTTTGAAAATACAATTCTACACACACACACACACACACACACACACACGCATGCATACACACACACACACACACACACACACACACACACACACACATACAGACGCTATATAAAAGTGCAAAGGTTGCTGTAAAATCACAATGTTAAATGTTACAGTTGTCATTCTATAGCATCATACAGTGAAGCTCTTCATAACAGTTTTCCTTTTTTTTTTTTTTAAACGATAGCTGATTACCAAGAGGCAGAAAACTCATTACCCAGCGTTGGCCATCTGTTCATTAATATCCCTTCTGTTTAAGCAAAACGGAGCGTCATCAAAGCAATCCACAAAGGAAAGGAAAAAAATCCCCCCACAATATTCTGCTTGATAAAGATACATTTCCAAAGATAGCTACTTTGCGCTCATTTCTCAGACGACGATGTCTCAGCACTGTTGGGTAAATACTCGGCCCCTGGCGCTACTGGGTGGTTGCCATCGCCATGGTAACCACCTGGCTCTTGTCTTTAGTAAAAAAGAGAACTATCTCAGTGATTTGAGACGTGGGTCTTAAGGGGGACATGCGGCAGAGCTTTGGGTGGTGCAATATTTAGCTCCTTTTTGTTGTGTGACGGAGGCAGAGAGAGAGCGGCCGTTTCTGAAGAGCGCGACAGAAAGCAGCTCGGCCTCTCGACAGACGCGGCATGAGCGAACGAGACCGCGCAGATGACAGGCGAACTGACGCATTCACAAAGTGACTCTGTTCTCTTTTTCATCAGGCTTTTGGCTCTTTTGAGAGAGAGAACTTGGGGAAAGAAATGATTGACTATGCTATTGTGTGAAACCCCATTTGACTAATGAGACATGAAGAAAATGACTGTTAAATATTCCGAGATATTGTTCGGGATAATCACGTAACGGAGTGGTATATAAGCTTTGCTGAATGCTGTTTTTCTTTTCCATCTTTTGAGAGAGGGAGGAGACAGAAAATATTGCACTCGGTGATTACGAATCACTGCCGCTGGTGTTTGTTTTAATAGTCTGTTGTGGAGAGGAAGTGTTTCAGAGCCAGGGCAGGCGAGTTAGAATGCTTGGCCCACATGAATAAAATTTCTTCGCCAAAACCAAAATCTTTAAAAAAGCACGATGCAAACTTATTGCTTTTATTTAAACAAGCAAATAGTACCAACTTCATCCAAATTTATCGCAGTTAAAACTTAACATGAATTAAGCAGCATGATTTGCCTGTTGAGATCAAGGCAATGCGTTTGCATAATGTTTTCAGCCAAAGTTAACCATTACATCTTATGGTCCTAGTGGCCTTATAAGTTTTAGTGTGGGGAAAGTCTCAGTTCAGCTATGGGTCCAGACAGTCAGAGGGAATAAGTGGCATTGTTTGTAATCTCTCTGGAATTGTCCAACAGTGCAAGGTCTCATTATGCCTCTGTATTGCAATTTCAAAAGTCTACACAAACATAACTATGAGAGTATAACAATGTACTATAATTAATTAGTTGCCTATCAATCTTCCTACCCAAATTATGCCTGCATGAGCAGGATATTAATTAAAATGATAAACAGTGTGTCTTCATTTCACTGCTAAGCCATAAATTTTGAGCCGTATGCAGACCGTGTGAGGTGTATGCAGCAAAAGTGCCACTCATTCTGCGTGTGAGAGCAATTTTTCTGGGCGAAAGTCGGTGCAATAGCTATCTAGGATGTTCTGGAAAGTTCTAGCGTATTTCGGATACAAAAGCATCCATTTCTACTGAACTGGAAACAGATACCAAGATAAAAGCAAAGAGGAAAGTGGAGTAGTCCTGGCGCGGCTGACCTTGTGTGAGGTCCCTCTCAGCAGCTTCGTACTCCTTAATGGAGCAGTACAGATTGGCTCTGTTGAAGAACACATGTGAGGAGTAAGGGTTGCGTCTGAGGGCCTCGGAAAAATCCCGCAGCGCTTCCGGAACTTTCCGGAGCAAGGCCGACGTGATGGCCCTGTTCAGAACGGCCGAATCGTCACTGGGATCCAGCTCCACCGCCCGGCTGTAGTACTCACACGCCTGACCCAAAAGATGGTGTGAGAGGAACAGAGGATAGGATGTCACTCCATCTATCAACACATCCTGTTTGACTGTCTATCATCCAAACACTCTGAGCTAGAGGGGAAAAACAGGGTTTCTGTGGAAAGTCAGTTGAATCTCCTTTGCAGCAGGGTTTTTCCAGGCCTGTGGAACCCACTGGATAGAAATGTCATCGCTCTGACATCACTAATACAACACATATGACTTGTCTGTTAGTCAGCACTTCATTTATTAGTCTGATGCAGAGTTACATTGAAATTGTACTGTTTTACGGGTCCCGAAATGATAGATTTAAATAAATGCATAAACAAAGAGAACGCTGCTTTAGAGAATGTTATACTTTGTACCTGTTCAAACTGTCTGTTGTAGAAGAACAGGTTGGCAGCATTGAAGAAGGCCAGGGCAGATGAGGGGTTGAGTGATATGGCTTTCTGATAGTCTCTCATGGCTGCTACATTATCTCCCATAAACTGGTTTATCACACCACGGTTTGTGAAGAGCTGGTCTGAGAGAGGACTGAGCTGTCAATCGTGAAATGAAAAAAGAAAAAGTCACATGGAATCAAAAGTAACACAAGCAAGTTCTTTTAAGATATAAAGAACCTAAAGTTTCGCACCAACCACATCAAATTCACCACACAAGAGGCTTTGAGGTTGCGACTGCTCTTGTGCTTGAACGTCCTAAATTTAGCAACGCGCACCTTGAGAGCGTTGTTGATGTCCAAAAAGGCGGCGTATGTGTTGCTCATCTGGAGACTGACAACAGCACGTCCTTCTAATGCCTCCCAGCACTCGGGGTTGATATCAACAGCTACGGTGAACTGGTTCCACGCTCTCTGGAAACGTCCAAAAACCTGAAGGGACGTATCGACAAGGCTTTAGTGCAGATCAATAAGAGCGTAAGAGGCGACAGCCACTTTATAAGCTCTCAGTCGGGAGTAAACAGGAGATAATTAGAACCGGAGGATGAGTGCTCTGAAAAAGGGCGTTTGAATCAGATATCCTCGTGTTTGTTTGTGGCCGTTCTTATGCCCGCGATAGGATTCTGAACATGATGAACCGACAGGGTCGAGATTGCTGAAGGGCACCGAAGATTCTGAATGGGGTTACGACGACCAGGATCAAATCTCTCATAAACATGGTTTTACTTAAGGCTGTTTAAAAGCTTCCTTCCTCACGGAGAAAGCAAAGTTATCCAAAATGAACGTAGACCAAGCATGTTCATCTGGAGGAACCGTGTGAGTTTACAGACAACAACACACCACACACAGTATCACTCGCTGCAGAATTCAACGAATGATTTCAGGGCACCGTTGAAATGGTATAATGTTTACTGATGTAACACATTACACATGTTTACTTGTAATTTCTAGGTTTGTGGAAATATGGAGTGATGCCTTGAGGCATGTACTCTGTGTAGGCTTGTGTTGGCTAAGACATGCCATTTAGTGTTTCACAGAAGGGCATCATAGGTCAACTGGCTTTAACTATCTGGCCGCACATATCCTAGCAACCAACGCGTGCTAACCGTAGCTTTGTCACAGTACACTGTCACATTTACAAAGCCTGTTACTGAAAGCCCGCCCCTCTCCCTAGCTCTGTGCCGTCATTATCTTTTCAGATTGAATTAAAATCCAACAGTTCTCCGTATCATATTAACAACACGTTGAAAAATAGATTTGAAGTGTGAGGTTCTCCTGCGTCCAACTCTGAAGCAATTGAAAACTCAATTTGAGCCAATTTATTCTACATTACACAGTAGATTAATGACGAGTGTGGTCATAGAATGTGCTTGGCTACTGAAGTGCCATCAAGGCTGAAGAGACAGACCCAGCTCCATGTTTCCATGCTAGATTGGTGATGTGTCACTTATGTGTATGGGAGACATGCATCTCACTCTGAGGTTGCGGTGGGGCAAAACTACTCCGTGTTACAGGTAGTCTAAAATGTGCTTCTCTGAAATATGAAACTCCAAAAAAAAAAAAGAAAAAGAAAAAGGATATTTCACCAACGTAAGCCCAAATAAAGGGTCATCACGAACACTAGTTATCCCTCAAATCCTGAAAGAAGACTTTAAGATTTTCTTTAGGGATTAGAAAATATGAAGTAAATCCAAAGTGACATGCGTGTTCCAGATTAATGCTGGACACTGTGCGTTAATTAAGAGAATTACCTGGAAGTTGAAGGCCAGGCTGATGCGGGCGCTGGAGCAAAGAGGATTAAGGTGCAGGGCAGACAGGAAGTCCCTCTGGGCCTGTTTGGTGGCTTGGGCGTGACCGTAGTCCATGAAGACGTTGCCACGGCCCACGTACGCGTCGAGGAAAAAGGGGTTGAGCCGTATGGCTTGGCTGTAGGCCTTAACCGCCTCCTCCAACTGCCCAAGCCTGCAGGGAGCCACAGTCAGGTTAAACGCATGCATACGGAATAGAGCTTCAGTAACATCACAGTTCACACAATGACACCACAACGCAAAGGAAACAAAACAGCGACATGCACGGGGTAACCATAAAAACAAACCCTTAAACGCCACAGAACACCCGGCGACGCCGCAAAATGCATCCAGGAGCATCACAACAACCAGCAATACTTTAAATATATCCAGTAACATCAGAGCAGACCAAGTGGCATCACATACACAACCAGTGACATTACAACAAATCAAGTAACATTACAACAGGCAGTAACACTGCAACAAATAAAGTAACATTACAGCCAGTAACATCACAATCTATCAGTTAACAGTACAACAACCAGTAACATCACAATACATCAAGTCATAATACAACAACCATTAACAACACAATACATCAAGTCATAATACAACAACCACTAACATCACAGTACATCAAGTCATAATACAACAACCAGTAACATCACAACATCACAATACATCAAGTCACAATACAACAACCATTAACAACACAATACATCAAGTCATAATACAACAACCAGTAACATCACAATACATCAAGTCATTATACAACAACCACTAACATCACAATCTCTCAATTAACAATACAACAACCAGTAACATCACAATACATCACAATACATCAAGTCACAATACAACAACTACTAACATCACAATACATAAAGTCACATTACTACAACCAGTAACATTACAATACACTGGGTAACAGTACAGACACACTCACAACACAACAACATTCAATTAGCATCAGAAAAACACTCAGTGACACGACGACCGAGAAAACCAATGAAAACACGCAGGAGTCCATTTACATCACAACACACACACACAGCATCACAAACACAACCACGAACTGCACAAAACTATCAAATGCACCCAGTAGCATCCCAACCCACGTATACGTAACCCCACAAAAGCACGCACAGAACCTCACAACCGACACTCGATTCCTTGAAAATGATTGTGAATATTGTAAGGTACCGTGGAGAGCTTTCCTCTTAACACCTCACCGAATACAACCTCTCAGGACGAGTTTCTACGGCGCGCACGGCCTGCTGGTCAACACTTGGCTTTCACGCTCCTCTAATGAGTCAGGTCGACATAAATTATAAGAGACAAAAACGATTCCTCACAGCCACCTCCTACAGTGAAATCGCCTCCCCTCTGCCACATCACACTGTCGGAGCCTCGGGCCGGCATGTCATTCATTGCGGTGACAGGTCAATTACAGTGTATCAGGCAGCTAAGACAGTGTCTCTGTGGTTATGATCAATACAAATCACGGAAAAAAAAAAAAAAAAGATAAAAGGTCATTGGTCCACGGCAAAGCTCTGTGCTCAGCAGAGATCTCCTCTAGATTACTACAATAACCACCAAAAGTTCCCTGAAGGTTGTAATCGTTATTCATAAAATACCAGGCAGGATTTATCATCTATCATTTTGCCTTAAGCTACCATCTCAGTTCTGCCAACAGCCCAGGCAGAGAAGTTTAAAAAAAAAAAAAAAAACGGACCTCGTTCTGACGGAGGAAGATAGGTATAATTGAGCACAATTATTCAAATCGCAGCGGGGGAAAAAAGATAGGGACATGAGTGCAGATTCTCATTTTAAGAGGGGAAAAAAAAAAAAAAAAAAAAAAAAATGGTCTCGTTGAATTGTAGCAGTCTGATTGTGGTGGGCTGAGTACATGTCCCACTGTGCATTGAATGAAAGTTCTTATTCACACCAAATCTCAATCTTAGGTTCGCTTCAATCATCTAACTGGCTGGAAGGTGAAGAGGAGGGTGATTGTGATTCATAATCAGCAGGAGGAGGCTAACCTGTGATGGTAGACCCCCAGGGTATGATAGATGCTTGAATCCTCAGGACATTTTACTGCAGCCTCTTCAAAATCCTTCAGTTTTTAAACCAGAACCATATATTAGCATTCACATCAAATGTCTCTCTCTCTCTATTCTTTATAGGCACCGCAAAGAAAGCGGTATTGTGTATCGAAATTTACATTATATCTAAAAAAACAACAACAAAAAAAAACAGAAATATTGTAATGATTCACATGTATTGATTTTATCCTCTAAAGTCTCACCAGAATGTTCTACACAGCGTCCTTTGGCTTGAGACAGAAAATGACCATTCAAATTCTCTATGCTCTATTGCCTGATTACCGTGCGGGGTTTTCTTACAGATGCAGCTGAACTGTTTTGGTTTCCTGGCGTTTGGTTCTCATGGTTACCTGCAGAGCATTATGATGATCATTAAGCTCCATGTACAGAAGACCACGGTTAATCAGCACTCTCAGATCTGTCTCCTTTTGACTGGGGAGAAGCAGGACAATGCCATAGTCTCTCAAAGCCTACAGAATCAAAAGGGAAAAAAGGACACGCAGAGGGAAAACACAGAGCAGCCACACAGTCAATACATTATATATACATATACACAAACACACACACAGGCACACACACGCACACACACACACATATATACCAAGTGAGAGGAATGAGGAGAAACAGTCACCAGCTCATAGTTCTTCAGCATTTGGTAACACACAGCACGGTTGTAGTATGCAAATGAACAGGTGTTATCAATTTTTATGGCGGTGGTCAAGTCCTCCACTGCCCCTTTGTACATCTGAAACAACACACAGAGCACTAAAATTATACCCTTTCATTTATTCTGAATCTGTGTTTTTTCAAACGCTGTCCTCTACCAACCCCGACCGTTTCGTAAATTTGCTGCAGCCTTGAATCCACACAAATGACAGAACTAGTTGCAGTTAGATATCTGAAGATCAGCCAAGCTGAAAAAAGGTGTGATGTCTCAGAACTTAAACAGATATGTGAAACACCCGGGGGTCCCCAAGGAGAAGGTTGGGAAGTCGTAATTTCGGAAATCGTCTTTAATGATATTCCCCAAAAACAGCAGTATTGTGGAATGGCCATTTAGACATTTCGTGAGCGGGCCAGTCAGTACCCTCACAGGGTCTACGTGAGAGCATCTCAGAACTCAATGTGCATCAGATCAAAATACATGAGTATTTTTTATAAAGACAAGAGAGAAACAGTTTTTTTTTTGTTGTTGTCCTGACCTTCAGATGGTACTTGAGCGCTCCTCTGTAGAGATAAGCCCTGACACTCTTTGGCTGAATTTGAATAGCTTCATTGCAGTTGAGAATGGCTTTCGAATAACGGCCGCTGGCTCCATAGAAAGCGGCGCGGCTTAAATACACCTGAACGTCAAAGAATATACGGAGAACACATTCCATTCCAATTCCATTCCAACTCATTAGCTCTCTCGAGCACAGAGCACTGGTCTTTTGTCAAACACAGTTAAATGGCAAAAACAGTCGTCTTAGTCAGATTTTCAGCTTCAGCATATGAAACAACGTCAGCAGAAATGTCATTGTAACCTGAAAGAGGTTGGGGTTGATCAGTAAGGCGTGTTTGAAGTCTTGAATGCTCTTGGGTTGCTGAAGGCGCATGCGACAGAGGCCGCGCTGATGGTAAGCGTCTGCGTAGCTCGGATTAACCTTCACTGCGTTATTGAAAGCATCCACCGCCTAATAGAAGACACTCTTTATCATATAAACCGCACACAACATTCAAAGAGATACGGTTGAAGACTGAGATGCTACATGCCAGTGGCACCTACTGATTAATTGAATTATAACTGTTCGAACAACATGGCAAAGTTCCTTGACTCAAGGTCTCATTTACTGTACAAACCAGATATGGATTATCAAGTATCTGCGGTGGTGAGGTGAGATATTCAACTCGGGTGGAATCCTGCAGCAGTTCTCCAGGTTACGCAAGCAGCGTTTTCAGTACCTGTTGAAGGAGACCTTGAGCCATATAGCACATGCCCATCAAGTAAAAGACCTCCGCAGCCTCAAGGACTTTGACCAGGTTGGCCTCATTAGGATTCAGGATTTTCAGTGCTTTATTGAAGCTTTCCACCGCTTCCTAGGCATGAGAACGCACAATGCAGTCACCTACAATCAGCATCAAAAAGCTATTCTTTCAAGTGCAGTCACATACGTATGTACATTCAACTTGCGAAACGCATGCCATGAGCGAAGCTCGTGAAATATGCATACATCTCTCTCGGACTCACCATGAACTTGCAGGCCTTCATCTGCATCCTTCCCAGAAGGGTGAGGATGGAGGGAGAGGGCCGGCTGCTTGCCACGGCCATTAGACACGAAATGGCTTTGGAGTCATTCCCCAGGAAAGACTGCACAGCTGCCTGCTGGATCGGACACGAGCCAAGAGCTACGGGAGACCAGGCGATACGATTTGAGGTCACAAACAACAGTCTTGAAGTACTTCAGTCTGAAGGTAAAATGTTGGAGGAGTGGAGAAAAAAAAAAAAAAGAAACTCCTACACAAATTACTGAATGCTAGAGGCACGCATTTTTCAACTAGTTTATATGCGATGATCTCCTCTAACAGAACAAAGCCTCAGTAACGCTAACTAGACACCTGCCTGCATCTCAGGTTACACAGGAACCTAAATTAGCGCGCTCTCTGACGATTACAATAAGACCCGGGGTTAAATAAATGTTCAAATTATTCAAATATTTTAGAATCGTTTACATGGCTCCTTTATCTTGTTTCATTTTAAATAGAAATTATTACCATTCCACGAAGACTAAGTGCGCTATTGCAACAAAAGAGAAATACTATATGACAGGCTTGCACAATCTTTATCAAGACAACAATTTGTGCTGTTAGTTAAGAGCGCAAGGTCACAAGGAAAAAGGAGCAATGTGGAGAACAGGTCCCTACTGCTCTGATATTTCTTTGACCACGGTCTAATTAGAGTAAAGCACTTTCATGTCTGCTGTTCCTGTTTGTTTTAGCCCATTAAAAAAAAAGAGAGAGAGAGAGAGAGAGAGAGCAAGAAATAAATGATTACCTTCATTAATCTGGGCAGCATACTGAATATTGAAGGTTGCCAGATCAAACTCCTCCATTTCACACAAATACTGACCTCTACACTCAGAGGAAGGGAAAAAAACAAAACCAAATCTACAGCAGAAATCTTCAAACGGAATGCTTAAATGCCAAAACAAGAGCCGCTTGTAAATCAAAGACAAATAAAGATTACTGAGGCTTAGGAAGAAGTTTTTTTTTTTTTACAAAACGCCAAGAATCCACGGCACATTTAGAGACAGCCACATATCGAACTCACCTTAAGATGTACAGGTTTTGGACGTCTGGGTTCATGTGAATGGCTCGTGTCAGGTCTTTCAGAGCCCTGTTTAAATCATGCACCTAATTGCCATGAAAGGATACGCATTAGCTTTTTCACTGGCTGCCCACAAAGCAACGCAGCACAGTGGCCACTATACAGCATAACCCTATTGGCTGGGATCAGCCAGTGTCTGGATGTTTCAATTTCAGCACAGTCAAATGTGTTTGATGTACTATTAATCAGCTATCAGAATCTATTAATACTTTCCAGATTGCGAACGACCTTCGGGTCGGTTGACCCTGACACTACAAAGCTTCGGCTTCAAGCGCGTTCTGTGCTCGTCGACTTACGTTGTGATAGGCCCTGGCTCGGCAGATGTACGCCCTTATGTAGGTGGGGTTAAACCTCAGAGCGCTGCTGAACATTTTAATGGCTTCATAATTCTCATCCATCTTCAGCATGTAGATTAGACCCAGACTGACATGGGCGACAGCCACTGTCCTACGGTCGGAAAGCGACGGAAAAGTGAACGCGTCAGTGTTAAATTAACTCTGAGGGAGTTTGTATGGTCCTAATCCATTCATAATGGGACCAACATGCGGATTCTCCGAGACATGATTTCACTCTCTGTGTAACTTTAATACTGATGACATTATTTATTTATTTACCACGCGCTGCGAAAGAAAGGTCAAACCAGGCCTGAGAGTCGCTCTTTAAAAATGCACATTTTGGTCTTAAATAAAACCAAATAAAATTCCTCACTTTGAGTCTTGTCTTCATATGTGCGTCAACACAAAGAAGAAATCTCTTTTTCTTTACTCTCTTTTTTTTTGTTGAAAAGAAAAGTGAGTTTGAACAACTTTTAGCCTCTGTGAACTTCTTGTTCACTCTCTCATTCTCTTTTGCTTGATTCAGAATAAAGGAAAAGACTGCAGGGGGGCCAAGGACGTCACCTGTCGAGTTTGATCACGGCTTCAAAGTCTGACATCGCCTGATGCCAGTTTCTCTGTTCTGTGTAGAGCAGGCCACGGTGCAGGAAGGCGCTAAGGTTTTCCACCGTGTCATTGATGAGCACTGCAAAAACCAGCACATGACATCATCTGAATTCTTTCTCTCTGTACTGCACAGAAGGAGAGGAGTGAAGTCTTTTTTTCTTTTTTTTTTTCTCCAAAGCCAAAGACTTCTGTCAACTCACTAAACCCCTGCCAAAATCTCCTAAAACCACATGGCGGCTGAATACAGAATTACTATTATTATCATCATCACTGTCTCGTCTTTGAACAGTTTAATGCATCTGTTTCTCCACACAGCAAACCAAATCTCGTGCAAATGTTGTATTTTTCCACCAGAATAAACCGTTGTTAATGTTGCTTTCTCTTAAATGAATAAATAAGTAGATAATTGAAAGAGACCTTTTTGAAGGTGGGTGAGTGATGCTAATTTGAAGGTTAATGGGACAGATATTGACCAAAACCCTTTTTAACGGCTGCTGAGGGAATCGAAGCAGCTGTTTGAACGGATCCAATGTATCCGATGAAACACAAAGTGAGGACATGGTAGCTCTAATTCTCTCGGCAGGGCGAAGTCTTGGATAATGTCTTGGAAGTCTTGGGTATATGCACATGCATTAGATAGATGGCCACGTCTTCACAACCTAAGGCGATGACAGCGACTTAAATAATAGCCCGTGGAAGAAGGTCAAGCCTGTGCAACACTAATATTCAAAATACTGGATCACCGTTCAGTCTGTCAGGGGAGTTTGACTTTAACAGCAGTCCTCAGGTTATATACAAAGTAATGAGAAATGTAAATTCCACCAGTCAGGCAAGAGCGTGTTTTTTCTGTAGAATGCACCCGACCAACGGAACGCATGAACATCAGTAGGGGTTGATATATTTTTGTGTATGCGTGTGTGTGTGTGTGTGTGTGTGTGTGCAGTACCAGAGGTGCTGAAGTCTCGGAGGGCCATTTCAGGCAGTCTGCTCCTCAGCAGACAGCCTCGGTAGTAAAAAGCTTGCCAGTTGTTGGGATCCACGTGGACGGCCAGTGAATAGTCCTCGATGGCTGACCGGTACTGGCCCAGTTTCGCAAAGACCCTTCCTCTGTACGTCCTACAACGTGAAATATTCGGAGAATGATTTTCTTAGTCGCCTGTGTGACAATAAAAAAATAATTTTGTTTTTGTGTGTTTTCCTGTCTTCATCATCTCCTACGCTGTCTATCACAGACCTTGTCATTATTAGCCTGCCTCTCTCCAGAGCTGAGCAGTCATGCTAGAGGTTACGTATTAAAGCAAAGTAAAGTCACCTCAGGTGGTCTGTTTTCACTGTTAACCCAAAGAACAGTATCAGTGCTGCAGTTCTGTCCTGTCTTATTCGTACATTACTTGCCGTTTTTGTGCTACCCTGTCTGAGTACGTGGTCGGAATAACGCGTTTCAAGAAAACGTAAGCTTGAACTCCGTAGAAATCCTCTGCTCTGCTTGTCTCGATGACACTGTGTCTTTACAACAGCGTCAGTAAAGCTGTTCTTTCATCCGACTGTTGTCGCTAAATGAGGAAAAATAAAATAACTACAGCCCCTTGCATGGCCCACCTGGCTGTGGAGTGTCTTGGCTCCTGCTGGAGCACGAGCGAAAAGTCCGACAGCGCCACCATCCAGTTGGAGATGTTAAAGTAGTGAAGGCCGTGGATGAGCAGAGCGTCCGTCCTCGCCGGGTTCACCGCGAACGTCTGGAGGACACAGCAGACACCACACTGTAGAAAAAAAGCTCCTACAAACAGGTCTCATCGACATGCAGTCCCGGATTAGGGGAAACATGAACCTCTGTGGAACACCATACTACAGCCTGAACCCAAACCGGAGATCTAAACAGCACAAGCAGGTTAGAAAAGCGTTCCCAAATAAGCAGCTGTGTTTAAGATGGATGGGTTTTCTCAACTGCCACCCCCCCCCCCCCCCCCTAGACTTCACATATTGGTCCATAACTCTAAGACCTAGTTCAAGAGGCAAAGGGCTCAGTGAGTCAGTGTTGAATCAGAGAACAAACACGCTGTCTTACTGGTCCCCAGAACTGGAGCTGAGAAGACAAAGCTGTGTGTTAGATAAGACAAATTAACATAATACTGCTGAACGTTAATGCCGGTTAATCAAAAAAAGAAAAAGAGAGCGAGAGAGAGAGAGAGAGAGAGAGAGAGAGAGAGAGAGAGAAAAAGGCAACACTTAATGATGGATACCATTACAGAGTGGTGTTTGAAAGAGAGCTCACTTTGGCGTAGTCCTCCATGGCCAACAAATTTTCATTTCTCTGTTCGTACATCTGCGCCCTCTTGAAGTAGTTGGAATCATCATCGGGCCTGCAATTTATAGCCTGCGTGTAGTTGATTATCGCAAGAGTGGTTTCCCCCTTCAACCTATAGATCTCCGCTCTGGATTTGAAGGCGTCTGTAAACCAAACATCAGAGTGCCGGTCAGCGTTAAGAGCTCTCGAATAGCTACTTCGCGTACAGCGTAAATGCACATAAAGACCGGCTAGACTCAACACATAACGCAAAAAAAAAAAAAAAAAAAAACCCTGCCGCTGCACACCAGCCATTACCTCCGTATCTGAAACCTACTTGCTGTTTGTATTCGGTGTAGGAGCATATTTATTATGCCATAAGCATTATGCAGATGGTAATTCAGATGCTTAAAGGCACCGTAGATATGAAACTGGTGCATCATCATTTGCCTCTTATTCTCAGCGTAGTCATGGTTACTGTACCGTGGGGCTCAGACAAACCTGCGTGTTTCTTGTTGTGTTTGATGATGAAGTTAAGATCATCCAGAGCGCAATTAGGGTCATTTCTCAGCAGGTAGACGCTATGTCTATGCCAGTATGCGTCCAGTAAATGGGGCTCCTGGGAGATGGCCTTTAAGAACACAAACACACAAAATCAATCAATCATTTAACACGAAAGATGCCAAACAGCTTCAGTCTGCAACGTAAAAACCCTGTAGTCACCAAATCAGTATCAGGCTCGGGGAGTCTGCAGCTTTTTGAGAAAACAGCCTTTGCATAATGAAAAAAAAAACAAAACAACCAAACTACAAATTGAAGCTTTGGAAACCGTAAGGAAATAAGGAAAAAACTAATTAGCCGGTCGAGTTGTTGGATTGTGTAAAAAGGTTGTAAAATAAAGTGAAAGCCTGCAGATACACAGTCGTCCAGGAAAGAGTATGTACAACACTGTCACAAAAACAAGTTCTCCACGTTTATCATGTTTACACAGGCAAACAAATCCGTGGTAAGGATCAGTAATTAGACAGTCAGTCCAGAAAATGCCATCTTACAGCGTTGAGGTCTTCCAGGGCCTGGTTGAGACAGCCAAGTTTTTTGTAAAGTGCCCCTCGGCGACAGAGGTTAAACGCGCTGTCCTTCCCCTCTTCAGCCATGAGCTGGGTCAGTCTGGCAACCTCGCTCTCCAGATCGGCGGCAGTAATGCCGTCGTCGAGAGTCCGCGAGAGGTCCACCCAGTCCAGCTGCTGGACCTCCTCCTTTGCGGGAAGACTCTCTGACGACTCGCTCTGTAGGTCAGCTTCAGTCGTCTCCTTCTTCTTGGTGCTGCTCTCCTCAAGCGGAGGGAAGACTTCATCAAACCAGATGTTCCAGATGTCTCGAACCCACTCGCGAGGAGGGTAGTCGTCGGGAATGCCACCCCGTTCCGCGGCAAAGCTCTCAAAGTCCAGCAGAAGAGGCAGGCTCGGGCGGCGGAGAAGAGATGCATGCTGGGGAGAGGCAGCCGGCTTTCCAGGTAGATGACTCAGCGACTCGCTCCTAATTGATGACAGATAGCGGTGTCATTTCTATCTGATGTCAACAGACAAAAAATCACGCTAAACTACGCTGACGTCTAATTTGGTGCAATTCTGGCGCTTAAAACCGACTAAGACGCTCACCTGGAAATGGTTCGTGGAGGCTCCTTCAGTTTCTTATGGATGTAGGCCAACTTGACGGCCGTGAGCTTCTTGTTCGTTCTGGCGACTCTACGTCTGGGGCGATAAACACTGTATCTCCTCACGGACTGCTCCCCCAGCACCGCTCCTCTGCCTCTCTCCCTGCGTTGCTGCACGAGGGCGTGGTTTGGAGCCCGGTCTGGATCCTTGGCTCCAGCCATCATAACATGCTGGGCCGCCTGGCCGGTTGCGGAGGGCGCACACGCGGTCAGCTGCTGACTCCGTCTGACCGCGTCTAGCTCTCTGGTGACCGCGGTGAAGTCTGACCGCAGTCTCAGGGGGGTGTCCGGCTCCAAGCTCAAGTGCGGAGCAGACCGGGATCGTTTTATCTGGGAGATGAAACCGGCAAATCAGACGTGAAAAGACTTAATATCAGCGCTAACAATACTAATGGATATAAATACCGATCAATATCAGACCTGAAAAAAGAGAAAGCGGTCTATAAGCCCAATTGCGAGCTTTTATGATTCACTTTGCAGATGATAGGAGACCATTATCTCAGCGAAAGACGTTTCACACAGCATTTTCACCTGGAACCCTCTATTTTTATACCACACGGGGGACAGCACAACAGTCGGTCATTAGAACAGTGTATATGGGAAAATAATTGGCCGTTGCTGAGAGGTTGCTACTCATTACTGGAATTTATGTGCGGTAGGATTTATCTCCTGATGTAACTGTGGCTGTTGCAGGGCATTCTGGGTGTGAAAAGGCAGAGACGGCAGATAAAGAGCCTTAGCGATAAACCCTGACCGGAGCATTAGAGCCCGTGCCGGATGAAGCGTGCGGGGTCTGCTCCTCCTGGCAAAGGTCCGTCAGGGACTTGTGCTTGCAGAACAGGATGTTTTCCTGGCGCTGAAAGCGATACATCAGTTAAATTCTTATCAATCTAATCAAACTCAGAACTCTCACAGTGAAGAATTTAGAAACACATTGGATCCAAATCAAAAAACCTATAATTCATGCTAAAGAGAAAACATGCAATTTTTTCAGCTTACAACCAAATCCTAATCATAGGAAATACACTGGGGAATCTTTAATACATTTTTGGCATGGAACACGTTTTTACTCAGGCGCTTATGTAACGGTAATGAGGAAATAATCAGGCACTCTGTCATCGTTTGTCATAGATCCTCCTGGTTTGAGAGGCTAACATAGTATTTGTGTTTTGTGGGTACTGGGGGAGCCAACACGGTTCACTGATAGTATTTGGTAGCAAACTAACCAATGAGATGCGTCTCTCTGTCTCCAGTACTCCAAATATGGACTCGTCCACATGCTGCAGGAGGTGTTCACTGGACGGATCGTGTCGAGTCGCCTACAGAAATGACATCATAACATCAGTAAGGGTGAACTTCAATGTCAGAAGACCAGCACCTTTCATATAACAGTATTCCAACATACATCAAAACAGGCTATAAATTACATTCCCCAGTAGATTACATACACACTGCATGTCCAGGTAACATCAGCTGTATGCTCAGACTGGACCCAGTGGATTGAGATCACATCCCCACAGCAGCATCAGTTCATTAGTACCATACCTGGCTTTGTTCCCGTTTTGACCTCTTTTAGGTCTTTCACAAAATGATGAAATAGCTCACAGCACTGCTTCACATTTGCATGATTGTACCGTATAATAAGTTGAAAATGCTCTAAGCTCAAACAAACAAACAAACAAACAAACAAACAAACAAACAAACAAACAAAAAGAACTGCCACTGTTTGAGAAAACATCAGTGAACAGATGGGGCACACAGCATTGTGAAATGTTGCCTTTATCTCTCCCAGCGGACTGTCAGGAAAGTGAAGATCCATCTGCTCACTGGGAGGATACAGCGTTCTACCTGGTACTTAGGAAAGAGCTTGTCCTTCAAAAAGGATGGGGCACAGCGGAATTTAGGAGGTGCTGGCTTCCAGAACATTCTCAGCTCATTGCGACACAGTGTGGCCTGTAGAAAGAAACAGAGAGAGACATGGAAAAAAAAAAGAAACTGTGAAGATATGGAGAACATACAGTGAGATGTGATAATATTCACACCTTGACCGTATTCCACTTTACATTTCACACACCAGAACTATACAACTGAAGAGAACACCACAAGGAGATCTGAAACTGATAGTATTATCCCTATGTGTGTCATTTAAAAGGCCACTCCTGCACAGCTCCTGTACAGCTCTCTCTGTGTGTATATGCTGCCATCTAGTGGCCACAGCCCTACAGAAACAACAACATGCCCAGAAAAAATATTTTGCATAATTTGTGGATTTTTTTTTTTTTTAAAGCACATTACCTTATTTTTACATCATCATTACCTTATACATAACCACATTACCTTATTACATTACCTTATAACCACATTTCTTGATCAAAGTACTTTTTTTTCTCACGTCTGATTTTAAAGGATAGCGGGTTACTGTTTGAGGAGATGGGATAAGGATTCATGTTAAAAACGTAACTGCTATGTTTTTTTACAGAGGGTCTCTAAAATTTCTTTTGTAAAAACTAACAAGCATCATGATAAGAAGAGCCAGAATGTAACTAGCTGTAGGTGTGTTGGATATCTCATGGAGTGGATCAGCGTTTCGTGACAGTGCCTGTTTCACAATAAACTTCGTTTAAGTTTACAGAAAGATGACCAAAAGCAAAAAAAGAAAAAAAGAAAAAACTTCGGTTTGAAAGATATTCTTACGCTTTCTCCGTACACCATCATTCTGGGTTTCTCCACGTAATGTTCAGCAATTCTCTGCCAGTCCAGGAGAATCTCAGAACCCCGTGGGGATGGGTCTGGGACAAATTTCTTTTCATCCGACTCTCCGTCGGGAACCACAGAGAGCCCTTCACGCACTAGCCTAAAGCATACGGGACATCAGATATGACCCAGGGTGCTGTCATGATCATGTCTATCAAGCATGGCTGTGGATGGGAGACAGTAATCTCTCTCTTTCTTCTCCATTTCTTTTAACATCCCAAAACTGATTTTTCTCAGAGAAAATGTTTGAAAGAAAATAATAAACAGATACACACATACAAAAAAACAACAAACAAAAAAAACAAAAAACAAAAAAACTATCAAACTCTGAGGTAAACCATCACTTGTTTTGACCTCTCTGTGTCAGCTTCCTCGGCTATGTGGCTCGGTGCTGCCCTCTGCTGACACACCCGCATCATTGCAGCGAACAGACTGGGTGTGTGGCACACTCGAGAAGCCAGTTGTAGTTCCACAGGCAAGACTTGACTGGCAGGAAGTGTACAAAGGTGATGGATGGTTTTGTATTCGCTGGCACTGTGAATGACATAAATGTCAAATTGTATCACTTACAAAACCTGCATATATCTCTATTATATTAGTTTGGTGCATTAACAATTACTGTCAAGTCAAAACATTAGAAGTATTCTATTCAAATCAGTCTATTGGGAAACTGGCAATCTGCCTCTACAACATTTTGTGACCTGTTTTGACATGACGTCAAGGAAAACATTTCACCTTGATTGAGCACAAATCTAGAAATATCTAGGCTTTTTTTTTGTTGTTGTTCACGAAAATCAGTTTCAAATGCATGAGACTGTTGTTAAGACAATCTAAGAGACCAATTTTACACTAAACAAACCTAACTCCATTAATCAGTCAGAATGACCTCATGTACCAGCAGTTATATTCTAAGGACCTTTCTGTTCTAACCCCTTTCAACAGTTACAACGGTGCATGGTTCCGTGTAAAAAAAAAAAAAAAAAAAAAAAAAAGAAAGAAAAGGGGGGAGCAGTTCTCTTCAGTCAAAGCAGATGATTTGGAAGACATTATTTACACAGGTCGCCCTGGCCATAACTTCTCACCAATGTTTGAACTAGAGACGAAGGAGGGGGAGAGAAGGAGAGTTTCCTCTGTGTGTGGCCTCTTTGTGTTGGTCTGACTGCAGACAGGGGGGGAGAAGAGAAGGGCTCAGAGCCGCCCTGTGCTCTCCTGTTCGACTGACAGTGCCAATTTATTGCAGGCGATTCCTTCACTTGAGCCTGTCACCGTTCAGATTTATCACTGCTCGCTCTCTCTCTCTCTCTCTCTCTCTCTCTCGGTACGGATAAGCCCTGGCAACAGACCCGGGGAGGTCAGCCCAAAGTCATCGGCCTTGCCTTCATTGAAAGGAAACATTCCTAAACTGTGAAGTGCAACCTTCAACCCACTCGCTATCCATCTACCCCCACCAAAGGCAGTCTGTTTTCATATAAAATCTCTCAACCATGTCCTTCGGAAACCTTTCAGTGACCCCTGTGCTTGCAAAAGCTAGTAATTAAAAGGCACTTGTTTTTGGTTGGGTTTTTTTTTTTTTTATAGAGGGGTTGGTTGTGGGGGTGTGGCATTAGTCCAGCTCAGCACTCGCAGGTAGTAAATCTAGCATTCACAGGTGAGTGGAAGGGACTGGCTTTTGGAGGAAACTGTGGGCGTCTTGGCTCCAGACAGACTGAGCCCAACGAGAAGAGTAGTAAGTGAGTGTAATTACTTGTTGTGTCACTGGGTCTGAAACGGGGCGGGGCGGGGGGGTGTGCAGGTAGGGTTGATGACAGCTTACTCACTTCCAAAAACCCTCCTGCTAAGAGCTCAACAAACTCCAAGGCCACCTTCCACGCCTGTCTGCTGGAGTCACGGTGGGAGATCATTACATTGATAACGAGGCAAACAGATCACTGCATGAACATTCCCCAAAATCAGTCAGAAACACAAGCAGAGACGTAGACTCAAGCGCGGTCCTATTGTACTCTCGAACGGCAATTTTTCTGAAGAACTAATTTTATGCAAACAGACAGATCTTCTCCTGGGTATATTAAATCATTTTATGCTGTGCTACTGATGAACAGAACATTTATTACCTCAGTCTGGGGATTAGGGTTAAAACAACTTGTTGGGGCAACTATCTGTAATCTTTCTGTTGCCTGTAGTGGTATTTTGATAGGTGATTTGATGGGTGATTACTTGGTTCTAGGGGCCCACGTTGCCAACAGGGAGAGGCCCTGAATGGTGTCGGGTTGCTGCGATATTCTTTGTGGTTTTGGAACTGGTGCTAAAGTGTTTCCTTGAACCACCAATACATCTTCAGGTTTGACCTTTGAAAAAAAAAACATTGAAAATGTGAATGTCTCTAAATTCATTTACAGCCATAAGAAAGGAGCAAATGCACATAGCTGTCTATCGAGAACACTATGACCGAAATAAAGCCACGATCTTTATCACTAGAATAAAACTGAACGTTTTAAAGAGGGCAGAAAATGGATATGTGCTTCAGCAGAGAGTACCCTTGCGGAAAGCGGCGTAACGTCATCTGAACCGGATCCAGGCTCGGTCTGTGAGACACTGGAGGGGGCAAACTTGTAGGTCATCTTATAGTCACACGACGGGACAAACTGTGAGGGCCGTTTTTCCTTCGCGGTCCGCAACAACATCTGCGGAACGGAGGGTTCCTTTTGACTCGGAACCTGTGAAAAGCCATGAGAAGAATGGAAAAATCAAACACATGTATTCGGTTTTAATTACTGTCACTTTAAATAAACTGAAGGTGTTTTTTTTTCAGTACCGTCCTTATCCTGTACCTGTAAACCAACAGTATTGCATTAGCTAAGACTTTCCCCTGCTGTAACATGCCTGATTCACCTCATTAGCCAATGATCAAATCCTTAATTAGCTGAAGCAGGTGGGTGAAAGCAGGACGGGGGGTGGGGGGGGGGGTGGTTTAAACCAGCAGAGCTGTAGGCCTCCAGGAGCAGGATTGGGAAACACGCGTTTATGACACACTATATCCCGTCACAAAGACTCTCTGCATTGTGAAATTTAGTGGACTGGGACTTTTCGGTCTCTGTCAGGGTCCTGTCGTAAATCAACGCGGGCGTAGGGAGAGCCTGAGAGTACTTCGCCTGGTCTCTGCCAAAGTATTTACAACTGCCCTTAATCAAGTCAGCTTCATCAGCTGAAGCCAATACGACCAGAACGACCCGCGGACCTAAATCAGGGCTCTGATACACGGTGTGTATTTGTGTTTTGTTCCTGTTTGAGTGTATGACTCAGGATTTCATGCTTAATGTATCAGCTGTAGTTAAACGAAACAGTGGTCTAAACGGTAGAGAAAAATCCATACCGCCGCTGTTTGTATAGGCGGCACATCGCTTGGCTCTTCATGTTCCTCTTCAGCCTCTTTCTCCAAAACTATTGGCTCCTGTAACACAGTTCCATTGTATGCATAAAAACATATATCAAAGAACTGATGAAAGTGAATCCAAAACATATTTATCATTATATAACCACAGAGCAATAACAATAAGCCTCAGCATGTTATACAATAACAAGATACCATACGTATTCATTACAACATCAGTATAAGGCTGTATGCATCATGCCCTGCACTGTGGGCTGACCTCATCATCCATACAGGAGGCATCTCCAAGCATTTTCTTCATCACTTCCTTTATGATCTGATCCGAGGCAGAGAACTGGTTGCCCCCCCCGCTCTGTAGGGAAGTGATTATCTCGTCCACCGTGCGCCTGCTTTTCCTGACGAGGTTTTTGGCGGCCGCCACGAGAACCTCTGGCACCCTCTGCTGCTCGTTCTCCCTCGGCCCCGGAGACGTTACCCCCGCAATGCTCCTGGCCTCCTTCAACAACTCTGTAGTGGATTTCAGAGTCTGAGTGGAGCCGGTGACCTTGCCGCTATGGTCTGACTTTGAGTCATGGCTGCTGGAAGACGACTGTAGCTGATGGTCCTTGCTGGGCTCCCCCTTTTTTACCTTTGCGTTTCTCAGCGCGGTTCTGTCTGACTGTTCGGAGTACAAGCTGTCGCTTTCTCCGGTCACATCAGTGCTGTCAGAGCTTACAATGCGGCTATCTCTCGGGGAAGGTTTCTGCGGTACTTGTGAGAGAGCGGGTATCTTCTCCGCATCGGACACCTGCCGTGAAAGCAGCCGGGCCTTGTGAGGTCGAGCCGCTGTCGACGGCCTCTCCGGTCTGGGTTTGGCGGGAGGTTGCGGCCTTGCGGACAGGGACACTGTAGCGACTGTGCCGGCGAGCTGAGCTATGACTGGCCTCGTGGAAGCCTTACGTCCTGCTTTGTGCTTTGCTGAAACCTTTGTGCTTGTAGATCCGTCCTCTGAAGACACGTTGGGCTTTGTGCTATGACTGACACTCATTTGGGAGGTCTCCCCTGAGATGCTTTGCGATAACATATTTTTCTGAAGAGAACATAGTGGGGGATTGAGAAGATCCTGGGAGTCAACTGTAGACACCTCAGTAGAGACAGGTGGGGCCCTAGTTTCAAATCCTCCTGGTAGGTTAGGATCCACAAATGTAGTGACAGTATTCACCTGTGCAGGTAACTGTGTCAAGAGAAGAGGGTTAGGAGAATAGACTGGGCCAGTGGTGTGCCGAGAGGATTCACCAATAACGCACTTCATCTGCTGGTTGTCCCGTTGCGATTTTCGCCCCTTCTTCATCTTCAGCTCCTCGCTGTATTCCAAAAGTTTTTCCTTTCCCGGGATTGGATATCTTTATATATGAAAAAGTCATGGAGATGAAGTGTCATTCAAGACAGTTCATCAAGAACTGTCATTTGCTGTCATTGATTAACAGTAAGAGGCTTTCGGAATTCGTACACAAACTATTCAGTCAATCAATCAGTCATTTAAGCTAATGTCAGTTGCCTCGTTAGTCTAATTTTTCTAAAACAGTTGTGAGCTATCACTAGGCGTAAACCGCAACATTCCCAAAACCAAAAGATCAAAAGACGATGGTAAAACCTAGGAGATTTCCAAATAATTAAAAAAAACAAAAACATACGTTAGCATATTCAGAATTTTTACTCAATGAAGAATTCGTCATTCGTCAAACCTACTCTGAATTAATGGAGTATGGTTGGGTCACCACAATATGGGCTACTTTGACAGCTGCGCTACGCAATAGCTTCCGGCAACCGAGTTATTTTAAACCAGAAAACGGGCAATCTGTGTCTAAAATCAGTTGTCAGTACTTATTACTCCATACTCAAACGATTATTATGCACAACTTCTCTATCTGCAAGACGGTTTTTTATTTTAGACAAAATGGTTAAATCTCTTTAATTCTCTTCTTAAAATCTCATAACTGTGTTACTCTCAAAGTTGCTAAGCTAATTTAAGACATGATAATCTGCTGATAAAATGTTCCTGGCGGAAACCTGAAACCTCCGAATAAATCACAATCTTACCTGTTCGCAAGTGCGTACAAACGCAGAAAAAATTAAAAACGCACCGCCTAAACTGGAAAATCAGCCAATATATATAGATTTGCCTTGAAATTCGATTGCACCTAACTTCTGCGAACTTTCTCGTCGCACATTAACATAGCAGCAGTAAGCTGCCCGATATCTCCTAGCAACCACTCCAGACAACTGAGAAGCCGCTTGCAGCCATAGCTGAAGGCTCATAAACAGTTTTAGGAATTTACGGAATATTAGAGCAGCCTACGTCACTGATAATTTTTAACAAGAGTGAATCTAAACTATAATACACGCAGTCTATGCGCAAAGGAAAATATACGAATGTGTTTAGTACAATTGCTGTTTTCTCCAAGGGCAAAAGCTATACACTTGTAGCCAATCATTCATTGGAAACGCACTTTTAATTTTGACAATTCCGTCATGTAAAGTGTTCCCTGTTTAAAACTTAGTGTGGCATTGGCTACGTCACATCGGCTGCGTTTTCAGCTTGCTGTTCAATTTGTCATCCACTAGGTAATCCTAACATCAGTGAATATATATATTCTTTTATTTTAGATTTAATTGTGTTCTTTTTTTTTTTTTTTTTTAGCATATTCGATTGTTATCGCATGGTGTTTATTTTCTGTGGATAAAGCCAATTACGGGGAATGATTCATCAAACTTTACTCTTAATCGGTATGAAGTTGTAGGGACGTGTTAAAATGATGGGGGCAGTAGCGTAACTTTTTCTACATGAACGTAGAAAACGTACCTTAGCAACCATTCGTTTGGGCCACTGCAGTTTTAGTCCAGGTGGACAGCCCCTGAGCAATTCTTATGAATTAAAATATGGTGTATCGAAATTTGATGAAAGGAACGTCAAACAGGACAATCAAAGCAAATATTATTGTTTCAGTCATTTGCCTAAACTGAGTCTGAGACCCTCAAGGTGAGTCTAAAAGTCTCATGTACCTTCCACACCCACTTTTCCCCGCCAGTGGATAGAACAACGGTTGAAAGATCTCAGCTCAAAGAGCCGTTTCATGGCATGCCGTGCTAATCGATTTACGCTTTAATGGTGTTAGAGATCATTCGGCGATAATCCGTTGTAAGTGGATAATCATCGATGTTGTTCGTTCATTAACAGGTTTACAGGAAATGCGATTCTGTGTTCAGATGTGGGCACAGGGTGGGACAGGTAGGGTGGGTATTTTAAAGTTCTTTTGTGTCATAAACTTGTTGTCGCAATGCCTTGTAGCGGAAGGCACATGGATTTTGACAAAGGCTTTTGTGTGACACACAGCAAAACTAACTATGTGGGGTCGTGGTGTGTACTTCTAATATGTGTTTTTACGTGATAACTGTATGGAAATACTCGGCGATATATATTGTTTAAAATCAGTTATTTTAAATTTTCCTGTAAATGAACATGTTTGACTTATGGAAAAGTGAAGCGACTGTCAGTCATGATGACTGTTTTCCACTTGATTCAGTTATGTTCAGACTGCATGCGTGCTGTCTTTCACCATGCTTTGGTGAGGGCGGCAGAAACAGAACGGGACATAAGCTATCCAAAACCAATGAGGATGTAGGTGTTGCTGTAGTGCTGGAAGTGGGCTGTACCGTTTCCCTACGTAACGACTGTGGGAAGATCTATACTGCTCTCAAGTCACTGTGCCTCTAACATTTCCTCACTTTGCTCAAGCCGTCGCGCAACATCCCCTCCGGTGACTACGCACACATTTGCTCGGACGCATTCGCAAAACTTGAGTCTGAGAACTTGCATGTTGACGATTTGTGGATATCCACCATAATGCTCAGTGCAGTTAAAATGGAGGGCCACGAAACTCCCGACTGGAGCAGCTATTACAATGATGCACAAGAGGTTAGTGTCAAATGTAGTCTTTTTTTTTTGTCAAGGCACATTGTTGTTACCAGAAAAGTGAGAGGAGACTACCTGCAAAAATCGTGGTAAAAGTGTCGTGGTAAAAACGTGAAACTTTGAACAACCAAGCCTCATATGCTATAGTATCTTGTCTCAGTAGTATAGATATAGGAAAATATTTTTTCAATTGAGCACAATCAGAATAAAAGCCAACTTGATATCATACCCGCTTGGTGGCAGCAGTGATCCCGTCCTATGTGGAGTGACTGGTCGGTAGACAGAGAATGAGCTTGTTTTTAGCGGTGACTCAAGATTATGGAGAATTATTCAACTGCTTAATGTTTTATCATTTTAAAATAAAGCATTAGTACTTTTCAGATTTACATGTAAGAGTTAAGGACCCTTCGCCATGTGCTTTACGCCTTGCTGGGTCCTGTATAAATTCATTTTCTGTCCATCGGGTCAAATATGACAGGTCTATCTATCCGATATACTAATGGATTTGAAAATAATGCTTTAATGACGCTTGACATAGTTTTGAAATGATTAATATCAGGGAGAGCTTTAAGAAACTCCCGTCATGTCAACAGCGGTATAGTTTCACAAGAGTTTTTGCATAACAACGAACAGAAAAATAGACAGCCCATAATTTATCTGGACCAAACGTGGAAAGATGGGGTTTTATTTCACTGGCCAGTACTGCACATCGTTTGAATCCAAAGATTGAAATTATCCTTGAAATATTACACTTTACACATTTCGAACTGCTTTTGAGGGCAACTTAAACTAAACATCTTTTTACAGTCATGAGCATATACTCTATTCAATGTAAATATTTCCTTCATAGAAACGGATTAAATGAGAAACAAATGACATTTAATATCAAGAAGTTCAATTATCAATTTGATCTTTTTACGCACACGTAATTTTTTGCTAAGAAACGAAATAATGTAGAATTTTTCATGCGAGAATGAGACCTGTGACACTTTGTTTTTATTGTGATTTCAGGTATATTCACCAATGGCAAACAGCACTATGAACGCAGGACTGAGTTCCATGAACACAATGAACAGTTACATGGGCATGTCCACAAGTGGAAATATGACATCCAGTTCTTTTAATATGTCCTACGCGAATCCTGCTCTAGGAGCTGGACTTAGCCCCGGGACTATGGCAGGGATGCCACCGAGCGCTCCTGGCGCCATGAACGGAATGGGTGGTGGAGTGTCGTCCATGGGCACTGCTCTCAGCCCCACAAACATGAACGCAATTTCGGCTCAACAAGCCTCCATGAACGCACTGAACCCTTACTCGAGTATGAGTCCCACGCTGAGTTCTATGACATATGCTCAGCCTAATCTGAACAGGGCACGGGACAATAAAACTTTCAGGAGAAGTTACCCGCATGCTAAGCCCCCGTATTCTTACATATCGCTTATTACCATGGCTATCCAGCAGTCACCGAGCAAAATGCTCACGCTGAGCGAGATCTATCAATGGATAATGGACCTGTTCCCTTACTACCGTCAAAACCAACAGAGGTGGCAGAACTCCATCAGACATTCGTTGTCTTTCAACGATTGTTTCGTCAAAGTTTCCAGGTCACCTGATAAACCAGGTAAAGGCTCTTACTGGACCCTGCACCCGGATTCTGGAAATATGTTTGAGAACGGTTGTTACCTTCGCAGACAGAAGCGCTTCAAATGTGAGAAAAAGTTGTCAACGAGCAAAAACTCTGAGGGAAGGAAAGATCAAACGGGTGGGTCGGGGTCGCCTTCTAACGATACCTCCAGCACCAAGAGCGGGCATATGGAGTCGAACTCAATTTCCACCAACCAGTCATCAAGCCCACATAACTTGGATCATAGGAGCGGTACCACCAACTCTGAACTAAAGAGCGGCGGCCCTCAGATCCACCCCGTGACTGGCTCGGCCACATCTCTCTCCTCTATTCCTTTGGCCCCGCACTCGATGGCCCACGAATCTCAGCTGCATCTAAAGGGAGACCCCCATTATTCTTTCAACCACCCGTTTTCCATCAATAATTTGATGTCCTCCTCAGAGCAACAACACAAACTGGACTTGAAAGCCTACGAACAAGCTTTGCAATATTCATCCTACGGCTCAGGTATGTCTTCCAGTCTGCCACTCGGCAGCGCTTCCATGGCGGGAAGAACCGGCATGGACACCTCAGCAATAGAGGCGTCTTACTATCAAGGTGTGTATTCGAGACCGGTTCTCAATACGTCTTAGTATCTTCTCATTTTTTTCTGAGCTCGAAAGTGGCCGAAAGGAAATGTTATTTTATTTTATTTTTTTTGCATGCACTTGGTGCATAAAAGACTGTTACTTTAAAATATACGAATGTGTATGTGTATAATAAAATATTGTAAAGTGTTCCCATGAATGATTGTATATCCCAGTTATAAATCATTGCTAGTGTATTTAAAAAAAAAACAAAACGATTTTGAGCTTGTAAAATAATGTTGTGTTCCCTTAAACGTATAACCCCCCCCCCCCCCCCCCCCCAACCATGAATATGCCCATGTGTTACAATGTGCATGAATGAAGGTCAATATGGTCTTGTGGAACGCGTGTTGCAGGAGAAATCTAAGCACCTGTCTTTTACAGATGTTCACGGTTGTTGTCATTTTTTTCCCATTGCTTTGGTTTTATTTACCTCGTTTTTTGACAAAAAGATAAAAAAATAATCAAATCTCAACCTTGTACTGAAATAAGTTAATCAAGCTTGGAGATGCATTATAAATAAAATATGTATTTCTTAATCAAGAAAAAAAGGTTTCAGTGTCTTTTGAACACATTTGTATGCATGCCAGTTACGCTAGAGGAGAACTTTCGTTCAATTTCAAATATTAATCTCAGATATTAAAGTTCTCATTACAATCATTATTTAGACATTTTAAAAGCAAAATATCTACAGCGTGTGCATATTGGTAGTTTTTTTAATTTTAATATCCTTAAACTTTTTCAGTAAATGTTTTATAACCTGATGTGTTAGTATACACCCCTTGTGCACATTTGTTTCATTTATGAGATAAGCATTTGTGATGATATATTTTATGAATATACATTTTGTCCACGAATCTACGATGGTTACATAAACCCGTTAGGCCCGTAGCAATCAGTTTATCATGAGGAAGTTGAAGGATTTATTGTTCATTTGGGCTTACGTATATTACGTATTTACGACAAGACTAAAGTTAAACTGTAACGTTATGTTATTTTTTTTTATTGGAATTTAGATAAAATTTCTGAGAGGCATTGATATAAAAAAACTACAGCAAAAAAAGTGACCGCGGCATGGTCCCGATGCTTTAAAAAAAGATTTTTATTTATTTGTTTGTTTTAATTTAATTTATTTTGAAATCAAGGCTTCTCTAACGCCAAGCCAAACAAGCAGGAGTGCCAGTCCGGGTCGCTTCGTTGGTAGAAGACCAAGAGAAAATCCAAGTCTAACAAAAATGCAGCCTCAAAGCCCTGCGTCATAAAAGATCCGATCGCATTTTAAATGGGATTTTTAACAATATCATAGGGAGGCCAAAGCATCTTTTTGTTAACCGTAACCTACATGAAGGGCCCATGAACCTGAACAGATTTTACTTTGATCATGGTGTTTTGTAGACACACATTTTGGCTGACTAACCGTGAAATTCGTTTAATTATCGTGTAATTCCCCCCCGATGCGTAAATAAAATGGAGAATTGAGTTGAGCGTCGTGAAATCGTTATTGACAACCGTGCCATAATCTGATATCTACTACACCGTAATGCGGATTATATCTCTTTATTTACACCTTTCATATTTTGTCCATTTTTTCCACTGAAATTATACCGCTGATAAAATCACAGAAAGCGAATAATTATGATTTATTCGCCGATTAATCCTAAACATAGGGGTACTAGACAGCCATATTATTGGCATTGGGAGTAGAGAGGCATCTAAAATACGAATTCTAAATAACAGTTGCTTAGTTAAGAAATGTGTGCAGAAAAAGAAAATAACTAAAATAGGATTTTGCAATGAATAAAGGGAAGATATCTGTCTCTGTTAAGGGCGCTTAAACCATGCAGAGGGTCTAAATAATTTTGTTGTCTCATCATTGTAGATGATTATATATATATATATATATATATATATATGTATATATATATTGTTCGATGGATATGATTTCCGAAATAATTAACATATTCTTTTGATTGACGCATAATCTAATAATAAGCGCAAAAAATAAAAAAAAATTAGACACCTACTGACTGTATAATTATTATACATTTCCGTTGAGGCTAATTTGTTCGCGTCAGCTCTTACAGGTTTATAAAAAAATATTTCAGATTTACGCAATCAGCGTGCGAGCAGTGTTATGTCAAGATCAATAAATCATACACAGAAGTAGAAGACAAGTAGAAATGAAAAGCTGTTATAGCCCACTTATTTTGATTGTATGGGGTCATTTGATGATATTTTGCAGATTATGTTCTATTTGCTACAAATCTGGCTTTATTATATTTGAAGTATAGGCTAATAGTCTAATGAATGCTAGAATTTTTTATGGCTACCTTTTTCAAATTGTGGTAGTTCTTGCTCACGTCCATAAAATGAAAACATAACCTGAATTACCTAAACGAGATTACTGAATGGATATATAACTTTATGTGTAAACAAAGACCTAAAGGGAACGGAGAAGTTGTTTTCAAGCGAAATCTTTGAACTTTGAACACATTATGAGTTTGTACAGCTGTTAAAAAGAGCTTTTCACTGTGGAGCAGTATGGAGACCACCTTCGAAAGTGAAACCACGAAGGAAAAAGCAAATAAGATTCGCTCCATATTTCACTCATGTAATTACGATGTTTCAATAGAATTAATAGCAGTGTGGGTGCTGAAATGAAGTTGCCACTATATTTTCACACATTACGGTATGCCTAAATCATACTGGTCTGGCTGAGTGACTGAAATGATTAAAAGAAATATGGGTTACCTAATTTTTCCCCCTTTTAGTTGCTTCCCACTAGTTCCTCCCATAGTTTTTGGTGACACCAACTTTTAGATACCCGCACTACTGTTCGCATAAACACTGAATCAAGCCAATTACTGTCTGGTTATTATTATTATTATTATTATTATTATTATTATTATTATTATTATCATTATTTCGTTAAATTATAGTTCCTCATTTCCTGCCTCTTGCATATTCAAATCAGCTCAGCGAAATCGACCAACCTTTATTAATGCGTAACATATGTTATCAGCGGGCAGTGTCCAGCTTGGAGATTTCAGTAGTGCCTTGTTTTCCAACTTATATGGCATTTCTCGTTACCCCATCAAAAGCCGAGGCGCTTTCTTCAGCCTTATGGACAAAAATTTCGACAACAATGCTCGAGCCCCTTTACTTCAAAAGCGGCCATCAGCAAGCCTACCCGTAGACCTTTCTTCTCTGTCTTTTCATTCTTAGTTTAGAAAGCCACTACAGGGCCAAGGCGCTTCTAATACCTTTTGATGGGGATTGAATTAATTATCTCCAATAACACAATTGTGCTTGGCCAACGAAAAGAGCAAAGCAGTACCCCTTCAGACTCACACACGAAAGAAAGGGGCTTTCAAAGGCCGAGGGAGAAGAGGGAGAGATCTCTATCCGAAATCTGCTTTAGAAGCAGCTGGTTTTCCATTAAAAATGATACGGAAGAAGTTTATTAGGGCTTTGTGCCCTCCTAATATGCATAGACCATGTCAGGTTGGTGGTCTCTCCGCTCGTCTCCTTGTACTCCATGTTTTGTGTCTTCATTAATTCATCTGAAATACACAGGCCAGAGGAGAAATTAGCAGTCGGGCTGTTGTTCTATCATTATATGGGGCAACCGAATTGCTTCTAAAAAGCCAGCAGGAGGAACTAAGAGGATTCATATCTGTATTTAGTACATTACAGTTTGGGAGGAATTAAGCTTGACTACCTTGGCTTTCTTGAAAAAAAAAATATAAAGAGTATTTCAAATCGATAATACACACATATATATTTTGTTTGTTTTGTTTAAAAAAATAAAGGAAACAGACAAGATAAGGCGGGAACGCGCCTCAGAATCTGGGACTTGCGGATATCTTTTCTGTTCAACAACGATCTAAACTTCACTGGATTTGGCATTTTGGCTTTAACACGTTGTAACATCAATAATATATAATGCTTTGAGATTAAAAATATGTTAACCTAGTACATCAATGTAAGGATAGAGAGCAGTAGAATAATTCTACTACTTCAATCAGTGCTTGAAACAGAAAATATTTTAATCTGAAGCAAAATTTGCAATAGTTTTTAACACATAATTTCTGTTGATCGCAAGGAACGTTTTCGGACCAGTAATTGTTTTAAAACTGTTTTAAAAAGTATTTGATCGTTGCCTAAGGAAAATGTTTGATGGAAAAAATGGGGGCAAAGACAAAATGAAGGGGACGGCTTGAAATATTTGGTGTCGTTATAGCAACAGGATCAGACACGCTTTTCTCTGAGGGTCATTCAACACTGGGCTGCAGAAACACGTTTTTAATTAAAGCGTATAAAAAGTTGTTTTGTAGTCTTGTCATCGTGCGAGCAGTTTCAAAAACGGATAACCAGGACTGGATCTCCTAGGTTTTAGTGCCCCACTGAATTTAGACGAGAGCCTCCTAGACACGTTGGGGTAGTGATGTCCTTTTCAGGGGCAAAAAAAAAAAAAGAGAAAAAATCCACAAACTTCGGCTACGCGATTGCACGCACAGACCATGGCCACTCAACACAAAAGAAATCAAATCAGGGTTTTTTTGCAATAGCATTGGTTTGAAACATTAAATCTTGTTCCACATAAAACTGAACAAAGTTACTTTACTTTTATTTCAAAGACCAGAGGAGATCAGATTCGCTTTGCGCGGTGCAATGTGGGAGCACGTAATCTGCGCGATCTCTACGGATACCAAAGGAAGGTGAAATCGACAAGCCAGTCATATAGTGTTGAGCATTATTTCACGGGGAGGGGATCTCGGTACCACAGCCCACCTAAACAGCTCCTCCTTTCTTTATTCAGTGACCTACTGCAACGGTGCATCTAACATATTTCTGAGTACATAATCGATTACGTTCAGAAACACGAGTCACTATACTACCCTGCTCGAGCGAAGGACACTGGAGCGAGGAAGACAGGACTCAGGAGGGTCAAAGCCATCAATATGAGAAAAGGAAACGTAAACGATGCGAATATAATTGTTTGGTATATATAGTCTTCAGTAAAGGTCGTCTGATCTCTTTGGCCTTCTTATGTTTGTAAATTATCAGCATGCAAAGCGGCAGAAAAGAGGAGTGCGTGGGGAGAAGGCTTCTAAGAAAAAAAAAAGCGCACGTCAAATCTGGCTAAAATGTAATAAAGTCAAAAAAAAAAAAAAAGCCATCGCAATTCAAAGTGCATGAATTTTGATGTACAACAGTCGAATCAGAACTTGTGAACTGTGCTCGAGCGAGAAGCATATTACCATATGAACTGATCATTTGACTGATGGCAATAATTAATCAGACGGTGATTACGTATTCCGAAACCTAATTTTGTACATAAACAATTATACCGGCGTAGTATAATATTAATAAATAAATTCATCCAGCGAGACAGCAGTAAGGGAGCTCAGAATATGGCTCAAAAGTCTTCTAAGACTTCTAAAAACAGGTAGACCTTTCCCGAGTGGCTAAGAACATAATCAAATAGCCTAAGTATTGTGTAATTGAGGCAAATGTATCGAACAGATTTTACCCAGCTAATATTAGAAGTTTTAAACAAAATTCTCCCCTCCAAAATACTTTCCAAACAGGCACATTTTAAGAACCGTACCTCAGATAAATAGAGGCAGTCACACAGACATGGCTGTCTCCAGTTAGATGTCAATATCTTCCCATAGTGAGATGTCAGTTGAACAAGTGAAATGAAATGTCAGTTTCTACTCTATATTCTATGTGAAATTCTACTCAAGTGAAGACAGTTACAAAGAGTGTGATTACTGATAAAACATTAAGCTGTTTCATTAGGTTTTATTCAGCACCAAGTATAGAAAATTTCATGTAAACATAAGAGTGAAAAT
Organism: Chanos chanos; assembly: GCF_902362185.1. Lineage (NCBI taxonomy): Eukaryota > Metazoa > Chordata > Actinopteri > Gonorynchiformes > Chanidae > Chanos > Chanos chanos. The sequence goes on from NC_044495.1 coordinate 7,455,791, forward strand.
ACATGTTGGTTTAATTTCAAAATGCTCTCATCTTCAAATACATGTGTTCAATTGACTGACTCGCTGATTTATGAAAATACACAGAACTTCGTGAAATATTATTTAAGAACATTGATAAACTGACTTAATTATTACCCAACATCAGTGAATACTGACTGAAGACCATTTTTACATTAGGAGCCAGTTCTGTCTTTCAGCTTGTGTGAGATCTCTGTGAGATAGTTAATCTAAACATAAAAGCTGAATGACAACACAATAATTGAGGTTCACTGGTCCAGCCCAGGACTCAGTAAATATCCAATGACTATGGTCATTTGATCTGCAAATCATTTGATGTTGTTTCAAGAGCCACTTTTATCTACGGTGATTCTGGTCAGAGCGTCTCAAAGCACTACTATCACACAACGCGAGTGTGATCATTCAAATGATAGTGTACAGAATACTTTTCCTTGTCTCATCAGACAAACACATCAACACCATCGTTGCTGATAAAACTCAATAAAGAAAATCAAATTACAGACAGTGATTTCGTCAGAGGAAGGAATTTAAGATATAGAGCTGGCGGGAGCGTCGAGCGACTGGTTAAACATTTACGAGTCGGTTTTTTGAGCCCGGGGTTTGGAATGAGGCTTTGAGTGCAGCACTTCTAACAACTGTTTGCCCAGTTCAGGATCCGGGCTGTTTGTTCAGTGTTAAACGCTCCAGCCTGGTCACCAGATGTGTCCGTTTGGTTGGATCGCTCAGTCAGTCAAATTACCGTCCGGACGCTACCCGTGCCCACCTTCTTCCTCAGGACCTCCACCAGTCGCTCCAACCTGAGGAGAGCCAGAGAGAGAGAGAGAGAGAGAGAGAGCAAGAGAAAGAGAGAGGGAAAGAGGGAGGAAGGGAAAAAGAGTGAGAGAGCGAGAAAGAATGCTGGCATTCTGACGGGCCACAGGGGCACATTTGTAGGCAGACTGAGGATGTAGACATGTCTTAAAGTGGGCGAGACACCATCCATTCTAAACCTGATGTTCAAACCCTTAAAATATCCACTCCTTTTTTTTTTTTTCCTTTTCCAGGTTAAACAGAGTGTTGTGTTTTGTGTCATGTGGAGAGGGGCAGGGTGAAAACGTGTGTTCTTCGTAAGGGTGCAGAGCGGAGAATGAGGTCTGTGACATGGTCAAGTGATGAGACAGGCAGAATGTGTGTGTGTGTGTGTTTTTTTTTTTTTGTTTTTGGTGAAAAGGGCCAGAGAAGGAAGAGAGGGGGAAGGAATGTCTTTTCTTACAGACAATCTAATGTCTACAAAAAACAAGACGAAGGAAAAGAAACATTTACACTCAAAATGACAGAGTGTACAGAGTACAGCGGCAAAAATGTAATGTATAATAATATTAATAACACTACTACTACTACTATTACTACTACTACTAACAATAATAACGATATGTAAGTGTTAATATCTTTATAGTCTCATTCATATGAACTACACGACTCACCTTTTTGGTGATTTTATTTTTAAAATAGCACCCTATTCTACACTAAACTGACATATTACAATAAATGTCAAAATTTCATAAGAGGAGTGGATTTTAAAGCAGAGCTGTCTTCACGAAGCAGAAAGCGGTTTTCGAAAACAAGTGGAAAATTATGACTATGACTGCAACATTTCCAAAAGGTGATCATAATTACAAAATGTGTTTTTAGAGATATGTCAACCATTTGTACAACACCCAGGAATATCATTTCTTCAGTACTCAGACTGCACAGTTGTGTGAAAATATATATATTTATTACACCATCTCATTTACATTCTCAGGACTGGACTGTGATCTGTATTTTACATTCTCAGGATTAGACTGTGTTCTGTATTTCACATTCTCAGGACTGGACTGTGTTCTGTATTTTACATTCTCAGGACTGGACTGTGTTCTGTATTTTACATTCTCAGGACTGGACTGTGTTCTGTATTTTACATTCTCAGGACTGGACTGTGTTCTGTATTTTATTTTCTCAGGACTGGACTGTGTTCTGTATTTTACATTCTCAGGACTGGACTGTGTTCTGTATTTTATTTTCTCAGGACTGGACTGTGTTCTGTATTTTATTTTCTCAGGACTGGACTGTGTTCTGTATTTTACATTCTCAGGACTGGACTGTGTTCTGTATTTTATTTTCTCAGGACTGGACTGTGTTCTGTATTTTATTTTCTCAGGACTGGACTGTGTTCTGTATTTTACATTCTCAGGACTAGACTGTGTTCTGTATTTTACATTCTCAGGATTAGACTGTGTTCTGTATTTTACATTCTCAGGACTAGACTGTGTTCTGTATTTTACATTCTCAGGATTAGACTGTGTTCTGTATTTTACATTCTCAGGACTGGACTGTGTTCTGTATTTTATTTTCTCAGGACTGGACTGTGTTCTGTATTTTACATTCTCAGGACTAGACTGTGTTCTGTATTTTATTTTCTCAGGACTAGACCATGTTCTGTATTTTACATTCTCAGGACTGGACTGTGTTCTGTATTTTACATTCTCAGGACTGGACTGTGTTCTGTATTTTACATTCTCAGGACTGGACTGTGTTCTGTATTTTATTTTCTCAGGACTGGACTGTGTTCTGTATTTTACATTCTCAGGACTGGACTGTGTTCTGTATTTTACATTGTCAGGACTGGACTGTGTTCTGTATTTTACATTCTCAGGACTGGACTGTGTTCTGTATTTTACATTCTCAGGACTAGACTGTGTTCTGTATTTTACATTCTCAGGACTGGACTGTGTTCTGTATTTTATTTTCTCAGGACTGGACTGTGTTCTGTATTTTACATTGTCAGGACTGGACTGTGTTCTGTATTTTACATTCTCAGGACTAGACTGTGTTCTGTATTTTACATTGTCAGGACTGGACTGTGTTCTGTATTTTACATTGTCAGGACTGGACTGTGTTCTGTATTTTACATTGTCAGGACTGGACTGTGTTCTGTATTTTACATTCTCAGGACTAGACTGTGTTCTGTATTTTACATTGTCAGGACTGGACTGTGTTCTGTATTTTACATTCTCAGGACTGGACTGTGTTCTGTATTTTACATTGTCAGGACTGGACTGTGTTCTGTATTTTATTTTCTCAGGACTGGACTGTCTTCTGTATTTTACATTCTCAGGACTAGACTGTGTTCTGTATTTTACATTGTCAGGACTGGACTGTGTTCTGTATTTTACATTCTCAGGACTGGACTGTGTTCTGTATTTTACATTGTCAGGACTGGACTGTGTTCTGTATTTTACATTCTCAGGACTAGACTGTGTTCTGTATTTTACATTGTCAGGACTGGACTGTGTTCTGTATTTTACATTGTCAGGACTGGACTGTCTTCTGTATTTTACATTCTCAGGACTAGACTGTGTTCTGTATTTTACATTGTCAGGACTGGACTGTGTTCTGTATTTTACATTGTCAGGACTGGACTGTGTTCTGTATTTTACATTCTCAGGACTGGACTGTGTTCTGTATTTTACATTCTCAGGACTGGACTGTGTTCTGTATTTTACATTGTCAGGACTGGACTGTGTTCTGTATTTTATTTTCTCAGGACTGGACTGTGTTCTGTATTTTACATTCTCAGGATTAGACTGTGTTCTGTATTTTACATTCTCAGGATTAGACTGTGTTCTGTATTTTACATTGTCAGGACTGGACTGTGTTCTGTATTTTACATTCTCAGGACTGGACTGTGTTCTGTATTTTACATTCTCAGGACTGGACTGTGTTCTGTATTTTACATTCTCAGGATTAGACTGTGTTCTGTATTTTACATTGTCAGGACTGGACTGTGTTCTGTATTTTACATTCTCAGGACTGGACTGTGTTCTGTATTTTACATTCTCAGGACTGGACTGTGTTCTGTATTTTACATTCTCAGGACTGGACTGTGTTCTGTATTTTACATTGTCAGGACTGGACTGTGTTCTGTATTTTACATTGTCAGGACTGGACTGTCTTCTGTATTTTACATTCTCAGGACTAGACTGTGTTCTGTATTTTACATTGTCAGGACTGGACTGTGTTCTGTATTTTACATTCTCAGGACTGGACTGTGTTCTGTATTTTACATTCTCAGGACTGGACTGTGTTCTGTATTTTACATTCTCAGGATTAGACTGTGTTCTGTATTTTATTTTCTCAGGACTGGACTGTGTTCTGTATTTTACATTCTCAGGACTGGACTGTGTTCTGTATTTTACATTGTCAGGACTGGACTGTGTTCTGTATTTTACATTCTCAGGACTAGACTGTGTTCTGTATTTTACATTGTCAGGACTGGACTGTGTTCTGTATTTTACATTGTCAGGACTGGACTGTCTTCTGTATTTTACATTCTCAGGACTAGACTGTGTTCTGTATTTTACATTGTCAGGACTGGACTGTGTTCTGTATTTTACATTCTCAGGACTGGACTGTGTTCTGTATTTTACATTCTCAGGACTGGACTGTGTTCTGTATTTTACATTCTCAGGATTAGACTGTGTTCTGTATTTTATTTTCTCAGGACTAGACTGTGTTCTGTATTTTACATTCTCAGGACTGGACTGTGTTCTGTATTTTATTTTCTCAGGACTGGACTGTGTTCTGTATTTTATTTTCTCAGGACTGGACTGTGTTCTGTATTTCACATTCTCAGGACTAGACTGTGTTCTGTATTTTACATTCTCAGGACTAGACTGTGTTCTGTATTTTATTTTCTCAGGACTAGACTGTGTTCTGTATTTTACATTCTCAGGACTGGACTGTGTTCTGTATTTTATTTTCTCAGGACTGGACTGTGTTCTGTATTTCACATTCTCAGGACTAGACTGTGTTCTGTATTTCACATTCTCAGGACTGGACTGTGTTCTGTATTTTACATTCTCAGGACTGGACTGTGTTCTGTATTTTACATTCTCAGGACTGGACTGTGTTCTGTATTTTACATTCTCAAGCCTGGACTGTGTTCTGTATTTTATTTTCTCAGGACTGGACTGTGTTCTGTATTTTATTTTCTCAGGACTGGACTGTGTTCTGTATTTTACATTCTCAGGACTGGACTGTGTTCTGTATTTTATTTTCTCAGGACTGGACTGTGTTCTGTATTTTACATTCTCAGGACTGGACTGTGTTCTGTATTTTACATTCTCAAGCCTGGACTGTGTTCTGTATTTTACATTCTCAAGCCTGGACTGTGTTCTGTATTTTACATTCTCAAGCCTGGACTGTGTTCTGTATTTTACAATCTCAGGACTGGACTGTGTTCTGTATTTTATTTTCTCAGGACTGGACTGTGTTCTGTATTTTACATTCTCAGGACTAGACTGTGATCTGTATTTTACATTCTCAGGACTGGACTGTGTTCTGTATTTCACATTCTCAGGACTAGACTGTGTTCTGTATTTTATTTTCTCAGGACTGGACTGTGTTCTGTATTTTATTTTCTCAGGACTGGACTGTGTTCTGTATTTTACATTCTCAGGACTGGACTGTGTTCTGTATTTTATTTTCTCAGGACAGGACTGTGTTCTGTATTGTGGAATCCCTTTTTTTTTCTTGTCCAGGTTTCAGTCTTTTGTTTGTGTATTCTTCTAAAACAAAATATTCTCCGGCAGAAAAGCACAGCTGGTCAAAATCTGCCCTCTTCCAGAATTCACAGTCTCAAGATGAAAGTCCAACAGGTCACAAAAAAATACTCCATGCTATGAATTACACATATGTTTCCTCAACCCCATTTTTCTTAATTTATTTCGAATTAGAATCATTTTTCAATGTGACGATTAAGAAGAACAAGATGGTAGATATTCATATGTTTTCATTATATTGGGTTATGATGTATGGAGATGCTTTAAAAACCCCAATTATGTGATGAAACAGGACATTGTTAAAGAAAAGAACAGCCAGTGTCCATTAGCACTGTCAAATTTCATATTGCTATGTATTAAAGGTTAATGACAACAGAGCTGCTTAAAACAGAACTTTTATCAACGCTGAAAATGACCCAAACAACAGTGAAATTGTGAAAAAAAAAACTGTTTACAGCCCTTCTGGTGTCTGTCGCAGGCTCTGTGCGTGTGTGTGTGTGTGTGTGTGTGAATGAGCATCTTTGCATGCAGTTTTTGTGGCTTTATCAGACAGCATATGGGAGTGGTCTGACTCCAGAGCTGTTTCCTTAGTGGTCTCCACCTGTTTCTCTGTGCAGGGAGATTTGTGTGAGTCAGCCTGGCCATATGTATTGCCCTGAGTCTGGGTATTCACACACACACACACACACACACACACACACACACACACAGTGCGGCTGAGTGCTGCTAAAGAAGGTGTAACATCAGCCAAAGAGAGACCAGAAAATCAGTGGGTAAGCAGTGGAGAGAAAGAGAAGAAGAAAAAAAGGCGAACTAATATTTAAGAGAGGTCACCGCGGCTAAACGTGCCGGCCTTGCAAACACACGCGCGCGCACACACACACACACACTCGTGCGCACACAAGTAAACACTGACACTAAAACAGAAACACATACAAACACACCACACAGGTTACTCACACTACCCATTTTTCCCTCTCCCCCACACATAAACACACACACATACACCACATACACTCATATATATATATATATATATATATATATATATATATATATATATATATATGTGTGTGTGTGTGTGTGTGTGTGTGTGTGTGTGTGTGTGTGTGTGTATGTATATGTATGTGTATATATATGTATGTGTGTGTGTGTGTGTGTGTGTGTGTATATATATATATATGTAAATTTTTTTTTTTGAGCGATAAATATATTCATTAGCCTCTTTGTCATGTTTGCACAATTAGCAGGTCCTGGATTGTGCTGTGTGATGCCCAAGGTATGCAGTGGGGCTGGATTTGGACATGGCTGTTTACAGAGGGTGGCCAGTAAAACCCAAACATACACGGCGTGAAAGAGCCAGCAACAACACAAATCCTGATTAAGAATTCACAGAGTCGCAAAACCAACAATTACAGCTAGAATAAGACAAAGCAAACAGCAACCTCGCATAAATTCCAAACAACCGCTCATTTTCTACAGCGCTGGAAAACATCAGCGTCTCAACGCTCTGCAGCTCCACTCCACTCTCTCTTTGTGTTTCTAGATACAGTTCAACCCTAAAATGACATAAGAGGACACTCCTTAAATATGCTCTAAAATGAACTACCAGGAAGAAAAAAAAAGCAACACGAGTGAAAAGCGCTAGATGAGAAAAATAGATGGAATGGCTTGTCTGGCTCCCTCCAGCTGATCGTCTGTGCTGTGGGCAGCCGAAAACTGTCAGAACAATGTCTGTGTGGAGGGTAAGTGCTAACAGTGGCAGACCGTGCCAAAAAACCCCGTCACGAGTGCCACAGAGAGCGAGGTGTGATACGAGAGAGAGAGAGAGAGAGAGAGAGACAGAGAGGGAGAGAGAGAGAGAGAGGGAGAGAGAGAGAGAGACGGAGAGGGAGAGAGAGAGAAGGAGAGAGAGACAGAGGGAGCAGCAGTAACCGCAGCCGCGGCTCATTTGTAAGCTGCCCCTGCCAATGAAAAGGGCCTTTGTACGGTTCTCATGGCCAAGTTTGATTCAGCCGGTCATTAGACATTCTGCTCAGCTCTTCCATCAATGGGAGCTGTGGGCCTGGCACTCAGGTGCAACATTCTGGGCTGCCACTCCGCTTCCTCATCCCAGGGTGCCCTGCTGTGGGGCCGCAGAGGCGCTGGTCTCACCCCTGCATTCTTCTCACCGCCGTGCGACGTGGTCTGCGTCACAGACCCTATCCAGAGCCCTCACAGGCCCCCCCCCCCCCCCCCCCCCCCCACCACCGGGGACCCGCTGACCGGGGCAGCCCAGCGGAGTGTCAGCTAGCGGTCAGGTGTGAGCGGTTCTGATCCCCTCGCCGACCTTGCCCCGTTTCTTACTACTGCTGCTGCCACCCCCCCCAGTACACATACACATACACACACACACACACACACACACACACACGCAAACCAAACCAAACTCACCATCATCCACACTACACTACTCCTCCCAGCTCCCCCCTTGGACACCCCCCCCCCCCCCCAAAAAAAAACCCTGTTAGGCCCCTTCCCAGGCAAAACTGTGAGAAAAGAAGATCTCAGCCAAATGCATGGATGGCAGTTACACTGGATCAGAGATGGATGGAGTTAGAGGACTTGTGCTTGGCTTTGTATCAAGACGATTAAAAGAAAAAAGAAAAAAAAAAAGTGTAACGGTTCTCAGAAACCGAAGTTTCCACTGCTTTGCGATGACAAAACAGCTGAAGGGTTTTTTTTTTGTTGTTGTTGTTTTTTTTTTTTTGGTCACGAGCAGTCTGGGTCAGTGTGCAGAGGTGAGATAGACTGACTCCTCATCGGTCCTGTCATTACTGAGGTGTCAGAAGACAGCAGTAAATCTCATTCCCCCCTAAACTGAATATTCTACAGCGCTCAGCGCTCCGTCAGGCCTCTGAATCACTGTGTTAATGCAAACAAACCCACACACACTACTGCACGTACACACACACACACGCGCGCGCGCGCGCACCCCTACGCACGCACGAACACAAACACACACACACACCCACGCACGCACACACAGACACAGAAACAAACACACACACACACACACACACACACAAGCGCGCACGTGCATGCACACAGGCACGCAGGCACACACAGGCACAACCCTCACCTTCCAAACTCTGAGAAAGGAATAACAGGAAAAGAAAACACACATATATGTAACTGTTCCGCCTTCAGAAACATAAACTCAACATGGCGACTATTCAGTCTCAATGTGTTATCATTTATAATCCACATCTGTCAATCCAACTGCTGCTTAATCACAAGTATTAAGTCAGTATCTAACTGGCGCAGCCTAAATAAGCAGTCCAGGCGTCTTTGCAACAGTGTGCACTTGTGAATAGGAGCATGTGTCTATATCACAGAGAAAAAATGAACCAAGTGTGAGATCCATTCCTCACGTCCGAGAGGAAAACCTGACCGATCTTCTCAACTTCTGAAGGCAAATTGACATGTTTCAGTATAGCTCATTTAAATACAATACTAAAGTTCCTTTTCTTTTCTTTTTTGTTTTTTGGAAGTTTTTCCCTGAGCTGATGTTAGTGAGAGGTTTCTCAGTGCACCCCTAGACTCTTCTCTGGATCCCCCCCCCCCTCACCCCCTCTGTTAATTCAGCGTGCAAACAGATCTGCTGGGAGAGCTCTGTTTGCTCTGCCTGGGGAGCCCCCTCTGTGACTGTGGGAGTGTGTTGAGACGAGAGAGAGTGAGAGAGGGAGAGAAAGAAAGAGAGCGAGAGAGAGAGAGAGGGAGAGAGGGAGAGAGGGAGAGCGAGAGAGAGAGAGAGAGAGAGAGAGAGAGATGAGCTCTGGGAAGGTCTCCCAGACAGCCAGTGGTCAGCATGGAGACCAGTAACGGGGCAGTTCTGGGAGTTTGGCACTGGGAGGGGTTGAAGCATTGAGGGGGGGGTATGTGAGTGTTAATGGCAACCCGTATGTGTCTGTCATACCAGAAAACAAACTATTCTGTGCGTGTTGTGTGCACATCCCTATGTGTTTATGACAGTCAGAGTTGTTATTAATGACTGTCACCACTAGAACACTGAGGCTACAGTCGAATTTCAAAACTCTGTGCTGAAGGGGAGAAAAAACTCAAAAAAACAAAAAAACCCCCCCAAAAATCAAGATTTTTCCATCTCCTGTCAGCTGACCATAAAGCTAACAAGGTAGAAGAGCAAACAAGAACCCAGCATTCTCTCACCATTTCTTCCCTGGGCGTGTTAGTCTGCTATAACAGTAATAATAATAATAATAATAATAAAAAAAGGCAGTACTCACTTGTGCACTTTTTCGTTGGCTTCCCTCTCTGCATCCTGAGCGAGTCGGAGCTGGGCCTGAGTGTTCTGGTGTTCGGAGGTCAGGGCCTGGAGTTTGGCCAGGAGAGCCTGGTTCTGGGTGTCCGCGCCTCCTTTTGCCAACGTTGGAGAGCTTGCTTGCTCCTCATGAATGACCTCCTCGCTCGGGCCCCGCTGCTGTCGCTGACTGTGGAGGGAAACAGACAGAGAGAGTGAGGCGAACCACATGAAGGTCACACCAACAGCACAGTTAACAAAAAAGACTGAAGTAAACAGTACTATTTACTAATTAGCACTGCTGAAAATAAAAGACAATCAGAAATGTTTCGCTTCAAGCAGTAGCAGTCTATCCACGGAGCATATCCATAGGGGGATGGATATGTGAATGCATAATTACACAAAACAACACAACAGACATTGTGGTGTGGTGGTGCTTAAAGAAGTTTACTCGAAAGGTGTGTTACAGGAAAAGTTGAGTTTTAAAAACGTTGACGGATATCTCTCAGCGCGAGAGAGAGGGAAAGAGAGGGAAAGAGAAAGGGGGGAGGGAGGGGAGAAATCGCTGATGGCCAAATTTCTTACACAAACATAAAACTTGACCTTGACAGTGAGAGCACGCCACCAGTTTACCTGAAGGTGCCAAATGTTACTCTATATCAACAGTCTGTGCCAACAGACAAGCTTAATATTCAAACGGCACGTCAGTCAGAACAAGAGACAATATCGGGGGCTAATAAAGCTTCAGCGTATTGAGTGGAATACATTAGCTTCCAGCAATGCTCCAGCAGACATCAAAAACTGACAGAGACAGAGAGAGAGAGAGAGTCCGAGAAAGAGCCACAGAGAAAGAGTGAGTCAGAGACAGACAGACAAAGAGAGAGAGAGAGAGACAGACCGACAGAGAGAGAGAGAGAGACAGACTGACAGAGAGAGAGAGACAGACAGACTGACAGAGAGAGACAGACAGACAGAGAGAGAGAGAGAGAGAGAGAGAGAAACAGACAGACAGACAGACAGGGAGAGACAGACAGAGAGAGAGAGCGAGAGAGAGAGAGAGAGAGAGAGAGAGAGAAACAGACAGACAGACAGAGAGCGAGAGAGAGACAGACAGACAGAGAGAGAGAGAGAGAGACTGTCAAGGTGAAAAGCAGACAGGTGTTTTCCAATGAGATGCGAGACACAGTGGTGCAAGAGTAAAGTTAAAAAAACAAAAAAACAAACAAACACCCCCCCCCCCACCCACAACAGATAGAATGAGGGGAGAAAAAACGGTAAACATCAACCCAACTGACACAAGTGCCCCTTGCCTTGTCCTCTCTCTCTCTCTCTCTCTGGGAATGCCTGCCAACGTCCTTTCACCCATTTGGACACAGATCAATCATATGTTAGTACCATCCCAAAGAAAAAAAACAAAACAAACCAAAACAAAACAAGACCCTTTACCTACTCAGTAGATGACACTTAGCTCCTCAGCATCTGACTAAAACCAATAAACTAAAACCAATAAGTCATGTTTTTTTTTTTACAGCACATATGGCCAACCAAAACATGTACATCCGACAGCAGTGTCGTTTTTCAGTATCCCACCTTAGAAAAGATTAACTACTGTGGTCTATTAGATTAAGGTACGGTAAAATTATCCTCATTAAAAATGACCGCAATAGGAACGCTGGTTAATAACCGGGCCAGAGCGACAAAGACGCCCATTCGGTCTCAGATAAAAGAGGGGATAATGACATTTCGCAATGATGTATTGCACCAATAGATTTGGCAGGTAGGCTGAATGCAGGTGAGATCACACGCAGGCGGGAAAAAAAAAAAAAAAGAAGGAAAACAAACATGTCGCCAGGGAACAATATGTGTCTGACAAACAATACATTTAAATAATGTTCAGTTATTAGACGACATTAATGACAATGGCCATTGACCTCCATGTTCCTCATGGTTTTATAGGGTTAGTGAGTCGATACTGACAGAAAAGACCTAGACTGATTGTGACAGGTCTTTGTCCCTGGCTGGCCTGGTCTGCATGCATACATGTGTGTGTGTGTGTGGCAGTGTGTGTGTGTGTGTGTGTGTGTGTTTCGGTCTTAAAGTCATATTACTCATTCGGGCGCTCTGTTCCTTTTTAATTAGTTTCAGCGAGGCTCTCCTGTGTCATGTCTTCTCCGTTTTGAAGCAGTGGGCAATCAATTGGGATGTGATATCGATAGCCAAGGAAGTGATGTAAAGTTGTGTGCTTTGTTTAATTAAATGCAAACATATTGGGTACCAAAGTCCAATGACAGTGACAAACAAGGGCATAGGAGCATTGCCTCTCTGTATGGATTATCTTATCTCACCCCTCCTTCCTTTTCCCCCCTCTCCTCCCCCTCACATCAACACCTCTCTTTTACACTCCCCCCCCCCCTTTCACCTCCTCCCCCTCCATTCCAACCACTCCATTTACAACTTCTTTATGAGAACCAATTAAGACTAGAGAAATAATACCAAAACGGCTGCTGTACGGGTCTGTTTACTGTTACCAGATGCTTCCTCAACGGTGCTGTCGAGAACTGCAAACAAAGCCCACCTCCAAAGGGTGTGGCCTTGTGGTCGACGCTATGGTAACGGGAAGACTGACAGCAGCTATGGCAAGCGTGCGTAAGAGTGCCCGAGTGCAAGTTTTATAACTTGAGCTGGTAAACGAGCATTTTGTGAAGGTTTGATATAAACGTTTTAATCGTGTAAATTTAACGCGAGCGTCTTCTATACCTCCTCCGTGTTTCTCCCACGACCATTTAAAACGTTACAAGTTCAAAACAGCTCAGTATCAGACATTGTGACCATCTACATTTATTCACCAAACAACAAAAAAAAGCTTAAATACAATGATACAAAACACCATTTAAATGGAATTCAAGTCCACGTGGTTTTCTTGCACTTACTCATGGCACTACATTGCAACAGCACAGTGACATCTGAACACAGTGTGCCAGTGCTGAGTTTAACTGTCACTGCTTTCATTTGAAGTTTACCTTTAGTTCTTCGTCTGCTTCTTTATTGTTTATATACTGTCTGTGACTGTGTGTGTGTGTTTGTGTGTGCGTGTGTTTGTGTGTCAGCGTACGTCTGAGGGGGTGCGTGTTGCTCTAGTTTCTGAGAACGGCCCACAGAAAGCAGGTCTGAGCAGCTCGTTTAAACATTAACCCAAACCAGAAGATAACTAATCACAGGGGCCAGGTCCTAACGAACCTGCCCCTCGAACTCTGGAAAAGAGTTAATGTTCAACCAGGCCAGAGGTGCACTATCAGGGAGGATATGTAAAATAACCTTTTAATAGAGACTTATCTCCAGCACTCTCGACAAACACGCAGAGGTCGGAGAGAGACGGGGAGGGAGAGGGAGAGAGAAAGAGAGAGAGATCAGTCTTACAACTCCCAGGTATCCAGGGCAACCTATATTGGACACAACCAATGACCACACCCAATGGTCAGCACCTCCTGATGCCAATAAATCATGTGGAGATGTCTACAGCTCCTGGATAAGCGCCCATGTCGGTTTCACGCCCTCCTCTCCTCTAAAACACAAAAGAGTTCAGTCTCTCTGGCAAGAGCACCTGAGAGTAGAACAAAACAACCTTCGAAAACCGCTCAAGCACCTATGACCGTAACCACATTCTCCGGCTTTTTCATTTCAGCTCCTTTAAGTCCAACGACCTCTAACATCTCTTACCAAACATGAATCCTCGACGTTAACTCTTGACTCTCTGGGTTTAATTGTAATTTCAGGCACACGATTTATGTTTTGCTCCGCTCAAAGAAACCCTGGTTCCGCCCGACGGGCTGTCGCGTGACGCGGGGACAGGAACCAATCTGGGCTGGAGCTCAGTGCGCCGCTGCTGAGCCTTCTGAATTAGTTCCCTGATTTTTTTTTTTTTTTTTTTAGCTCTTCCAATGGAGCTGCGTTGCTGAGAGGGTTTGGAGACAATCCGCAAAATGTATTTGGTAGCGCAGCACGACGAGGGAGGCCGACTCAGACGCCCCAGTTTGCTGACCCCACGGGGCTGTTGGAGTGGAGTGGCAAATCTCGATCTCGTATGTTATCAGGTCACTGCTGCTAATCATTACCTCACTTTGATGAAAAGCTAAAAAGGGTTATCTGATCATTTCAGTCAAATCCAGAGGTGTTTTGAATACTTCGAATAACCCTCGAGAAGCAAAGGAAAACATCACAATAGGTAATAAACTTCCGGGTAGGGTACCTCAAGGAAAGATTAAATGTGTACTTTACAATGATTCATAAACATTTACGACGTTACCTTAACATCACCTTTTTAGTACAAGAAATCTGCATTTATGCCATACCCTCACAACTCCAAAAGGGTGAGAAACACAGAGAGAGAGAGAGAGAGAGAGAGAGAGAGAGAGAGAGAGAGAGAGAGAGAGAGAGAGAGACCAGGCAGTATCTGCTAATGACTATTGAGCTGAAGGTGTTGACGGGCAGGCCGCATTGGTCTCAGCGATAATGAGAATTCTCCGGAGAGTTCCGCGGTGGTATTGGGGATAAGGGTGTTAATATGTGTTCTTCACCAGAGCATTGGCCCTAGTCCTGTGACTCTCTTTCTCAAACAAAGCCCCATCTATCCCTCTGTGCACTGCCCTCAGCCAATCACAACATTCTAAAACAACTTGCCCCACCTAGTAAAATTTCCTCTTTGTTTCTTTACATCTACAGGGTGCCCCTATATGTGAGACACGGTGTGAGGGCCTACAGACATTTTGTCCTTTTTTTTTCATTCCCTTTCTCTGTCTCCCTGTTTCTCTCTCTCTCTCTTTCTTTCTTTCTTTCTTTCTTTCTTCACTAGCTCTGTTGTCTGTCTTTCTTCTGGCTGGGTATGTCTGTTCTCCTGGGGGGTACAATGGAGCAGGCCACGCAATCCTCTGAGCAAACACACACACACACTCTTGGTCATCTTCTGTGCTTTGCAGGGACTAGTGGGTTTCCCTCTTAAGGTCCAGATTCACCGTCCCACTGATAGGGACCAGGACTGGACCGCCCCCCCCCCCCTTCTTTTCTCCCCCCACACAATACAGATTGTTTGTGGGAATACAATGTGTGCCTTTTCCTCGAGGAGGAGCAGGCTGAGGAGAATCCCAGACCCCCCCCTACTCCCCCTCCCTCCACCACCTCCCCACCCTATCTCTCGGGCTCAAACATAGGAGATCTTCCTCAGCAGTCAAACAAAAAACCTTAAAGAGTGCCGATGAGATGCAGATTAAACAAACGGGAGAATCCTTTTAGGAGGATGTAGGTCCAACTGAAACAGGATGTACCTCTCGTCGAACCAGAGCGACTAGTTCAAGAGCCAAACGTGTTTAAACAACATCACGCTTCCCTCCACCAATCAGAAACGAATTAAAAAAAAAAAAAGTTTGTGTTTCTGCTATCTTTTTTCTTTAAGGGAATTCAGATACTTGTTAACACAGGTCTGCACTAAAATGTAACACGGTCCAGTTTTAAAACGGCGTCCAAAACGGCCGTACTTAGTCCTCCCAGCCGTTCCAACTTCCAACTCCTGAAAAAATAATGATCCGTGCCAATTCAAACAAATGAGGTGGAGAGCCTCACCAGCTAGCATGTATACAAAGTGAAGGAAGGAGAGATTGAAGTCAACAGAGGTTGTCTTTCAGACATGCGTCATGCTTCTTCATAATGAATTTTCTTGGCAATATCGTGAACATGTCCTCAACTATTTTTGGGTGCCTTCTTTTTTTTTTTGTCTAGCGAGACAACCAAACCAGCTCAAACAATGCATATGAGACAGCTAGTTTTAAGTGGTTATTATCCGTTTTTAGAAAGGGCTGGTGAGCTGGCTCAATACATGTTTCCCTGCCGGTTTTAATAAGAAGTAGAGTAATGATCTGAGATGCCATGCGGAATCTTTTATTAAGAAGTTAAAATGGGGAACTCGGAATCGCCTGACTGTCAGAGGGAGGGGGGGGGGGAGAGAAAGAGAGAGAGAGAGATGGGGTGGGGCTGGGTCATAGATATGATGTGTGGTTACGGGTATATGTAACTTCCAGTGCAGGGAGTGAATGAGAGGTAACATTCAAAGGATTGCTATAACAGTGTTATTTACATAAGGTCATAACTTCACAGTCTCTTCAAAACTGTTCCAGTATTCTCGGTTCTGTTTAAGATTCTGGAACCAAAAGGGAATAAGTCACAACAGGTCTTTGTTTAAGCACATATTTTAGTCACAACTGTTTTGTATCCGAATGTTTAGTCATGAAGAGATTAAAAAAAACATACAATGAAAGAAAATGAAAAAAGTGCAAAGAGTCTTAGTTTGTCATAAAACCAATATCACTCTGACCAGCACCTCACTGGAGTTATTTTTAAAAGACGACATTTTTAAATTTAAGACAGAGCACAGCAGCAAACAGCCATGATCAATGTGAATGAAATAATCACTGGACTTCGTCGTCAGGCCGGGCCATTCTTTAGCATTCAGTGCTGCAGAGTCATGTCCTCACAAGGGAGCTACATTGTTTTTTGTTTGTTTGTTTGTTTGCCTTTTTAAATATTTATGACATAAATGTAATGGAATAGGCTGACACACAGCATTCAGACAACTTCACAAGAGCGAATGAACATCAGATTTCCAATTAGCATGTACATATTTGCTCTTATATTGACATGGAAGGGCTGATACGTGTATGTGTAAAGCCACGGAGAATTCTGTCGTCTAGATAAGAATGGTCGATCTTATGGCGTCGGGGAAGACCTGATTTTGTTTTGAGCGTACGCGGCTAGGCATTCCGAAGTGGCGTACTCGGCCGGAAGATTGAACCAGCGTGCTAAAAGAGATTTCATTTCACTTATTTTCTTTTTCCAGTCGAGAAGGGGGCGGCTTTCGCGTCCGAGCGCCGGCGCCGCCGCGGCTTCAATCGTAACGCTTTTCTATTTCGCCCTCGCTGAGAGCGCACGGCGTGACCGAAGGTGACGCTCACCTGTGCTGCTTCCGCAGTGTCTGGAGCTCTTCCTCCAGTTTCTGGCTCCACTCCAGGGCTTTATCTCTCTCTCCGTAGGCCGTCTCCAGCTCCTCCTGCACCTCACGACACCCCGAGAAAAGAAGACGGGGGAACAGCCAGTTAGGATACAGATAAAGCTCAAATACATTTCTTTTTCTTCCACCAGCAGACGCTTCTTATTAGTCACCACAACCATGTAATAATGCTTGACTGCAAAGTAACATCGCTTGGTTTTGGTTTAAACAAAAAAAAACTTTTTGTTTCGTTTTGTTTTGTTGAGTTTGATTCTGAAGTGTATAACATTATGCAAGTATTCATGAGGGAACGGTTAAGAATTGTTAAAATTGCCTTCAGTGTTTATATGTGGATTATAGGATCCTTGTGACTAAAACCAAAGTCGACTGAAATCAATGCTAAAACGCTGGGTTTGATGACATCATTCATCTGACATGTCCTTCGCTGAGGTACACTCATTTAGAAAAAGTTGTATGTGGAGAACTCTTGAACCGTTTCTAATTAAGATAATTAATACTAAACCAACTCAATTTTTCTCATGTGGCTACACATCCAGAACACTGTGTTGATATGCTTATCAGTGTGTAATAGCTTGTTGTTATGTTTAGACATGTCACCCGCATCCAGTTCATTAGAGCGAGTGTCCAATTATAAATCAATCTTAGAGTCTGTGATATCATTTTACAGCCATTGTGTTGTGTAATTAGATTACAGTCTCGCTAGCTCCTTATCTCCACAGCCAATAGTAATTACTCAGTGAGGTCACACAGCTGAAAACAGCTATCAATTTTTGATGGTCTGATACCAGACAGGTTCCTGTCTGCGGTCTTCCTCCTATTGCGACCCCTGAAAAGTCCCTCAGAATGCCATGAGAGCTCTTTCCCTCTCTCTCACACAAACACACACACACACACACACACAGACACACAGACACACACAAACAATGGGTTGAAAATTCAAGGGGCAGGACAGGGGTGGGGTGGGGTTCTAATTCACTCCATTGTCTGTCCCTCTCAGCACCTACACAGGGCCAGCGTGTTCAAAGAATGGGCAGTCTGACCTGGGGAGGGAGACGGGGGTGTGTGTGTGTGTGTGGGGGGGGGCAGTCAGCCTGTGCAAACACTCTCCCCTGCCCTCTCTGTGCTTAAACCTGAGCAACAATAAAGCTGCTGCTAATTACCAGCCGTTGAAACAGATGTATTGATCGTCTCGCCCTTTCAACAGCTGGGAAAGAGTGGAGAAAAAAAAAAACAATGGAGGTTGTCTAAACAAACACCACGGCCAGGCCTACTGTAAATGCCTGACAGCTACAGCCTCTACGATAAGAGCATAGGGGAAGAGAGAGAGAGAGGGAGAGAGAGAGAGAGAGAGAGAGAGAGAGAGAGAGAGGGACAGAGGTCACTGAATCTGCTTTGATAAATAAGGAGCGTGGGTCATAACTGAGGGCATCAGGCCTCAGCACTGAATCAGTAAGAGGTTGTGTTATATTTTAAAGGCTTCGGGAAGGTTGGTGTTTTGTGTGGTGTGTGTTCTGTGTGCTGTGTGTGTGTGTGTGTGTGTGAGAGAGAGAGAGAGAGCACACAGAGTTTCAGAGCAGGGCTCTCTTATGGCTCTGAACACGTGAACGGTGTTGACTTTTTTCTGAAGGAGAGTGTTATCGTGATAAGCAGTTTCCTGGAAGACATAAGGTTGACTTGGGATCCTCATTTTACTCTGAGGACTATAGCAGTTGAAAGTCTTTGAAATGGTTCTATATCGAACACAAAGCTATAACCATCGTTTATCAGATGACCAAGCAAAAATTGTTCAATATCAGCTCCCGTAAAATTCTGTTCAGTAGTGAGAAGGGTACCTGACCAGGTCCTTCAGAGTCTGGATTCACAGGGTATTAAGATACATTAGGGATGCTTAGTAACATGAAGGGGCAAATTCTCGGTCGTCCAGTGACTAAAGCCAATTATCAAGATCAAAACGGGACGCTTAAGCTCTCAAGAACACAGCTTACGTGAAACTACCTGCAAACGTCCCGAGTTTATACACAGATACCAGCTACCAACCCGAGACAATGTGTTTCAAAAGAGCTTTCATGGAATCATCTGTGTGTCTTGTTACCTAGACTACCAGGGCCACACTGACGCCGAATCAGATCACGCACCTACCATTAGGGAAAGCAGCCTGCTACAGACATAACGCACAATGGGCTGACTATGTTTTCAATATCAGTGCTTAGCTCATTCACGCTGTCTTTGCATATGCAGATTCCACTGCACATGGCTCTCACAGAACCAGTTCATGCACCAGCCATAAGAATAATCAGACAGCAGCATGAAAACACATCCAATGGTATCTTTCATGGCTCCTGCACCTAAGACGGAATATGTCTCATAAATCTCCATTTTTTAGCCTTCCCTGAGTTCATTACTTCACTGCATACACATATCATTCAGAATGAACGTGCTTTACGACTAGACGCAGAAAAAAAATACACAAGCTAACAAAAACAACAGAGACATGAACGCAGTGGAAGGTGGAAGTGACATTTTTCATCAGTCTACACATTAAGCAATTTCAAGTGTGTGGAAATTCAACCGTGTTTGATCCGGTGTACCAGCGCTAGCTGGTATAAATGCTAGCCGCTGGGCCCTAGCCTCCGGATGCTAACGTTATAAACACCTTGCATGCAGCTACCGTCTCCCAATCCTTCTAATTACTGGAGCACAGGTCCTGCAAGTCAAAGAGAACATCAAAAAGACTCTAACCTCTAAAGTCAATATGTACTTTTCTCCAACAGGGAAGGGAGCTGAACTTCAAAGCCTGTTTCTCTTAATCGTATGTATTTTATCAGCATTCATTATAATATTATCCAAATTAGGTTCACAAAGTAGCACGTTAACCTGTTGAGATTAAACCCTCTAAAAGCAAATGCGTACCTTGACCTTTTTAAAAGGACTTTAGCAGGGCATTGGTGGGTTCAGTCAGACAGGCAGGACCTGGCCTTTCTGCCCCAGTGGGGAGAGACAGGGAGAGAGAGAGAGAGGGGTTCATTTAAGAGATGCATTTTCATACGTCCTAAAAAATCAAAGCGGTACACAGTAAAATGCTACAGGCATCAGGTGAGGTGTTCTACAATATTGAAAAGAAAGGAAAAAAAAAATAAAAAAGTAAAACTCGGTTGTGAGGAGAGAAAAAAATAAGAGGAAGAAAAACTCAATAGGGTGTTGTTGCCATCTGACTATTTCATTTTGTCAACCTGACTGTAAAAAAAATGGTCTAATTCAAAAAAGACACTGAGTGTCGTAGTAAACACTCACTTTAATAAATGAGAGGGGTTTTTTTTTTGGATCAGAGAGGAATTTTAAAAAAAAGGATTGAACGTTTCTGTACAAACACCACCATCTTCTTCTATCTAATCATCTATCTCCAAGTCTCTAGAACATGCTCATCAATCATGGTGACTTGTACACTGTTGGGACAACAAGGTTGTGACACCACCTGGTAACAGTCCCCAGACTTGGCCCTGAGCCAGGTAATGCCCCTTTATTACCGCGGTACTGACACGCCGGATGTAAAAGACCAGCTCTGCTGGGTTACTGCCAACAAATTCAACACATTTTCTGAAAAAGAAAAAAAAAGGCTCTCCTGATTCAGACCATTATGGAAATGAATCCTGCTTATGAATTCATTTTTAACAGCGAATCGTGCAGCGTGTGTACCGTTACTACATGTAAAACTTAAAGGTTTTTTTTTTTTTTTTTTTTTTTAAGCATCTGCGTGTTGGATGTGGGTAAAGGCAGTTATATGGAGAAGATGCAGGAAGCAGCCATAATGATTAACTGTGTTAGCAGCTTGGGAACGGGGGGGGCTGGGCCCTGTGTGATCATTCTAACGCTGTCACTGCCCCTGAATGGAGAGCTGCAAAGCAAACACAGGTGGTTCAGAGCTGGGGCAAGCACTACAACAGGCCACTTCAAATGACCTAAGCACTGAAGCCTACTTGTCCCCCACCCCCTCCCCCCCCACCCCACTCCGGCCCAGCCTTTTACAGGGCACTAAAGTCACATACATCTTCCCCCCACTGCGTGCGCATGTACACACACACACACACACACACACACACACACACACAAAGCTCCGAAATCCACTCTGGCCACATTCTCAGAGCGGCTGCTGCACAGGTTCTATTGCAGGAACTAAAAAAAGATATTGACAAGGCTAACGGTGGGGGAATACCTTCAGGTTTTATGTAGGAGAGGAACTGTTAGATAGTTTCACCTAAATGCACTTTGGCATCCTCCCTGCCTTTAATGTAAAGATTGCTTAGTTCAGTCTTGTTCCACATTTTCTACTGTTAAAGAATTAAAAACAACAACAACAACAACAAAAAAAAACAGAAGAAAACTTTTCAGATCAGGAATGTAATTTCTGAGAGGAAGTCAAAACACACATGAGTAAATACTTATCTTGAATAAACAAAAAACAAAACAGCCATCCAAATTTGATAGAGAACTTAAAAATGAAAGATTTCTTTTTTTTGGGGGGGGGGGGGCACACACACTATCTTTTTCATTCATTTTTCAGCAGCTTTACTTTTGGCTGTCTTTAAAGTAAAATGTCAGTCGATAAGTGGGAGTCCTGTTCATTTTCAAATTGTTTTGTGGATATGTTCCCCGCACTGTTGACTAATTTAACGACAGCTGTTCCCATTTGATTTTAAATTAAAAACCGGGCTCTGTAATCCCATGAGTCAATCTATAATTAAGGGGATTTATAGAAAAACCAAGTGCTACATTAATAACAAAATTTAATATATTTTTTAATAAGCCATCAGTCGATCCGTCTTAGAGATAAAAAAAAAAAGGGGGAGAAATGCAGGAGGGCTTTGGAGAGCTGCGACTGAGCATACAGACTGGACTTCCTCTCAGATTAACAGCCCGTTTATTACAACATATTTACTCCTTTATTTTCCTTTAACAGTAATCGCGGCCATAGGAAGTAATCAGGGCTGAATTCTCGGGGAACGGTCTCGATCGTTGTTAACTTAAAACAAACATTCTCTAACCGGTTCATTGTACTGTTCTGAACAAAAAAAAAAAAAAAAGAAGATTTCGATTAATGAAACGCATCAGTGTGATTTCTGCCACTTTGATTCTCTCATCATTTGCAAAAGCATCATCGGGAAAATCCGACAGTAAATGTTTGCCAGGCATAAAACGCACCAGCAAAGAGATATTAATGTCAACCAACATTAAATACAACCCCCCCCCCCCCCCCCAAAAAAAAAAAAAAAACACATAGGAAGATTTTCCCACGGCAAAGATGTAGCTGCAGACCGAATTTCAGTGAACATCTATAAAAAAGGTTTGAAATATTTACCAGAGAACACTGCGAACTATTCAGAATTGTGTGGGTCTTCAGTCCTCTAAAGTATTTGCCAAACTGAGAAGATTCCTAGCTGTCCAGCACGTGCTTAGAAAAGCATAGCTTTGGGCAATAAAAATATTAACCACTTCATTTTACTAAAACGCTCATATATTACGCCCCTGGCCCGTGTATGTGTGGGTCTAAAACAAACTGGCATCATAGATTTAAAGCAGCAGAAAATTCAATGCGTTCACATCTTTTCGTTAACCGCTCCCTGGGCTTACTCGGGTCGGCGGGGCCCGGACGGGGACCCGTGACATGACCTCCCGCTCCTTTCTCCCGCTGGAGTGGCCTCTCGGAGGAGCTGTTTACCCAGCTCCATCTAAATGATCAGGTTTACAGCACTCTGCATTCAAACTGGAGGGCTCCGGGGCTCCATCTGATAAACGCTGCAAGTCAAACAGGCCCCTGTGTTTGCCCTGCACCTTGCTGCACGGCGCTGTAGCGTGGCATCGCGGGACCCGCCACCGTCACCGGCGTCGCACTAAACCCCGTCAAATATGTAGTCGACCAATGGCTTTATTGCCGCAAATCACGGGAAAACAAAGGCCGGAGCGTAGGCAAATAGGAGTTAATAAACCACAGGTTTGATCACGTGATGAGAGAGTTTGATTGAGGGGCCGGGGGGGTTTTGTGTGTGTGTGTGAATGAGATGACAGGGGTAGAGAGAGAGAGAGAGAGAGAGAGAGAGAGAGAGAGGACCATATTTAAAGACAGGGTTGTTGGCAAACAGCCCTACTGTGCCACAGCGACGTGGTACACAGGTGACGTACTCCATGCAAACCTAAGACGACAGGCTGGGGGCTCTATAGTCTTCATTTGCAGGGTGAAAGGGGATTTAATTTTTTTCTTGTACCTGATGAACGCGTTCCTGATTTTTTTGGGCAGTCAGGTGTCTGGGGCTGTTTGCTGAAGACTGGCTCTGCTCTCGCATGTGCAGGAGCTCCTGCTCCAGTCGCTTGCACTGTTGAATGACAGAAGAAAAGAGAGGGAGAGGGAGAGAGAAAGAGAGACAGAGAGAGGGAGAGAGAGAGACAGAGAAAGAGAGAGACAGCGAGAGAGAGAGAGGGAGAGAGAGACAGAGGGAGAGAGGGATAGAGAGCGAGAGCGAGAGAGAGAGAGAGAGAAAAAGACAGAGGGAGAGAGAGACAGAGGGAGAGAGAGACAGAGGGAGAGAGGGATAGAGAGAGACAGAGAGAGAGAGAGAGAGAGAGAGAGAGAGAGAGGGAGAGAGAGAGAGAGAGAGAGAGAGAGAGAGAGAGGGAGAAAGAGTAATTTTAAATACAGTAGCTGACAATTTGCTATGAAGATGACAGAAAAAGGAAATTCAATGCTGAAGTCTCTCTCTGCCTTGTCAGGGTTTTTCTGACTGCATTGCTCCATCGAGTCGAGTGTAAAAAAAAAAAAAAAGAAAAAAAAAGAAAAAAAGAAATCCACTCCTTGGGAGATTCTGGAAATAACTCTTTTAAAGGTTTGAAAGGCACTTGTCCAATAATAAAAAAAACAATGTCTGGTTCTTTTATTTCGATGTCAAACATATCTATTTCTCACATTATAAATATAAAAAAAACAGCACGCTATGACAGATTTTTGTTATTTCTTACACGGCTGACGGGAAAAAAAACAAAACAAAAAAAATTCCAGGAGTGTTTACCTTTCAGCTGGCCAGTATACTCTGGGAAAATGCTGTTCCATTCACCCATAAGAAACTTGTATCTATATCTGAAGTTTCATTTCATATGGTGTGTATTGTCTCTGGTGAGTTACAGTCTTCAGACTTAGTTATTATTACATTTACTGTGCGGTGCATGTGCACACAGAACTGATATTACACTCTCTGTCTGTGGGTACTCCACTGAGAAACACAACCGTTTGGGGTGAATTTCAAAATAAAACACAAATCACTTTGACTAGGAAATAGACTACAAACCAATGGCAATCTAAGCATGTACACAAAACACTGCACATTTCATAATTATAATAATAATAATAATAATAATAATAATAATGGTAATAATAGCAATATGATGATAACAATAATATGGCTCAAAGGCAGCAAGGTTTCCACAGCTGTGCAAAGCTTCTGTGACACACCTGTGATACATGTGCAATTAAAGGTCTCTATGCTTGCTATGCGGAATGGCTTTTGTCCATTTTAAATCTTTGTCCCATTTAAAAAAAAAATGTTGTTAGGCGTTCAAAAATTCGGTCTGAGCACACTCCAAAACAGCCTTGGTTTTGTAGGCCGTGGCCAGTCTGTGACTGCAACGCGAAAGCTTTCATAAACTTGCATTGCAGCTACTGCTTCTGCTGTTCGTCATCACTGCAGCGGGTAAAAAAAAAAAAAAAAAGACAGTCTTACGCTCCAGCGTTCTCCTGTCTCTCCCCTCCCCTCTCAGTCTGCACATAGGGTTAGAAAACTACACTGAGAGATGGGCTGAGAGACAGACAGACGCACTACAAACACTGAGCGGTCAGGCCGCTGTGACAGACTCTGGGGTTGAGTATTATTGTAAGTTCGGGTTGTTTTATACCACTCCATATGTGTTCTTCCCCCATGCGCACATTCCGAGACTGAGGGACACTCACCAGGAATGTAAACCAGCCCCAGCCTCCCTGACAAGTCCCAATGTTTCACCGTCCAGCTGCCTCAAAGCGCCGTGCCCGCTCAAACACGGCCTTCGGGCCCAAACCCCGCTCCCGTCCTTTTCCTCTGCAGACTAAAATAATACTGTCGGCGTCCAGACAAAACACTGAGCTCCTCTTTAGTGTCAGTGTGACTTATGGCTTTCAGGCAACAGATGTTATGGAGAAAATGTATTTAAATCTGAACACGCCATGTTTTTTTTTTTTCTTTCTTTTTTTTTCCTGCTTCAACGTTGGCCAATCCCGCTGTCAACGCCAAAAATAGCCTCCGTCAGAGGGAAATGGGGCGTAAATACAGACACATTAACCTACTTTAGCTCCCTAATCCTAATTTACAAATCACAGTCTCAATCGGATCCAACATCTGCATTAATTGGTCAACAGGGATGGAAGAGATACGAATCACATCGATCACGCAACAGCCTTCGCTGCGAGAAAAACCCCCGAATGGCGGAATCTCGACGACAATCGGCCGTAATTCATCTAGAGAGGGGACTTTCTTTTCTCTCTCCAGTTTAACATCGCCACTCCATCAAGATCAGGAGAAATTCAATAAGCGCGTTGGGTGTGAGCGGGGGAACATAACGAAGCACTTTTTATTCTCTGCATTCACTGGAAGAAGAGGAAGGAAGTGAGACAAAAAAAAAAAAAAAAGATTTATTTCTCCCGACGGTTATCCGGCTTTTCATATTCCGGCAGACTCGGAAGGCTGCAGCAGCAGCGGCAGCCCTCCGCCTGCAACGGAGGGCTTAATCCCTCCGAGATGAAGAGAGGGATAGGAGGAACAGTAGGGGAGGAAGAAATCCTCAAGGATAGAAGTGTGGACGGATCCCTGCCTCCGAAGGGATTAGACCCGCGTTTGCAACATACTTCTGAAATTGCCCCATAGATGATTTTTTTTTTTTCTTTTACCCTCGGTAAAAAGTAAGGGCAGCAGTTTTGTGGGGATCTCGCTGGGAGACCCCGGGATTGGAGCGATATTGTGCTGGGGCCTAGGTGAAGTTAGCCCGGTCACACCCGCTCGGCCCTGCGTTCATATCGCTGACATTGACACCGGTTTCTTCGACTCGCGGCCTCTTATTTGACATAGACACTGGCCCATAAAACAGCTTTTTCCGGTAAGGGCTCAGGTCATGTCGCTGGAGAATCGGACTGGACCATCAGACGTCACGTCCTACAGTATGCTGACACAGTGCAAAACGACAGGAGTTTACCCGGATTTTAAACATATAGCATTTCACGGTTGTCTTCAACGTGAATACATCAGTTTCAAAGAAGCTGAAAGGTACTTTGGGCGATTTATTTAAAGAAAGGGCCAAGTCTGAGGTAGATACCCTCACTCATGCCAATGAATGGCTGTGAAGGAAGATAGAACTGGCCTGAACACCCAAAGACGAGTTTAAACTGCTCAGGAGCTGGGAAAGTGTGAAAAATCAACAGTTCTCCTGTCTTCAACCATTCAAAAGAAACTCCACAAGACGACACAGAGCACAAGCTAGCGTCACTGAGCGTCTGCGCGCAAAGGTGGCTAACAGACTTCTATAGTCGTCTGTATGTGTCTGTACCCACAGAGAACCGGGTAAGTCTGGGTAAGAAGGGGAAGAAAAAAAAAAAAGAAAGGAAGACATATCAGACTGTCTTTTTCTTTTCAGCGGAGGTGCAGCATTGGCACAGCAAGCGTTCCATGTCCCAGCATTTGTTCAGCATACACATGGGCTGTCGTGTAGCCTTTCTTCTCCACATGTCTTGCGCTTGCCTTTTCATTCCTGTTGGGGCCCTGACCGGAAAGGATCCAGGCTGCTCACCCATGGGGAAGGGGAAGAACAGAGAGAGAGAGAGGGAGAGAGAGAGAGAGAGAGAGAGAGAGAGAAGCTCCCAATCATAAATATTCCTACAAATCCAGCCAGAGAAACATCAGATTCGAGGGGAAAAAACTATTTAAACCTTGGTCTGCGACCACCTGCGTAGACAGAATTTCCTACCGCGCATTTACGATTCCCTTACGTCAAGACAGATCACAGAAGACGTTTGAAACGCGTTCTTTAAAGAACCACATACGATCACTTCTTAAGACTTATGATTTATGGGAGAAAACCTAAACGTTTCTGATCTGACCGAGTGTGGTCATGATGATGATGGTAATCTTGCGCAGAGTAATTCTGTCACAGGAGATCAGGATCCCTCTGAACCCTCTGCAGTAAGAAGTAGTAACAGCTCCAACAAAAAATAAAAACTCAAAAAAAAAAAAAAAAAAAAAGTTTCCCAGAGGTAAACAAATGATCCAGTCTCCAGTTGGTGTTTCTGCGGCCAAAATACAGTGATAATTGTTACCGAGTCAAAGTTTGCTTGATGAAGCGGGAAAAAAATCATCTAGATGAAATGCAATGAATAAATCGAATTTCCGGCCCAGACTAGACGTTGTTCTAGCCTGATTTCAATCAATCAAGCAGCAACATATGTGAATCCATACATGAAATGATTTATAAAAGTGATTTGTTTGATTTACCAGCGAGGTTATGCCACAGGTCTGCAGCCGAGGAAAGAAAAAGACCCCGGATGCTAGACGGGATTAAACAGATTCCTCACTCGGGAAGTCAAGTCATAAAATGAAAACTATGGTTATGTGGTGTGGGCAGCATTTACCAACAGAAAAACTCTGCGCAAATACGCGTCCTGGCCTACTCTTGAACTCTTTGATGAAGCACAATATCTGGATGTCAATATTTGGCTACCTGCTTGTTTGTTTTCATTTGATTGAAATATGTGTGTTAAGAATGGTATATCAAATATTTGAGGTTATACAGCCTTATTTGTCAGAACATGGGAATTAGGTAGTTGGTCTGTTTATTCTTAACTCATCGCTGGATCAGTGAATAAACATGGATGCATGTGGCCCTAATAGGCTGATAATCAAAGTCGTCTTGCAGGGGGTTAAAATGGAGGAAAAGGAGTGAGGCAGTCAATATTTAGAGAGTTGTATTTCATTTCCTTTTTTTTTTTTTCTTCTTTTTTTTTTTTTATGGTGTAAAGGTTGCCGGCTTGGTACACAACAGAAGTGTGTAATGTGTTTACAGCTGAATGGAATGAGGATTGACCCTGTGCAGTTGAGTGTGTGATGTCGTTGTGAAGAGAGGCTGGTGAAGAGTGAGGGTGTGTGTGTGTGTGTGTGTGTGTGTGAGTGTGGGAATCCTACCCTGGCTAAAGCAGTGTCTCTCTCTTCGATCACGGCTCTCATCTCCTCCGAGGTGATCCTGGAGCGACGCTCCCTGGCCCTCTGCACGCGCTCCACGATTGCAGCTCCACTGCGCTCGATACCCAGGGCAGAGTCAGCGCTGTTCACTCTGTCCAGCAACTCCTCCAGGTCCTGACCAATACAACACAGACACAACACACACACACACGGCACATACACATGGCACATACACAATACGCACACAAACACATAACACATACACAATACACACAACACATACACAATACACACAACACATACACAACACACACAACACATACACAACACACACACACGCACACACACACTGTGTATTAGCAGCCAAAAATAGGCACAAGAGAAAAATAAAAAGACACACATATGGGGTCCTTTCAACCCACCAAACCCATACAATTTGTAATTGTAACTCAGAGTAGGTGCTGAATTTCTCTCTCGGTAATCTGATCACTGATGTTATCAAAGTGAATGAAACATCATTGGACGATTTTATCAAACTTATCAAAGGAAACCTCAAGACTGTTTAAGAAAACTATCTTCAGTTGCTCTTTAGGAGAACAATGATGTGATGAATTCAGGAATTCTAAACGGTATCCTACATTTTCTCTGACATCATCACCCTTTCAAAAAGAACAACAATTCCAATTTAATATCAGATATATGAGATGACATCTACAACCTTTGTTTCCTGAAACCGATTTTTCATTTAGGACAGTCTGGCAGAATGGGAAAGAAAAAAAAACAATTTGTGCGAGCACATAAATTCTCCAAAGGGGAGGGCTTACCGCATCACTCTCCTCAGGGTTAATATTCTCCAGCCTGGGTGGAGGGAGGGAGACAGGGAGGAAGAGGCAGAGAGAGAGAGAGAGAGATAGAGAGAGAGAGAGAGAAAGTGAGATGAAATGTGGTACGCTTCCATCAGTTTCCATTCCTTTTACCTGGCAAAATGAGATCGCTTTCCGAATCCAGTCACTGTCTTTGCCTTTTTTTTTTTTGGCGTGAATGGCAAGACACTCTCGACATAATAAAAAAAAAAAAAAAAAGGCCGCTCGTCCCAAACCATTATTCCACAGTAATGCCCGTCATGACCGCCACTGACTCCTCAACTGTTAAGTTATTAATGTTTACTACTCCATATGACTACTGGGATCATTTTTTCATATGTGCGGAGATGAGAGGGGAGGGATTAAGGCCGAGTCATTTATACCCACCCAGCCCTAAGCATCTTTACGCAGACAAAGACAACAGTAATTACACAGCTAAAGTGCCAAGAGATTTGTTGGGGAAGTCAAAGTTATTCAATATTCATCATTTCACGCCCCCCCCCCCCCCCCCCCATCTCACTGCAGTACATGTTTATGACATGTTTATTTTACACTAGTGTCCATGGTTATAGATTGGGAAAGAACAGCGTCACTGTTCAAAGTCTCCATCTATTCTACACATTCACATGAAATTCATCCTGCTCTATAGCATTGCAAACACATGCAAGGTTAGAAAAATGAATAAGTAAGCAAGTGAGTGAGTAAGTAAACAAATAAATAAATAAACAAACAAACAATCTCTTCATACATCAGAACCTAATGGACGAATAAACAACGCATCGAACTGAACGCAGGTGGGAAAAAAAAAAAAACGATAAACGACCGTATTTCCTCTGGACCTGCATCATCACGTCCAGCCTGTGGTTCTCATCCTCAAATAAGAATCGGACTCCTCCACTCCTCACAGGAAAAAAAAAAAAAAAAGACAACAACAACTCCTTGTGATCTCATTTACAAAGGCATTACAAAGGATCAGCTCCCATTATAAAAGTACATACTCATTCACACTGGGCCAAGCAGTGACCTTCTCGGGGAAAAAAAAAAAAAGATGGGGTTTGGAACATGGCTCTCCATATTCCACGGAAGATAATGCCTTTCTCCTTGGCTATCAATTACCATTTTTATTTAACGGGGACTCCAGTAGGCAGTGAAAAACAGAGGGATGAGAGAGAGGGATGTGTTTCTATAATTAGATTTTTGAGGGGGGAAAAAAAATATTAAAAAAAAAATCTGGCCTTCAATCAACGAAAGGCGAAAAGTGGTTTTCATTGCCTCCCCTGTAATTTCAGTGCGCTGGAATGACTTATGAATGATTTATTAACGAATAACGATTGTGTATAGTCAGAAAAATTCATCACAGACATGTACTTGTCAACAGGATATAGGGACATGTAAATAAAATCTTATTTTAACCCATAAACAACATTTAGAAATGATTATTTATTTATCTATTTATTTTTACCTTTTTTTTTTTTTTTTTTACCTTTTTTTGGCCTTTTCAAGTGAAATGATATATTATTCCCCTAAGTAGGGGTTAATTACTTCCATAGTAACCTGGCCAATATTGTCTGCCATGTTCTCCTGGAGGAGGACAATACAGCATTCATTTTAAAAGGGCTCACACTCAGATACAGACATACACACACACACACGCACCCCCACACACAACCACCATTGCCACCACCACCATCAACAAACAAAACAAACAATGAGGGGAAAAAAAAAAAGTCAGATTAATTAGGGCTATTCAGTCAAGCTGGTAAATATCTGGATGGCTGAAGGACTTGATTGATTTCCTATACAGTGCAACTTTTGATTGACAACCCAGTACTAAGGCGAGGGGTACTCTCATGAAATGTCACACCCTTCCGATATATTTCCAAACCAGTCGATATTGGATTTTCTCTTCACACCTTTCTTCCATCCACTCACCTTGTCCAGCAGCCTGAGGGAACAAAGCAGTCTACCCTACCGCAGCTAAGTAAACGAGTGTGCCTCACGCAGTCAGCAAATCCATATTACCGCCACGAAAGCTTTGACAAAACAAAAAAAAAAAAAAAAGATGAAAAAAAAAAGGGGAAAATTGGAGCGTCAAAGCCGTGTGTAGATTGAAGGTGTAGAAGCTGGGAAAATGGCATCCCTCTGAATCCTCTCCATCAGTTTGGCTTGACACTCTTAGCTGGTAAGCAGCAAAGACAATGAGGAGAAAATTCGTTCTCCTACACCCGAGAGTTTGGTCGAGTTCAATCTTGAGGAAGAACTCAAATCCAGTTAATTAAGTGTAAATAAGCAATACGTTTTTTTTTTTGTTTTGTTTTGTTTTTTTTGAATCACAACCACGATTCAAGAGCCGAATTTCAATTAACTTTTTGAACGGGGGCTGAGAAAAAAAAACCCCGAGAAGGCCCTGAGCTGTGTGGGTTCTGACATGGAGTGGCGTGTGTGACGTACTCTTGCGCTGCCTCCTGGAGTTTCTTGGCCCTTAGCAAGGCCTCGTCTCTCTCCTCGTTGGCCAGCCTCAGTCTAGCCATCACTGCCTGATCCCTCTCCCTCTGAGCCTTATAGATCTCCTCCACCAACGCTGAGACAGAGAGAGAGAGAGAGAGAATGACAGAGAGAGAAAAAGGGTAAAAAAAGAAAGCGAGAGAGAGAGAGAGAGAGAGAGAGAGAGAGAGAGAGAGAGAGAAAGAGAGAGATGGTTATTACTCGCAGCTGCACAATAACAGAACTAAGCTCCTAAGGAAACAGGTTATTGCTGCTGAAACACTGTGGAATAGGTATTAACTCTAAGTGAGCCTCATTTTGAGATGACAGCCTCCTCAGACGCAGGACATGTGAACTGTGCCCAGAGCAATAAAGAGTCAGCAATGACCCCGGCTCTGACTGACATTCTCTATGAATGCTTTAAGGTCAGCAGGTTGACCAACACTCCCATTCTGCTCACTTAGGGAAAAAAAAAAAAAATTTGGTTTACTAATTATATTGAGACGAGTCAAAAACTCCCAGTGGTACAAATGGCTTCCTCCTTCCATCTCAAAGTCTCTTTAGCAATAAACGAGAAGTAAAAGATGGACAAAAAGATGGACAAATACATGAAATGACGTGAAAGCAAAGAATTCTAAAGATAAGAAAACTGTTGGGTTGATTAAGATGTATGTAAATTCAAGTAAAAAAGAGACCACCCCAGCTGTATATATTTGCAAAATGTATCCAAATTTGTTTCCTTTTTTAAAAAATTAATTGGTAGTTTTTAGTGCCCTTATTTCAACTTTGTCTGTAAAAGACAGCAGGTCATTTAAGACCTGCTAAATTGGATCAGAGTCAATATTCAGAGGTAGAGCTGCAGGCTGAAGGAGGGGGGGGGGGCAACCCTTTCATCAAATGATATGCAATCAGATGAATTCTCATTTAAATTCCCCATCCATTGTGCTTCTGACCTCACTGTCCCGGACACTAAATTGCCAACGGTGGCAAGATGGACGTCTAAAATCCACAAGATTTTGGGATTATGAAACTGTCTCCGGCTTCCCCGGGTTAATCCCGCCCCGATACGGGCGTAGCAATCCATCAACAGTTAACACCATCTCCCCCTCCACACAGATGACTTCATGATAAACACGTAAGATCGCTCTAAGCCAATACAAAGTTCACTAAGAAAATCAATATTGCATTTTAGCTGAAATTTGCTCATTAAACAGCACCTCTCTGAACCATGCAAATCACATTAAAATGAGGAGGGCAAATACATGCATGTTCATTTTATTAAATGTACAATTGGCTGACTAATTGCGCTCTATATATGTCATGTATTCTCTTTTAATTAGTCAGGTTGGAAAGAGGGCTTTTGCCAATTATATATGTATACAAAAAAAAAAATCCGTCACAAATTTAAACATTTGCTCAACAAAGGTGAGAAGCCTAATTCCATTTACTAAATAATTAGCTACAACACTTTTCTTTACGAATACTAACGGTGTATGTAAAACAAGTGAATAATTGTTTACGACTGTGCAAACCTGGGTCCTCGGGTATCTTTTCCGATATGTTCGTTAAACATGTGAATTGACTCTGTCCTGTGTGTCTTTACTGCAAGTGAATGTAAAGAGTGAAGAGAACAACTCCGAACATCTTCAGTCTCATCTCCCCAGTGGTTGGCAGCTAGGATGAGATTATGAAGACAATCTATCTCTTACGCACACTCTCTCTCTCTCTCTCTCTCTCTCTCTCTCTCTCACCTGCGGCTCTTTCGCAGGTGCGGGCTTCCAGTTCTGTCTCCTGAAGCTGGTTATCCATCAGCTTACTCTCCAGTTCCTTCTCCTTCAGCGCTAGCTTGTCCCACAGCTACACACACACACACACACACACACACACACACACACACACACACACACAGACACAAGCATCAGAGGGCCAGCTTAGCTCAACATCACTCCACCAATCAAACCGACCTCCTCAGAAATCAGGAGCACTAAGGAACGGATTAGACATTCACGAGTTCAGTGTCTGATTCTTGGCGATAGCGAACGCTAACCGCAGGTTAACATTACTGTTTGGGTGTCTATTCTGGTCAGCGTCTGTTCTGGGAAAGCTTCCTTTAAAACAAAGGGAATATTATATGTCTGTTCGATCAGCTCACACTTGCACTTGTAACTGTAACACAGGCCTCTACATCACATTATTTCGGAGCTCCAATAAAATACAGTTACCGCGGCGGCTTGGCCGTAAATCTGGACGGGGGCCGATACTTTACAAGCGTTAAGTGATAGATTTAACCTCAGATCTTAAATATTTTGCAGCGAGTTTGTTTTCTCCTCCCGTCCTTTTTAAAACAGGCTTTAGTCAGAGAGCTCAAACGGAGCTCTCACGGCCCTGCCAGCAAAAACAGCCTCTCGGGACATGTTCCTGTCTCCCTGTCAGGAGTCACAGCTACTTGCAAACCCGGGGCATCAATTACGTCTGTTTCACTGGGCCCCTCTCTCTCTTTCTCTCTCTCTCTCTCTCTCTCTGTCTCTCTCTCTCACTGGGAGGCTGAGGAGGAGGAACTCTTCCAGATGAGTCTCTGTGCACAGAGACTCACTGACAACAGCCCTGACTAAGAAAAGAAAAAAACAAAACAAAACAAAACAAAACAAAACAAAAAAAACCCCTCCGAAACAAAACCACACATCCATATTCAGCTTTTCATGCAAGCTCATAATACAGTCTCTGTCTGGGCCCTGAACTGAGGGTTTGGAAGCTCTGTGGAGTGGACAGTGATTCCAGTGTTCTGTCAGAGTGTGAAGAGACCAGAGCAAAGCCACAGACGAAGGCAAAGACCATACGAATGGCAAACTGCTGGTGGAGAGGGGGAAAGAAAACAAAAAAAAAAAAAAGGGAAACGCTGATAGTCATACTTTCAGTTACTTTGAATTAAGGACAATTAAATAGTTCTTACAGACAAAAAAAACCAAACAAAAACAAAAACAAAAACCCCATTAGGCTTAATTAACTGAGGAACACTGATGCTGCAGCACCGAAGTAGATCGACCTGTTCACTGTGTAGAATAATCACCAATCTATATTAAAATGTTACCGTCCTCTGATTTGCTGAGTGAGAGATTGAGAAAGAGGGATCGATCCAGAGCGTCTCCACACGTTTATTTACCTTCTTGTTGAGATCTCGGAGGGAGTCCAGCTCCTTCAGGAGAAAGGCTATGTTCTTCTCTTTGTCCAAGGCTGCAATTTGTTTCTTGTTAGAATCACTCAAGCTGCCAACTTGGGCATTGCTTTGGTCTTCGTGCACGCTCCTTATGATTAAAGCAAAAAAAAAAAAAAGAAAAGAAAAAAAAAAAACCTCATTAGACAAAGGCGAGATATTAATAAACTCCAGATTGGGCAACACAAATGAATCACTGTGGAGTCCTGACGTGCAATTATCAAATACACAAGGGATGCAATTCTACATTTTCAAGAATATTACTGTGTCTTATTTACTTTGTAATATTAGGCAAATCATACAGTTGACCTTTAAGGTAATATTAAGGTATTACTGCAGTGTATTGGCAGGTAAATGACTTTCCTCTTGTAGCCAGGAATTTGATTCAGTTTCTTATTAAAGAGAAGCTGTGAATGCAATGCCTCATATATTTATCGGGCAGGTTTTTGAAGCGACTGACGCTGTGATCTAATTTTAACTTGGTACCAATGGTCAAAAAAAAAAAAAAAACTACGGAGCCACTACGGAGGGAGTTAGAGGGATCAGAGATAGTTTACAATCTCCCTGGAATTCCCCCCTGTTTCATTGTAAAACAATGCAAAAGGAAAGGATCATTCAGACTGAAGTAAAGAGCCAAGCTGCTCAGTCACGGTCCCAGTGCTCTCTCTGTGGTTTTACCAAGCACGGCTCTCCAGCTTTGAGGTTGGGCACTGAAAACTTGTGCAGAAAAAAAGGATGCTGATAACTGGACTGGACTGGAGCAAATGTGTTTTTGTTTTATGTTTAGAAATCAAGAAGTCAGCGGCTGGTCTGAGTCATACATGATGGCCTCACACACACACACACCAACACCAACACACACACACACACAAACACACACTCTCTCTCTCACACACACACAAATATCCACAGTCTCCTTTTGATGAGGCCTGTTTGTTCATGCTGACCTAGGTGTACTGGTTTCCAGTGCGTTGAGGGACGGCCTGTGAACTGGACTGTCCAGCTCCTGCCCAGATTGACTCTGGCTGAGTGTGTCTGTCTGACAGGAGTTTATGGGAGAGACTCTCTCTTCCTCCATGGTTTTTACCGGGACAGGGGTCCGGTCAGGTGGGGGCGGGGGTGGTCCAGGAACTGGTGAAGACAGAACCAAGTGAGACCACAATTAGACAAATAGAAATGATACATGTCAAATACATATTCAAAAAACATATTCATTTTCACTTAAAACATCCTTAAAAGATGTTTTTGCACGGTCAGTAAATGAGGTAGAATATGCTTTATAACTTATAATTTTCTGAAAAAAAAAAGGGGGCATAATAGCTACTCTCTATTCGTTATACTCTATTGAATTTTTTTGTTGCTATTTTGTGTCAGCTTTTGTGAAGGAAGTCTTGGCTGGCCATCTTTCATGAGAGTCTGTGTTGAGCCAGGCGGAGTGACTGCTGGGTTCCTCTGTCAATGTTTCTGTAGCGTTTGGAGCCAGAGCCGGAGAGCAGGAGACAAACACTGAGCCCTGCCGCTCTGGCAGCCTTTCTGACAACTCTTTGGGAAATCTGGAGCCCTGCCTCACTGCCTCTTCACCAACACACATCTCATCAAGGCTCTCTCTCAATCTCTCTGTCTCGCGCGCGCACACACACACACGCACACACACGCACACACACACGCACACACACGCACACACACACGCACACATACACGCACACTCACGCACACAATCAAGACATCACAGTCACAGCTCAATGATCAACATATCAAAGTCAGTTTGAAATCGAAATCAATCAAAAAGAAAAGAAAAAAAACCCCCATAAAAACACGATGACGTGATCTTGAAAACATCAAACACACACTCACACACACGATTCTTTTATATGATTCCGTTAAAGACAGATTCATTATTTAAATCAATTAAATGGCAAATGTCCCAGCGATCCACTCAAAATATAAATAAAAATGGAACTTGTTTAGTGGGTCAGTGAAGATGGATTTGGAGGTGGGGGGGGGGGGGGTAGGGGGGCCGGGGACCTCAAGGGTTTCGACCACTCGCTTAAGATCTGGAGTCATCTCATTAAAACTGTCTGAAGGTTAAGTGCCCCTGACAACGTACTGTTCAACTGGTCACTTCAGCTCGAGTGCTGCATAAGAAATCAGCCCCTCTTTTTCCTACCATTATAAAATATACATTAAGGAAAACGCTAGATTAATCACTTCGACATCAATGCAATTCAAATCGAGTCAAAATCAAACATCAGCCAGTTAAAGAGCGTCACCGCTTCAAAAGCTGTCTCTTTTTCTGTCTCTCCCCCCAAAAGACAGAGAGAGAGAGAAAGAGAGAGATGGGGGGGGGGTTTTCTGCGTTAATAAATGCGACGTGAAGCAGAAGTCGCAGGCCTTGCAGTCACTATGTCCAAAAGCTCCAGCTTAGCAGTGACAATTATTTTGCGAAAGGTCAGGTTTTGAAGTCGAGATCAGGGAGGTCTGCTCTCGTAGCTTTGTTGCTAGGGCTCTGGTCTCTGGATTGTTGGAGACAGTTATTAGTATTCCCTGTCAGACTCACCAGTGCAAACATCAAATTCAACCATGAATAATAACACCAAACATGCTTATATAACCCCTTTTGTTGCACTGCAAATATGCGACTTTTTGGATACATTGTTCCTTAACCTGGGTCACTTCTTTAATTGTTTTTTTTTTTCTTTCTTTCTTTCTCTCTCTCTCCCACTCTCTCCTCTGGTCGCTTCTCACAAAGGTAACTGCCCCCAAGTATGGGTCTGTGTTCAGAGTGTCATTTCCCTCACAAATGCGAGGGTCGGCGTTTAATCGAACTGTGGAAGGGCCCATTTCCTATGGGAACAGACGAGAGAGAGAGAGAGAGAGACCAAGAGAACGAGAGAAGAGAGAGAGGGAGAGATTCTCTTTTCAAGTCTCAACAAAATCAACTCTGAGAGCAGGGAGGTGGCGGTGAGGTGGCGGTGAGTGACGCGTCGTTTTATGTGGTAAATAGCCCAGGAAGACACACGCAAAGCAGGGACTGCTCATCTGAATACTGAGACATAAAAGCCGGAGACCAGACCGCCTCTTCATCCAACGCCACACCATTAATAACCGCACAGGAGCCATAGCAAAACTCGTTTGGCTTAAGCGGTTTTTTAGCGACGGTCCAAACGTATATTTGAGCAGGGTGGAAAAATAAATGCACGTATTATGAGGAGTGTTTGTTGCAGGGAGAGTAAATACTCTGTTTATCGCCCATTGTTATTCTAACTAGTTTATTTAAATAGCGGTGTCACCAACACGATCAGACGCTGAAGAAAGTTATTTGACAACAGATTAGCATGCAGACCGGGCATGATAACGTAATTACATATTTGTTTGTTTGTTTGTTTGTTTTACTTTGTCTGGACTAGTGTTTAAAAAAACAAAACAAAAACAGTTCACAGGTAAACAGAGATCCAATTTTTAAAAATGTGTAGACTAGGCTAGTATTACTAAACATGCAGGCGAGGGGAAGATAGGAGAGAGAAAAGGAGAGAGGGCTACAGCGTGCCGTGAGGATCCACGTCCTGGATATGGAGGACGGAAAATAATCCAATAGAAACAATGATCTTGATACAGAAGAGAGAGAGAGAGACTAACAAAGTACGATTTATTCGTTTTGTGTCGAGAAAAACCCAAACTGTTTGATTTTCTATTTGATTTGTTCATACGAATCGACTCAGAGGGAGAAAAGTGTTGCTTTGATCATCACTGGAGTTATAAAAAAAAAAGAAAACGGTTTTTAACGGTACCTTGAGGAAGCTTTTTCTTGAGTGCTGCTGATACAGTTTGCGATTTGTCTGTGTCCTGACCAGACAATCTACAAAACAGGATGACAAGACAGAAAATAAAACAAAATGAAACAAAAAAAAAAACACTTAAGTGGATCATTTTTTTTTGTCTTACACTGGACACTGAATTTAGACACGAGTTATTCAGTAGCTGAGTAAAACAGAAAAGGAAGTGGAGTTCTAGCACAAGATTTTGGAAGAGTGAAGAACTGGAGAAGTCGACATTAAAACACATCACCTATCAGAGTGCTGCGTTTGATGGGACAATTTTTTTTACTGTGTTTGATTTACTTTGATCTCCTTGTACTATCCAATAAGGTTATATTGAATAATGGTTTATACCACTGATGTGAATGCTTAAGTTCATTTGTAATTGTTGTTGTTGTTGTTGTTGTTGTTGTTGTTGCATGGCAGTTCACTATAGTTCATTTTTTTGTAATTAATCATTAGTATCTTTAGTTGTATTTATGGGAAAAAAAAGACATTTTCAGTTGGAATAACCTTAGAGGTCTACAGTAGTGAGTAAGGGTGGTATATGGTTCGTGCATTCTATCATGGTAACTGTGAGACTGATGAAGCAGTGCTTATACTCATACAGGCACACACGCGCGCACACGCATGCACACACACGCGCACACATACACACACACGCATGCATGCACACACACTCACACACACACCCACACACGCACGCACACGCGCACACACACACACACGCACGCACACACGCACGCACACACGCACGCACACACGCACACATGCACACACACACACACGTGCACACACACACACACACGCTCACGCTCACACTCACGCACGTTCCCTGAACAGACCTTGTATTTGTATCCAATTTAGATCTGCATTTGACTAGAGACGTGCAAACTAAACTAGCAGCTGATTTTTAAACACTGTAACATCACGTTTGGATTTAGGAAAACATACCTCAGCGTAGAAACATCACTACAGCGCGTAATCACCAGTGGCAATGTACACTCATAAACATTCTCACATATTAAAACTCATCCTTAATTGTCACATGTGGGTGAAAGCCATTGACAAACAATGTAAAATGAACAGAGAGTGAAAGAGAGAGAGACAGAGAGAGAGAGAGAGAGAGAGAGAGACAGAGATAGACAGCGCGAGGCATCTTTACCCAAGTTGTGGTGTGGTCTCTGAACAATGGTGCTTGACTGAGGATGGCAGTCTCTGTTTCAGTTCCTCATTGACTTTGGGATTAGCTAGAAATATATAAAGGAAAGTGGAGGGGTGTGATTAATATCACTGAAAAAAAAATGCTTTTCATCATCTGCAGTGACTCTCTATTAGACTTAGAAAGGTTAGTATTAATTACAGCCTGTCAATATGATTTCTGGGGGTACTTTGGTGGAGAGTGATCCTTAATAACCTCTGGGGGTATAGCAAAACAAGACGGGCAGCTTTAATTTGACGAGTGAAATTGTGCTATAAGTCATCGTCTTATCCTCTCCACTGTGCAACACGCGCTCTACCGAACAGTTTAAAGAGGCTAATGAATGTCGGCAATTAACGAAACATAATCCAGTCGCACAATCGTTTTAATGCTTTTAGCTACGAGAAAAGCAAACAAGCCGTTTAATTCGGCTCGAGTCAAATCGGAATCCTTGTTAGGAACCATAAATTAAAGTTCAGCTCCTCAGGTGTAATTAAATGATGTTGGGCGGTTTAGTTGCATAAACTCAAGTTAATTCGAAAGCAAGCAACAAACAGACAGGAGGCAATTAGGAGAAACACTGACGTTAAGAGGCAGATCCTGTTGCTTAACGACACGGAGGAGAAGTTGGGGAGGGCTACCCTCTAGTGGTGAAGTTGCTAAGACAAAAGCCTGATATGGTTTGGATAGAGTTGCGTTTTCACTGAGTCTCTGTCCAAATGAGATCTGGACAGAGAAGATCCCCTCAAACCGCCGCTGCTATATGCTGCATTTCTACATACAACCATTATTTGGCTAAAACGCTCTTGTGGTGAACCAATTTAACGGTCTGTAAAGCACAGTTCTGTAAAAAACTTCATCAAAACTCTTCATTTTCATCAGAATCTTCTCTGACCTCTTAATGTAATCTTCCAAAAACAAAAAACAAACAAACTAAAAAAAAAAAACCCCAAGGTCATCTTAAGTTCAGTAGAGGAAGTAAGATCATTAAAAAGATTGCGCTTTTCGGTCAGAGTAAAGAGTGCTACATCACATAAGCCTGGAAAATGGGGACAGAGAGTGAGACAGAGAGAGAGAGAGTGAGACAGAGACAGAGAGAGAGAGAGAGAGAGAGAGAGAGAGAGAGAGAGAGAGAGAAAGTGATGGAGACAGAAATGAGAGTGCTCTTGGGAGGTTGGGTGCAAGGCGGGTGGGTGACCCCCGGGGCAGATGCCAGTAGAACTTTATCCCTGCGTTGTAAGCCAGCACACACTGCTCACACACCGCTCACACACCGCTCACACACCATTCAGCTCAGACACAGTGAGGCGTGAACGGACAACTGGCTTTTTGTGAGAGTAGCTGCAGGGTTCCATTAATCCCGGTGATAGACTTTTTGCGTCGGGAGTTTCAGGGAGAGGGCGGAGGAAAAGGCTTTTTAAGCGAGCAGGTTTTGGCTCAGAAGTGTCGTAATCCTCTAACATGAACACGAGAAAGTAGCTTTGAAAAAAGAGAGAACGGCAAAAAAAAAAAAAAAAAAAACAACCCAGAGAGCATACAAACCTGACCTTTCAATATTCTCATAATTTTCTGCCAGGCACACTGCCAGCAACCCCAGAAAAAAACAACCGAAAAAAAAAAAAAAAAAAAAGCGGGCGCTTTACCAAACAAGTTTTGATTGATTCATTGATTGACACAGCTCCCTCAGAGAATTGCCAGAAACAGACTTTAATGAAATTAATATGTTCCAATAATCCGATCTGGAAAAATAGAAACGTGCTCTCCCTCCTCCTGCGACATAATGAAAGTTTGATATTCAGCAGAGTGTAATGGGGAGGCCTGCTCCTTTTGGGGAGTTGCTGTGGAGCTCCAGATGGTGCATTTGCATCAAATCTACATTTTTACATAATCTACAGCACCTTCATGACTGATTAATAGGTCATTAGAATTACTGCAGAGAGGGCAAATGGCTACAGCTACACACACACACACACACACACACACACACAGACACACACATGCAAACACATTAGATCGCACTGGCAATCAATACAGAATGGGTGGCAAATTGTATTTTATTGCATTCCGAGGAGAGTTCCAAAGAACTTACTGTTACTGGTTCTTTCAGTTCAGTTATAAATGTAACAGCTATAAAAGTAACATGGCCAATTAGGAACTTCTTTTTTTTTTTTTTTGTCGCCACGGTTTGGAAGAAAGCCATGAAAATACAGACGAGCTCACTGAGATACAGCAGGAGAGATAATGGAAAGGAGAAAAAAGGTGGGGTCAGGTCTGTTTGTTAACTGTCACACAAGTCATGACTGAATGATTTGAGAGCATTCTGGATTCACCTGAAAGGGAAAAATACACAAGAGGATGTCAGGCATGTCAGACAGAATGTTGTGTTTGTCAACATTCAGAATGCCCACTAGAAAGACAATTCGTTAATGCCTTCTGGTAA
Source organism: Chanos chanos (assembly GCF_902362185.1). Classification (NCBI taxonomy): domain Eukaryota; kingdom Metazoa; phylum Chordata; class Actinopteri; order Gonorynchiformes; family Chanidae; genus Chanos; species Chanos chanos. Next base: position 7,497,996 of record NC_044495.1, read on the forward strand.
CAGATATGAGTTATTTACTGTTGGTAATAAATGTGAGAGATAGATCAAATTGATAAAGCTTTCGCTTCTTAAAAACCTCTTTATCTCTCTTTTCAAACTTTTCTCATTTTCCTTTTGTCCTTTACTGTCTTCCTGTGATCTTCATTTTCCTGTCTTGTAGACTTAAAGCTAATTGCCTCTGTGAGCTACTTATTATTCATGTACAATTATTGCAGCGTAATGTGTTTAAATCCTTTTAAATGACCATTCATGCGTCGCATTCATTGAAAACGCCTTTGATGTCTGTCAAAGATAAGATTTCTTCAAAAAGAATCGTCTAAGCCTAATTTCAGACGACCAATACAGGGGGTTTTGCATTTCTGCCTAATATAAACCAAATTCCATTAATTTTTTAAGCTGCGTTTAATACATTTCTGCGGCAAAAGTTTCGAAGATTCCTCAGCCTGTCATTTCTATTCCAGCTGACTTAATGAATATTAATAACAGTGTCAGACTGATTAAATGGGCTTCATATGAAATCCCTGTGAATCCGCCAGCTCAGTCTTCACATCTCCCCGATTCTTTATGAATTTTGATACGGACATTAATCTGGAGAGAGAAACTCAAAGCAGGTTTAATTGTGCGAGCATGCTTGTGGTTCTCCTGGAAAACGCCGACATGAATGGATTTCACGCGGGTAAACAGAAGCATTACATAGGATGGAGGACTTGTGGCACCTGGCGAAGCACCCGCTGTGTAATTTGATTGTCACGGACTGTCGTAAACCGCTGAACGGACTTGACTTTTCCAGGATCAAAAAGATTTTATTGACTCGTAGCTCCTCCTGTTCTCAAAAAAAAAAGAAAAAAAGAAAAAGAAAAAAAAGACAGTGTTACATCAATCGGTTACAATGTGCACCTGTCCAACGGACACGTTAACAGTGACACTCATTCAAACCTGTAATTACGAAGCTGTGGGCAGGGGAGTTGGCTCAAGTCATTTATCAACGACAAGACGACACGAAATATTCATTTTAACTCAAGTTTCCCTTCCAATAATAGCATGACCCGAACCAGCAGTATGCGGTGGAAACCGCCAAAAGAAAACAAGATATCTTCAGGTAGATCTGCAGTTCCTTTATCGTGCAGGATCTACCTGCCCATGCAAATGAGTCTCCAGACAGCTGCCAAGCACCGACTCACTTACTAAACAAGTAAAGTCTGTTTTTGAGAAATGGAAATGTGTCAATACTTAATTCCATTCAGGAGTAACTGAAAAAAAAAAAAAAAAAAAAAGATAAAGGCCTGTACGTAATTTGAACCAAAGATATTAATTACTCGGATACCTATAGGGCATATTGTATTGGACTGTGTTACAACAGTAGTTTCTTGAGAGAAAAAAAAAAAGAGGCAGAAAGTTCATTTGTGTCAACGAGAATTTCAGTGCACGCCGTCTGAACTTTTGCGATAGGCCTGAACTTTGAACTCTCCGATTTCATATTGAATTGAATTTTTCAAGATTTGAAGCAGCATTTGGAAATAACTGTCAGGTTGTGGACCACTAGACTACAAATATTGATCCAGCCTTGTAGATTATTAACCATTTCCATAAGATAAGCACAGAGGGCATAGAAAGAGCTGGACTGGGTAAGAGGGGACCAAAGAATGAACACAAAGGCCTTTGAAAAGGCCATAGTTCAAAAGGCTTTTGTTCCTATTGGCAACGCTGTTACCCAGATACTAAATTCTTGCAGAGGTGCAAAGCAGTTTCACGTGTGTAGTTATTTTAGATTATTAAAGATCCTGGAAACTCCAGCTCAGGACCAGCTTGTGAACAACAGAGTGTCGCATCACAATTCACCTCAGCCCAGCGATAACGCTCGTACGACATAAAAATACTACGTCGAAGAACAAAATGCAAACCGGAACGGCGTCTAATCAGTCACTATCGTCACACTTCTACGGGTTCAATGACAGCTAATCAAGTCCGCGCGATTAGCACTGAGGCTCTTACATTACCAGAATGTTCTCAGAGGCACATCCCTCGCCTGATTGAAATGTCTAATAGGCGGAGTGGGTTCTGTGCCGCGGCGAGATCGGCCTTACTGGCGTAAGCTCATTCTCAGGGCTGGCGCGGTGGTAATTGAATTGAGCCGGTGTGGCTGGGGAGAGAATGAGAGAATCAGAGCTGTCTTGGATCCCCCTGATGGATCCATACTTGGTGCCATCAAACAAGGCCCGGGAGTACTGATCCCTCGGCATTAAGAGAGGTACAGCGCAATGACCCGCCAAATCTGCCGGGATGAGTGCCTCATTTTCCAAAGATCCGGCTAATTTGGGTGTGGGGGAGATCCAGGAGCCTTGAGAGAGAGAGAGAGAGAGAGAGAATGAGAGAGAGAGAGAGAGAGAGAATGAGAGAGAGAGAGGTAAGGAAGCATTCCTGCTCAAGGCACTGCTTCTGGTTTAATAGAGCATGGTCCCAGTGCTCCACCACACACTGAATGTCTACATGTTTAATATAGCATTTACTGCCCAATGAACAGCACAGACACAAGACGTTAGACTGATTCGTATCTAAAACCTACAGAGTCACACTTCAGAACGAGAACTTTTTATGCAGATGTCTAACAGTTAATCTTAAACAAAATTCAGATGAACTAAATATGGAACTAACCCCTGCCTCTGAACACAGGATTGAGTGATAACCCAGAAAAACTAAAAAAAAAAAAAAAAAGAGACATATGTAAATATTAAACAAAAGAAAATGCTAGAAAAAATAAGTCATTGGTTTATCAAGACCTCGATAACATTAGTCTCTCAGAAAGTTGTGCTGGGGAAGATGACAGGCAATGCCTGATAGTGGTTATCCATGACCAGTGAAACAATCCAATTTGCATCTCTGATAGAGTTTACCAACTGTATCAATTATGGGCACTTTTGTGCAAATTGTACAGAAAAAAGAAACACGTATATTGCAACTCGAATCCATAAGACATGAATTCCAGTCGCTTTCAGAGTTGTTTAATTTTTCATGCCGCTGGATGAATACACAGAAATCTTTCTTACGGACTAAGCTAACAAATGTGTGAATAGTACATGGATAATCTGCTCTATAATTAATGTCATTCACAGGCAATGTACTTGTTTGAATGACACCAAATGTAATTAATTTTGACATGTTGAGTGTAACAGGGGATTTCTCAAGGATGCAAATGGGAACAACCACTACATGAAACATGATCTAAAACTGATCTTGGACATGCTACATGCTCAAAAAACTATAATAACATAAACATACTGTGAAAGAAAGTACTTGAAGTATGACATAGGAAACATCTGATTAATCATCATACTGACTGATATTTAAGTATTAATTTATTGCAATAGATGAGAGGGGTCTTAACATTCTATAAATATAAAAATATGGACTGACCGAAATAAAAACAACGAATTAAGTGATTGTTTCCTTCAGAAAACAAGTCATTTAGCTTCACCTGCAGGCTTCAAATCTGTCAATCTCCTTTGGGAATCGGTATTCACACTGGGGGGGGGGGGGGGTTGACTTGATATCTCTCCTCAGAAAGGGACAATAGGGAATATAAAAATTCGGAACTACTCTGATAGACTCCGTAGAAGAGATAAAATATTAAATGCTGCCAACAGAATTGAAAACAGTGAGGTATGAGATAATAGCCACTAACTGACTCTCTGTGTCACTCAAAATACTGTCTTTACCACCTCACTCACGGCTGAGTTGTATATTGAAGTGAGGAAAAAAAAAAGGGGGGCTTTGTTTCAACTAAATCACTTTAACAAATAGCTCATTTGTTTCGTTTAATTTTTATCACATCAATAGAGGAAAATTTCAAGGATCCCCAAGTTTATTCACCGACAGTAACCTCAAAATCGTCTGTGTAAATATAGGGCTAAGCTCAGATTTGCATTGGCTAACATTTGGGAGGGTGAGTGGAGAAGTTATTTGACGATGAGCTTAATGCTGTCGATAGTGGAAGAGAAAACACGATGAAAAGGTTTCTTTTTCCTATTTCAGAAGCGTGTGGCTTAATGTATATGCTGGGGGCAGTAAGAAAGAAACAAAATGTCAAATAACAAAACCACCAACACCTCTAATTCTTACAGATCTACCTTTGAATGAGGGGGGAGAGACTTGTGAGGAGTGCGAATGAAGCCAAAAATGAGGCCAATCTTTTACATCATATCTGTTGACTGCGGAAAAAAAGAAAATCCTCACCCACGAACACATAAATTTTTCAAAGTTCAAAGCACGGGGTTAAAAGCATTTTAACTTAAGCGTCTAAAAACGGACCAAACAAAGCCTCATTGTGGCAGGAGAAGTTGTGAAACTGGTGCGAACTGGCGTCACGGGAGTGGAAGTGTTATTAGTCATTTTCAAGACGCCATACAAGAGGGGTGGGGTTCTCTGCCAATGTCAACTCAAGGTCAGCTGTCAAATGAGAAGAGTTTGAACTGACAATTTTGACCTCTCAACCTCATTACTGTGTATATCTTCATGCTTTAATTCTCGATAGCTGTTGATTTTTTTTTTTTTTTTTTTTTTTAATATGACACGTCAACCAGAAAACTGTTTACATATGTACAGGTACAGTAGTCGAAACTGCAGCATGTGCAATGGTTTAGTGCTATGTAATGAGAGAACACAACATAGCAGTGCACTACAACATAATCAATATATTGCGCTTTTATACGGAATTACTATCACAAAAACACACGCATATGAGACTATTCACCCAAAACGAGTAAAAAGAGGTAAAGCGTTGGTAGTGACGAATAAAATCTTACGCATAAATGCATTTCACACCTGCCTCGTTAGGGCAACAGTCAAACGGTCATAAAAGTCATAAGTATACCAAAAATATGCCATTTCGCCCCAGGTCTACACGCTGAACCACACGCATGCCCGGGGGTGCAAGGATCTTTGGCAAACACATCTCCCTTTGTTCAGAAAATCCTTTCTCCAACACGCATTACAAAGCCGAACTTTTTGCAACGCACCACTACGAAATCCAAACAGAGCTTTTCTGTCATTTTCTTTTCTGTTCACTTTTTTTTTTGTGTGTGTGAAGGATGAGCAATGCCTGTGCTACGACCTGTCCTTCACACAACAGCGAAAGACCACAGTGTTGAGCCGGTAGTGTCAACACTCCAGAACATTCCCGAGAGTTTCTATTGAGCCGAAGAACATTTGAAACAAATGAGTTTCATAAAGGGTTATAACACACAGATTTGGAAGCTCTTAAATTGTGTTGTAGAAGCGGAGGATCCTAAAGTACGTAGGTGGCGACGTATGCTCAGGGATGTACATCTTGGCAAATATTTACAGAGAACCTGAAAGAACTGTCTCGCAAACAGTAACATATTTTTAACCTTATTTGCTGATGGAAATGTGCTTTGGTCAAATTACAGATACTTACGCTTTTAAGAGTACATGCAAATTGATCCAAGATTCATACTTGGGAGAGTTTTGTTTGGAAAAAAAAAAAAAAAACAAATAAAGGAAAAAAAAAAAAAACCCCTCTACATACAAAAAACTAAAACATAGAGTTTACTGCTTTTGTGAGGTTAGCAAATCGCACTTTTAAATTGTTCAATATTAGCAAAATAATGATTAAATAAATAAATAAATAAAAAAGAGTTCCGTTCAAATCGCTCAGTATTGTGTGATATATTCCCACCGAATAAAAACTTCAACATCTCAAATTTGAGGATGCTCAGCAAAAAACTGATCGAGACCTGAATCACCTCACTACGAATCCCACAGTGTGAAGTAGCACTATCATTGTTCGAGGATCCTCACTGCCCGTACGGGGCTCTGAATATGACTGAGGGCTGAGAGGAGACTCAGGGCAATAAGACCAGAGCACTTGCTCCTCAGTAGCACTTGATGTTTGAACACAGGCCATAGAAGTGACCATTTGAATTGGTTCCTGTTCAAACATTTCCCGAGCATCTGTGGTTCAGAGAGAAAGCCAGCCTTGTTTGTTTTCCTCTCTCTGATTCGTAGGCCGTCACCAGGTCGCTTGGAATCTCAGAGCAGAAACTAAAAGACAGGCTATCGGGAACTGCAAGAGCATCTAAAAGGAGGCCTCTGTGCAGGGTTGTCTGCATCTTGTAAAAAAAATACTTTCCTTGCAACATCAAAGCTTACTCAACTTAAAAAAAAAAGCCACATATTTTTAGGACTGGCGCCAAAACAATTAAGCGGCTCATTAGTATCGTGCTATGAGCGTGTTTTCCAATGAAGAGTTAGAAACATGACTAATACTGATGATGACTAGCTCCTTTGGCAAGTGAGCTTTTTCTACTGACAGCCTCTCCGATGAAAGCAACTGCTCCAATACACCTTCACTTCCATATTTAAAAGTATTCAATACAAATAAAATAAATAAAGCTCACACAAAATATTTGGATTATTGTTTCCAGGACATAAAAAAATGCTTTAAAAACAAACAAACAAACAAACAAACAAACAAACAAAAAAACGCAATATGCCCTAGCCTACCTTGGGTTTGTCAATAGTTGTATTTGTATTTGTGTTTGTGTGTGTGTGTGTGTGTGTGGGCGTGCGTGTGCGTGTGTGTATCCGCCAAGCATCTTCTCGCCTCAGATTAGAATAATCATCCCTACCACAGTTCAGCAGTGCCCACCCTGGGTCTATTCCTTAAACCAACACAGTGAGACAAAAGAGGACAGAGGCTGTGGAATCCCTCTGTCTGTGTGCCTCAAACCCTGGGCTGCCGGGGACCACCCACTTAGGGGAGCAGGCCAGCCAGTTAGGCCGCACGGCACTCAATTCCAGGGATTTTGAACTTCAATGGGACCCACATGGAAGCCTGCAAACGCGCCTCTTGCCCCCACAAGGCAAAACGGGGTTAGGAAGGGGAGAGCGATGTGCAAGTGGGTGGCTGGTGGTAAAGTCCACGGACAGAGAGAGAGAGAGAGAGAGAGAGAGAGAGAGAGAGAGAGAGAGAGAGAGAGGCGACGCGTTGGCCGTGAACCGAACCAGCTGCTGTGGGCAGTGTGGAGCGGATAGGACTAAACAGCACATTTCCTGGCCGGGAGGCTGACGCCAAGGGTGGGAGAGCAGGGGTTAAGTCAGGGGTCAATCCACCTGCTAAGAACAAAGCTTGTTGAGACTGTAGCCCTTTTTCATCCTTAGTTGGGAATGCCAGTTCTGCTCCGTAGGATACCCAACATGTTTGTTATTGTGGACTGTGCAAGTACGCTTTGAATTTAAACTGTAAAAAGAACAGTTTACTACCAGTGTGAGAAAACATCAACAACACAGCACAGATCTGTTGGAATAACATGACCCTGCCTTTTTCAGTAGCTCATCCCAAACAATGAGAGACAAACACGGTCAGCGGGACCACGGAACACGTACCGTCTCAAGCTAATGCCATTTCCAAAGTGTGAAACCTAATTTTGGATTTAATAAAAAACAAAACAAAAAAAAAAAAACCCAAAAAGGCTCCGATTAGGTCACATGAATTGCTGAACGTTATCCTTAAACAAACAAAGTCTTTCAACAAAACATTCATAGTATGAATGAAATAAATTATTTTCTGTTAAGAGCAGCTTCATTCACTTTAAATCCCAGCAGAAAATGCAGCGTGAGTCCACCAGAGCATAAAACATAGGGGTGGCCCACATGAACACAGTATGCCAGGGCAGTTTGCCAGGAGTTGGGGAGTCCCATACGAAATTCAACAGAGTAAATCTACCAGCTTTTAGTCCAGAAAATCGAAACAGACCTACGCAGACTTCAACAACTGTGTCTTTTTTCAGATATTATAATAAATATGCGTATTATTTTGTTTTCGTCAGCCTTACGCCAGTGATGTTGTGTGACTCACTATGTTCAAAGGCAAAACGACGCCTTTATTTTAATACATCGCAGAATCAGATTTCTCATTAATTTTGACTGCCCTTGAGGCAAAGTTGGACACGATCATCTGATCTTTCCGTCTGATAATCCTAAAAGCTTATTCATGCAGAGAAGTCCTTCCAAGCAAAAGACCTGACTGACACCTGTTACGTCACCAGCGTGGGTCGGGCTCTCTGCTTTCAGGCAGAAAAGTTGTTTTACGTTTAGGATCAATACCTATGAAGGAGGTGACAACGAACATGTCTTTTTTTCTCCCCTATCTGCTTTCACTCGTATGCTGTGTCCTCTCAAGTTCGGAACGCGGTTTTCATTTGAACGTGTACCATACACAGCAGCGGTGTCAACACCCCCGCACTCCAACCCACCCCACCCCCCTCAAAAAAAACAAAAAAAAAAAAACAAGCAAAAAACATGGGCTTGCAACCACTTACGCATGCAAGTACGTGTGTGCGTGCGCACACCTTGCTGCTGGGTAAGAGTATCAGGATACATGCCAGGCAAGATCCTGTTCTAGTTCTTAGTCTCCACCCATCACTAGGATGTACAGGGTTAGGCAGTAATATAGCAGGATGTGTTCGCATATTGTAGAAAAAAAGCAACTGAAGGTGATACGACAAAAACAAACAATGCCACAGGACAAAAAGTTAAGGGTGTACAACGCTTCAGTCTAGTCCTTCCAGTTCATTTACATGAGCCTAGCTGAGTTTTGGTCAAAGCTTAAGCAAACTGATACTGTACCAGAGAATGAAACAATTAACCAAAGGAGACCAGAATCATCATGTGCTTTTACACTGACCCAGGAGTGCTCCGGTAAAAGTTTAAAAAAGAAAAAAAAAATGGGTTAACATCTGTTAAATATACTACTGCACCATTCAAACATATAACTTGAATTACCTTCAAAAATATCATTTCTAATAGTTCAAACATGACATATTCATGTGGATACCATGTTCTCTTTATCTTGCCAGAGGGGAGGATTTATCAAATAAAAAAAATCTTAAAGAACGCTATTTGTAAGATACTGTAAAAAATAAATAAATAAATAAAAGATTATATGCAGGATGTGCCTTGTAATATGATATCTAATACCTTCAGGCTTGCCGAAGATGAATTAAACAGGATCCACGTAACTTTTTGAAATGGTAAGGGTGCCCTCTAGTGGTCATCTGATATAATTTGCTTAGGCCTGTTACTATTAGCATATACACACTTGTAACACCAAATATAGTTTCGACGGAGGAAAAGGGAGAGGAAAAATTGCACATTGTTCAAACATGGGATTAGCAACTGCCCCTCAATAATAAGGACTGGATTTTTTCTTTATAGTGTTGCAAGGTGTTATAAGTGCATATTACCAGATACAGAGAAATATCAATTTAAACCAACAGGATGTGGCCTCGTGCCTTCCAACAGCTAACCAATACACGTCACTGCTAATAATCATGAGAGGTTCTAACCCCACACTTTATACACACTATTCTCAGAAACGTCATGATAAATGTCCATAATAACCGTGTATCTAAATAATAACTACAGGTGGTATCTGCAGTTTGGTTTCTGCACAAGTGTACAGTTATGCTACAGTTTTGGTATGGGCGTAAACAGTGTACTATAGAGTTATATACTCCCAAAACATATGTAAGAATAGACTAGTGACCAAACCACTTCAATGCATAGAACAACAGTACATTACAACAGTTTACACCTACATATAAAACCACTTAGGTATCTACGATATTGTCCATGCTTAATAAGTTTAGTCATTAGGAACACTTCATATAAAATTACACCTCTACTACTTGAACTGTCCGTCTGATTAGCTTTCACCAAAAACTCCCAAGTGTTGTCTGCTGTACAGCATGACCAGAACAGTTCAGAGAGACCGGATCTTTCATTTGTTGATTTGTTTCTTGCTCGTGTTCAGAATTAGAAATGCTATTCAAACATATATGTCTTATTACAAGGGAAACTACAGAGCGGAATGGTCTGCAGGAGAATATTTAGAGAAGAAGTCAGTTGTCAGTGTAGTGGAGGCCATGGGAAGGAACATGTACCTTTGTACATATCAATGAGGGAATCTTTCAGCTCCGGTTTATGTGCCCACGGGAACGGATGGTGGTCTTTCTCACTCTCCAAGCTGCTCTCTCTGATTAAGGGGAAAGTAAGACATGTTTTTAAAGCTAAGTTCTGTTGTCTTGTTTCACAGGATTAACGGTCCAGTGTCTCAATGTTTTCACGACAAGTTTAAGTCTAAATGATAAATAAATAAATAAATAAAATGTAATATGCTAAAGACTCAGTTCCCTGCACAGGCAAAGGATAATCTCTTTAACTACGTCTCCACAGAGGAAGGAGAACATTCCAGCAATGAGCTAATAATCATTCTTCTGTTATGTACGTAATGAAACCAAAAGAATGGTATGCAGTCTGGAAAAATACAATGCTGGTTTTCTCACAACCTAAGTGAAAAGTAAGACAGTGAAGATTAAAAAGAGCATGAATGTGGAGGTGAATAGCATACAGGGGAATTGGTTGAAGATACGCTTCAAATCCCAAACAAACTATCTATGCATCAAGTGGACTTAGACTAAGCTGGTCGGCTCTGCGCTTTCCCTGAATGAATAAGGCCCATGGAGAAACTAATGACGGGCTTCACCTGTGATGGCTTAAATTAAATAAGAATACCTTTACGACAAAACAAAAACATTAGTTAATCTCACATGATAAAACGGTCGCTCGTAACCTGATCAAATTATTTAAATGTTTAAGTCTTACAGTATCTACTGCAACAAAATAACTTGAACCACACCATCGCGAGATAAAAGGACGCGTTGCTCAAAACGTCGAAAAAATTCAATGACAGAAACTCTTGGTTTAACAACTAAACATCCCCAGCTCTTTTGGCTAACAAAGGGCAGTATTTGCACTAGTCTGTCGTGATCCATCCCTAATGTGTTGCATTTTCAAACTGATTTGCTGCCCCATATATGAAGACTGTCTCAACAACAAGAAGTACATTTCATGCTATGACAGACCGCTATGAGCTACAACCAACCGGCGACCCAAGCAGGTATCAACTGTCTGCTCATTTGCATGACAATCTACAATAGGCTACTTACTTCACATTCAGCTCATTTTCCAAGGTCGATATTTTGTGTTTCGCCCTTTGAAGAGCATTTTTAACATCGTGGGCCATGCTTCTGGTATCCATGTACAAGATGTGTAGAATGACAAGAGAGTGTAACTTATACATTGGGCCAACTCACGTGCAATTTGATACATAAGTAAGAGAACAAGAGACTCTATGATGAAAAAGAACCGGCCCACAAAGACCTGAAACCGCTACTACCTGAGCGCAGCCTGTATGATCAGCATTAAACAAAAACTTCCAAGTGTTGTTAGCTGTACAGAACAATTAAGAGAGACCCTGTCTTTCAGTTGTCGCTTCTTTCGCTGCTTTTGGTCAGAATTTGCGAGGTTCTGGTTTTTGGTGTTGACTGACCACGTGGTCATAAATATTTATATAAACCAATAACTCCAATGTAACTAGTTAGCTTGCTAACTAACTTTCTGTGGAGCGCTGTCGGAAGTATTTTTCGACAGGGAATTCTTAAGAAGTGTTTTCTTACTTAACAGTAGTATAAGCACAAGCAACAGATCAATTGCCTTCGTCTATCAAGGAATGACTCGTTAAACTTACCACGAAAAAGTATTTGAAAATAGGCATATTTGAGATTTCCTCTGATGTTTACCGCTGGCCAGTGTCACGTTCCATTCTGGATACCAAAGGAAAAAATGTAGGAAGTGAGATGTGGAATCCTGTTACTTCATGTGTCCACCAGAGAGCAGTCGGTGATAAATAATTGATGCGGAGAACTCAAACTGTGAGCAGTGGTAGCCCACATCCAATCTTAAACACCTTTTTCTTTCTTTCTTTCTTTCTTTCTTTCTTTCTTTCTTTCTTTCTTTCTTTCTCTCTTTCTTTGTTTTTTCTTTCTTTAAACTAAAAGCCCATTGAAGTTAATTAAACAAAATTAATGTTGACTGATTGACATTAAGCGACTAAGACAACTAAGGGATGCCTAAAATTCTTTTACTATATTTTAGTATGAGATTCTTACCAGGTGAATTGGAAATAATACTAATAATATCAACATAGTACCAATAGTCATATGCTAATTTAACTATGTAATATGCTCAGTAATTATAAATTGTGCCTATTCATTTGAACTCGCTTCAACTGACTCGAAATATATTTTAGCACTTATCTCAACACTTACTTACATCAGCTATCTCTTGTTCTGAAGACTTGAAACGTCTTTTGTCGCAGTATTGAAACTATTCGGTGATTGGACCGTATTCTGTCCAATCAGTGACGCTCTTGCTTTGGCGTGAAAGAAGGAGAACCGATGTGCTGATGAACTGTGGCTAGCCGATGCAGTAGTTAGCCGGTATCATCAAAACAAAAGAATTGTACTTCGTTGATCAAAATGAGCTCGATCGGGACTGGAGTAAGTGGAGTAATTTTGGAAAAATTGTCTACCGTGTCTTCACACAATTTGTAGTATTAAGGATGCTCACAGTTTCTGCTATACTGCTAAATAACAATTGCGCTCCGGCCTGTGACAAGCTTATGGATGACTTGCCAACTTCCAAACTAGCTTACTTGCTACCCTCATTGGTGGGGTTAGCATCTTTTTTCCAGGTTGGTTTGGCCTAGTAAGACTTAAAAAGTGTACACGAGGCCTCACGCTTTAAAAAATAAAGTTGGCGCTCCATAAATATTATTTGCGTTTCATTTATTTTTGGGGCCTGCTGAGTCACTCAGCTACAATGAATGACTTGAAATAGCATACCTAGCGCCAAGAGCAAGTCATGGAGCAAGCTTGTCTAAAGTGAAAGTAACTTTTATCTTTAACGTTTGGATTTTTTTACTCGTTCTAGGGCATAATTTGAGTTACCAAACGAGGCTGTTTTAGTTCTACACTCTTCACAGCACATATTTTTTTCGGAGACCTTTTCTTTGCTTCAGTTGCATGTGACTGTTTGTCAGTAGGAGGTTTTCTGAAATGTCATGCCATGAGATCGCTATGTACAGCTAGCTCTACAACATTCGGCAACCGATATCTGTCTATATTTTAAATTAAAATACAGGAAGGTTTTGTTCATTTCCAAAGGATAGAAAACACTGAAATTCGGCCACCACCCGCAGCAGTATAATATAATAGAGTAGTAGCATTATGTTAGTTCCATCATTCTTTATCTGTAAGCCTCCACTATTATATATTGGATAATACTATAGTTACAATATTATGATCTTGTACTTGCTGTGAACCTACTATTATAAATTGCACGCAACTGAAGAACTAATACAAAATTCTCTTTCTTCTTCTAGTATGATTTGTCTGCCTCTACATTCTCACCAGATGGCAGAGTATTTCAGGTTGAATATGCCATGAAAGCAGTAGAAAACAGCAGGTAAGTTTTATTGTATTGCTGTTGTATTTATTATTGTACAGAAATCAATTCTGACCATTGCAGTTTGGCTTTAACAGCTTACTGTGAACCACAGCTTGGTTTTCGTCCTCTGAGAAGACAAATACTAGCAACTGTCAATCTTTTTGCTTCAAGAAGTCTTAATTCCTGTTTTCTTTTTGTTTGTTGTTTTTTTTTTATCTCAGAAAAGCTACCTTGAATGCTTCTTACCTAATATGTCGTTGGTATATTACTTTTCACATTTACATTGTCAGAGAGCACATGAAATGAGCTGGTTGTGGTAGATGTGACCCATAGCGTATAAACTCACTAAAGACTGTCTGTTCTTCTTTTCGTGTGTGCTCGAACTTCAAATCCTAATCACACCCTTATCTTAATGCTTTCAGCACAGCCATAGGAATCCGATGCAAGGATGGGGTTGTGTTTGGCGTGGAGAAGCTGGTCCTGTCCAAACTGTACGAAGAGGGCTCAAACAAGCGGATCTTTAACATTGACAGACACGTTGGAATGGTAAGCAGTTTCTGTCCTTCGATAAAGGGGTCTTAAGGGTGCTTGAGCCAAAATAACACTTTCATTTCTGTTCTACAGTAAGAATTTCATAGGCATCATCTTTCAATCCTCCAAACAGCGGTGGTGATTATCTTAGCCTACGCTTAGTAAGAGATCTGAGCGAAGAAGATACGTCATGTTGCTAGCAAGGCTGTAGCAAAATCCAGACAGTAAGCGTAATCATAACAGTGCATAGCAGACACTTTAACAATTTATTTCTTCGATGAATAGTTAACAAAGTAGATTTTTGTCAGTACGTAATGTTGAATAGGACTCCATGTACATATTTACACATAAGAGCTTGAATGTTAGGGGGAGGGTTGGACATAGATATTTGATTGCCTTCCAAGCCCCCACCTGTTCTTTTGGCCATGGTCACTGCTGTATATCTTAACCTGAGCCTCAGATCTTTGCCCCTCATGGTAGGCTCCATTCAGAATACTAACTGAATTATGCACTGTACAGTCAGCCCGTACGCTGAACCGAACAACGGATCAGTGAAGAGTGCTGTTAGTTGACTGGTTCTCATTTCGAATCAAATAGCCTATGAGATGTTGTCTGTCCCCTTCAGGCTGTAGCAGGGCTTCTCGCTGATGCCAGGTCCCTGTCTGAGGTGGCCAGAGAAGAGGCCTCGAACTTCCGCTCTAACTATGGTCACGACATCCCTCTGAAGGTAAAAGACTTTTACCTTCTATGTTAAGCTCTTGTTATACTGTGTGTTATATTTCATACTCAATGTGAAAATTTGTTATGTAAAATTTAAAAGCGTGTAATGTCATTTTAAAGGGCTTAACCTGTTTTTTTTCTGTATGTGTGTGTGTCAGTATGGTGTCTCTCAAAACACTACTGGTTCATACACCCTTCAGAGTTTTCTGTTAAACTTGGACAAATGTCTCAGTCTCTAAGCTACTTCTTTCTTCAAGTTATAACGTCTTTCACTTCACTTGGTCTGAGGTGAAATTTTGTGATTGTCATTGTGTGTCTGAGTGGTATTGTGTTGTTGTGTTTCTGTTGACAGCATCTGGCTGACAGAGTGGCAATGTACGTCCATGCCTACACATTATACAGTGCCGTGAGGCCGTTTGGTTGCAGGTAGGAGAGGTCATAGCTTGCTTCAAAGTAAAAGCTCCAATATCCACATTTATGTTTAGGTTATTAGAATGAATTCAGCACCTACAAATATATGAATATCAGCTTGTCACGTTTGTCAGTTGATGTGTTTTCTGTTTTCTGTCCATCACAATGGTGAGCCCATGATATTGAGTGATGTAAATCAAACAGTGGTGACAGTCATTGCAGTTTAAAGTGAAGTTTCAGTTAGTATACGCTTGGTTATGTATACATAGCAATCCACTGTAAAAGAATACAGACAGTTGTGGTGGTAGTGGGACAGTTTTAATTGTTCAGGGGCCAGGTGATATCCACCACTCCACCCACTATTCAGACAGAGAGGCAAAATAATAATAATTATAATAGTAAAATTATAAATTAATAATTGTATTGGCCTTGGGTGGAAGTTAACCAAGCACAGCAAAACTATTTAATACTGCTATTTATTTATTTAAAGAAGCACATTCCAGTCTAGATATGACCAACAGAAGATTTCTATATTCAATACAAAGCAACAAACACGGGTCAGAGTCTCTTAAGGGATAAGTAAGACGGGTCCTCTGCTCAGAGAAGGCTTGTGGTAATCCCGGTAAAGGGGAGGAAAGAAAAGGCGGACGTTTAACTGAAGAAATGTTTAAGTAGCCTGCTCGCAAGGAAAACATTTCCAGATCAAAAATTAACACGTTAAAGAAAACGCAGGCTTCAGATTTATAGACTCTTAACTTAATTTCTGATAGTGGATTAAATTAAATTCTTTTGACAGAGATACACACACACACAAGGCAACTCAGGTGCTATAGGAAGATAGAAAATAAGATAAAAATGCAAATAAACAGGAAATAAAACAACTACCCTAATAAAAACCCTCCCGAAAGAAATCTTCCCCGGTAGTCCCACTTTGACCGGACAAACTGCAACAACAACTACAACAGCAAACAAAATTAACCACACTGCTGCCCTGTCACCTGGCAAAAAATTATAAATAATTCACAGCAGAAGTGTGAAGCAGATTCGTAATCACAGAGCTTCACGGTGGGGGGAAAAAACCGCCAGAGAATGACCAATAGGCCGCTCTCTCTGTGAGAACACTAAACCTGCTTAGCCTGTCTGGCCGACGCAGCATCCACATGCAAACCAAGAGCGCTCAGGTGCAACAGGTAGAGAAAGTGAGAGAGAGACAGAGAGAGCAATGTTACCCGGGCTGGTATTTATAAACGAGGTCCATTACCCGTATGCAGTCGCCATGTTTCAAAAATATTTTATTATAGAGACGTTATGGAGACATGGTTTTTATCGCCACACAGTAGTACATAATTGTGCATTGCAAGATTAGGGCAGTCCTTTAGGTTAAAACATGAAAACAGGGGATTTAAACAAACGCTAACTCTGAGCAGTGGGCAAAATATCAGTGTTGAGCAGGAAAAAATGACAGCACAGTTATTCTCTTATTTCAGCGTTGTGAGAAAGTTGAGCTCAAATATTATTCCATGTAGATGCGTTGTCATGGACACAGGCCCAGGCCCCCCCCCCTCATTCTGAAGCTGTTTGTGGGTAATGCGTTAACACGGTCATTTCTCTCTTCCTCAGTTTCATTCTGGGCTCTTATGATGAAGACGACGGCCCTCAGCTGTACATGGTTGACCCGTCAGGAATTTCATATGTAAGTTTTACGTTAAGTTTACACATTTTTAACCCTGGTTTCTAACTCTGTGACAGAGAGTGATGGTAGTGTGATGACGAGAGTTGTAGAGAGTTTAAATAAGACGTATGAATAAAAGTTGAAAAACGTAGTCAGGCTCTTGAATTCTGTGACGTATTTGTTGAAGGAAAACAGCATTAAATTATGGTAGTTACAGAATAACTGGGAATGTAACTTTTGAATGCCGTCTTGGGATTTATTTTGCTAATGTTCTGTAATTAAAATGGACTTGATCCTTCTTAGGGCTACTGGGGATGTGCCATTGGAAAAGCCAAACAAGCTGCAAAGACAGAAATCGAAAAACTGCAGGTAGAGAAATAACGCTTGTTTCACATGTACAGTAAAGAAACCACTCGTGTGTTATGGTTTACCTTCACTCTTGCCTTCAGAATGTAATTTTTCTCTTTAAACATTTTACTCTTTCTCCAAACATACCCTGTTTTATTTATTTATTTTGTTTAACCCATGTTCAAGTGTACCAGGATTGTACCTGGAATTTGGATGCTTAATATGTAATTATAATGAAATTCAGTAGAGGACTTTTTGGAACATTTCAGAACACATGTATATACACGCACAAGCGTGCACACACACACATACATGCACACTGTAGAAGGTATCTGTATTCCAACTCTTTAACTTCTTTTTAACTGATAAAAGCAGAAAAAAAGAAAGAAAAGACATATCTGCATTCTGCTGATCTGCTCTTAAATGTGCAGACTAAAACAATTGGCACACATTTACGCTGGAAACAGCTGACAGAAGGTTATGCTGTACAAGCAGCTTAGGGAAGAAGCACTGCAGTGTTGTCCTCCTCCTCCTCACTCCTCCTGTCCTTTGCCCCGTACACATCTTTGTCCTGGAGAGTCCTCATCCTAACTCACTCACCTCTGTGTTTCCCCCCCAGATGAAAGACATGACCTGCCGAGAGCTGGTGAAAGAGGTGGCAAAAATGTAAGTGGATCTGTGTGTGTGCACATATGGATGGAGGGATTTAGTTGTTTTTTTTTTTCCCTTCAGCCAAAGTAAGATTCATGCAGCAAGACCCGGATTCAGAATTACTTGACTGGTACACAAGAGGGCAGCACGACTCTTTGCGTTTCTGTGCCGTGTATAGTATTTAGAAGAGGGTCATTATTTTCAATACATACATTTTAATCCAAGGCCACAAAGATATCTTAATCTGATATAGTGGATATTGGTATTTAGATTTTAGGTTGTGTTGTAGATTGCAAAAACATTGGTAGAAGACACATTCAGTGCCTTGCATTTAACATCTCAAAGGGGACGTTCAACAGTTGAGTTTATGATAGCACTTACTTTACTTTTTTATTTAAGCGTCAGATTTCCTTTTATTTGGATCAAGATTTGAGTGACATGCTGTCTAGTTGCTGGTGTTCTTGTCTGTTCTTACAGATGACAAATCAGCAGCGTTTACAAACACGGGGTGTAAAGCTATTTTTGCTTGGTCAGGCACTGACATTCAAACAATCACGTCGTTTCTGAATATTGGGAATCTAAACAGCAAATTTCTAAATGTTGATCTCCCTAACTACCATATCAGAAAATGTGCCGACAGCTTCATTACGAAAAGGTTTGTGAGGAGAAAACGGCCCTAATGTCAGCTGTCAGCTTTCCCTTTAAAGTCAGGCCAACATGTGCACAACAGCTGGTGAATCAGCTCAGTGTGGAAGATACATGACAGTTCTTGGAGTGGCTCTCAAATCTGTTAGTAAACTACAGTCACTCACGTTTTGCTTGCTTCTTTTTTTTTTTTTTTGTCTTGTAGTTGGCGAGGTCCACGACCATTGAATGTATACATATTATCGAGATTTTTTTTTAATGCTGAGTTTTCTCCCTCTCTCTCTGTAGTATTTACATCGTCCACGACGAGGTGAAAGACAAAGCTTTCGAGTTGGAGCTCAGCTGGGTTGGAGAAGGTAATGGCTGAATGTATTTTTAGACCATATTGCATATTATTACATTAATATCACCCCCCCCCCCCCCCCTCAGGATTTGAGTGCCTACGGTTACGCCTCACCGCGTAACTTTCGGCAGCCTCGATCGGTTTTTTTTTTTGCGCTACCATCTGAGACTCGTCGTTTCAGTGAGGTTGCGCGTCGCCAAAACGGTCGCAGCGTTAGATCAGAGGAAGTACCTAAAAAAAGAGAAAAAAGAAAGACTGGGAGGTATACAAAATGAAATATTAATGAAGTGTTTTTTTTTTTTTTTTCCCCATCCCCTTTCATACGATCAGTGACAAAGGGAAAGCATGAACTGGTTCCCAAAGACATCAAAGAAGAGGCAGAGAAATATGCTAAAGTAAGCTCTTTTTTTTTTTTCTTTAGGGAGGGTTGGTGGGGGAGTGGGTCTCTATCTTCCACAATGAAACCTATATTTGGTTCTTTATCGCTTTTTTGCGACTTCTAAAGCCTTACGCTGTCGTTTCTGTCCTCAGGATTCTCTGGAGGAAGAGGATGATTCGGACGAGGATAACATGTGAGGCGCGTGGTCGAACCGTGTGCAGCGTTCCCCCCCCTCCACCCTACTGTAACTACTGCTTCTCAAGCATCTTCACAACTCTGACACCCAAAACAGCAAGAATTCTTTTATATGTTTTGTAGTTCATGGACCATTTAAGTCATGTTTTCTTTTTTCTTTTCTTTTTTTTTGGCAGAATTGAAAATAAATTGTGATAAAAGGA
Source organism: Chanos chanos (assembly GCF_902362185.1). Classification (NCBI taxonomy): domain Eukaryota; kingdom Metazoa; phylum Chordata; class Actinopteri; order Gonorynchiformes; family Chanidae; genus Chanos; species Chanos chanos. The sequence goes on from NC_044495.1 coordinate 7,517,459, forward strand.
AAATGGTCTGTTCTCTCTTACAGCAAAAACAAAAGCAAACAAACAAACAAACAAACCTAAAAATGCAGGGCAAGCCGCGAACCTAAAATGCTACGACATCCATTTTCCATTAAACACTTCTGTGCAGTCTTGTCATAACGTGCACGAACAAGCTTTTTTTTTTATTTTTTATTTAAACGCTGAGCTGATCTGACACAACAGAAGTTTTCAGTCATACACCGCAAGGACTTGAACCTTGTACTGTAGGCCAGCAGTGCCATCCACCAGCGTAGAGAACCATAAAACAACTGTATGTCACAATCCAATGACGAATTACCAAGTTTACGTTTTATTGGCCAATGTACAGCCGGACAGCCGAAAGCGTGCACGAAAAGGTTTAGCTCTGACTGCAACACTGTCAAAAAAGGAATTTGACAGAATCTTTCAACAGCTTTTTTTTTTTAAATTAGGACTGGCAGATTTTGTTTTACTGCTTACTGACTAACAACCATCTTGTAAGGGAGGCCTCAGTTCCTTCTTATCCCAGTTATACATCGTAGCCCAGAACGTGAAAGACCATCACTTTTTTTTTTTTGTTCATCCGACATCTGTCCAAAAATAGCCCAACTTGAGAAAACTGTCACATCTCTCTAGAAGTTTTACGCTCCATAACTTGACTCACATGGCTCTATTAGAGAAAAAGCAGAGTTTGGCTATTCAAAGACGCATCAAACGGAAGGGACACCTTTTCACGCATTGTGCTTTGTGTTGTTCAAAAACGGAGGCTGACAACTTGACCAAGACGAGATTCAATTTAAGGAGTCTAAATAAAGAACGCTTAAGAAGTACTTGTGCAGAAAAGCTGCCAGAGAGACTTGACATCACTCATGCTGTGTCATCTAAAGCTGTGAGACCTCGACTCTAACCGAGAAAAGAGGTCATCAAATCCATTTCAAAAGTTTCTCCAGAGCCTCAGCAGGAACACAATCACGAAACAGTCCTTAAAAAAAAAAAAAAAAAATTGCAAATGTTAGGACTGTTTGTGGTCCTGCCACCCATAAATGGATTTTAAACGGCACAGAGAGACGGAGCAGCTTCTGTTGAACGTGGCTCCCGCCAGCGTTGTGACAGCTAAAGAGTGACGTCATTCAGAGTCGAGCTGGGACTGCTTCCACTGTGCCAACCGGTTTTAACGTGAAGATGGCGTGACGCGTGTAACCAGACGACCCGTCAGCTGTTTGACTTCTGTGCTCTTATTTGGTTTGTGAAAGTCGTAAGTAACTGAAACTATTCAGCGCCTCGACGGTAAACAAATGCAACTGAACAGAGGGCCTCATAGCACATGGAGCTACAGTAGAGCACAGGGAACTGAAAGTTGCAGCAGTGGAACTGAAAGTTAACGCAAAGACACAACAGTACATCTGTACTGCCAATCATCCTCTGATATGTAGTCACTCTCACTGACCTGCTAGGTCACCGAACTGAAGAATCTCTCATAGGTGAACCTCAAAAAAGGGTGTACGCTTGAACTCTCCATTATACAGTTAACAAAATCTGCACAGAAGAGAATGATATTTCATGACACATAAGAGATGATAAACATTACTAATATCCTAAAGAACAATTTAATTAAGAAAGGTTCTGCATTTTTTCCCCCAAAAGCGACTAAACTCTGGTGCAAATTAGACAGCTATGACATATTCAAGTCTCAAACAGTTGTGTGTCATTTCTGCTACTGACATATACCATACAAATCACATGATAATCCACAACACAGCTTATAGTAATTCAGCACAGTTAATTAACTGAAAAAAAGGGCAATAGGATGCAAGTACCATGACATCCTCTTTTATAATGTTGAAAATTAATCAAAGTTCCTCTTACTTAAACTCATTATCTTTGACTGCCCACTGGCACAAATGAGTCTTTGGTACAGTCACCACTGCAGCCCTCTTCAAATACAGACGTTCCACTTTATTACACAGAGACTGAGCTCCAGGTATGGTACATGTACAGCAGAGTCCAAATAATTATATCAACCATTTAAACACACACTAAGGTGTTCCTCTTAAACTCTAAAAATACAAATAAAAATGTTTTGAGACACAAGCAGATTCCTCTATGTACTGCTACTAAAGGCCAGGTCAAAATTACATTCATTTTACCTCATGGTTTCTGAGGTCGAGAGAGAAAGTCGCATCCCTGAGACAAACATAAAGACCATATCTCCTCTGAGGATGACTTCCTCCCATAGCATCATATCAGCTGGGCTATATCACCCCATCGTCTGGGACAGCTACACCAAAAAAAAGGTACCACCAGGCCACATGTTATTACTGACTGTGATTCAATGGGTTGCTGCATGTTAATACGCATTTACAACTGGGTTTCCGCTTCACTTCAGACCAAACCAAGCACTGCGACACTGCATGGGTTTTCTGCATCAGAAACCCAAGCAGAGGGTCTGCCACGGCACGGGCACCTGGGCAACAATGCTGGGTCAAGTGCGCTGCTCGAGAGCCAATCAGCGGTGTCAAAAATCTTAACACGCTACTCAATATGGTCCCCCTTCCCCCCCCCCCCAACAATGGACTCAGTCTCAGTCAGGGATCAAACCCAACGCTCAATCTGTTCGCTCACCTATGCACTGCAGCCACCCAGATCAGTGGGCAGACGTGTTCCAGGCCAAACCCTTGGTACGGAGAAATAAACTGCCTTCTGCAACTACATTCACAGAAATCCTGCTGAAAGATACAGGAGATCAGTGATACAAAGATAATTTGAGATTCAACGTTTCAGACAATATCTGAATATCGGTGGCCTATTAATCATGCCCAAGTTACATTACATGGAAATCAGTGACCTATGTATGTTGTCATTCTTAAACATGACTACTAACTCCAGTGAGCTTCCCAAGTCACCTGTGCCAAAATGACAAAGCAGGACTTCACATTCTCTACATGGTCAGTGAATAGCATTGCTTTATTTCATTTACTATGCTTCCATGTTCCTCAGAATGAATACAGACTTGTCATGTACTATGTAATAAACAATGTGGTCTCGGGACTACAGCTTCTCTCCCTACTTTTGGGATCTTGCAGACTTCTGCTTCAAAGGCATATGAGAATTGATATGGCCGTATGACAACAAAACTGATGAAAGAATATTGAAATTATATCAACAATATGCCAATCTGATGCAACTGCTATATTCAATTAAATTAAATGTAAACTGATAAACTCATTTATGGCCTAAAAGTAAAATTTCATTTCGAAATGTTGATATTAGAAAGCTGTTGGTACAAATCTTCCTTGATAAAGCCAAGGGAGTGTTTAGTTACGCTCTCGGTTTCTTCTTTTCACGACTTCTTCCGGTTACGTAACCACGAGCCTGTTCTGACGTTTCAAAGAAATAGCGAAACGACGCCATTACTCTCGTCGTAGCCTTCAACTGACCTTTTTTGCATTGTCGCGTATTACAGCCCTGCGTTCCAATGAAAACTGCGCTTGATCATACCACGGATGTTATAGTCGGGATGACTGCCCTTCGCATTATAAAATTCAAACATAAAGACTTGATATAAATGACAATCCAACCTAAGAGAGACTCACCCGGAGCCACCGGACTCTCGCTCAGAATGGAAAATAATTCTGATTAGGACAAAATGGCGTTGGATAAGTGTTGTTCGACATGCGCAGACTGAACAGCAGCTTTATTTTCCCTCTAAAGTGCAGTCCCTTCCCTCTCAGTAAAGTCTTGGAACCAATGGACAAAGTGGGTGGGACGTTTCAAAGTATACACATCCAATGAGTACAACGACTTGACCTGGATTGGTAATGTAAAGCCAATGGTATATAAGTTTGAATTGATCTAATTGTAAAGTCCAATCTGCAAATGGCCAATAAGAGGGACATCTTCGCAGCGCCGCTTTCATATCTACCAATCATCTGTGGGATATAAATCTACCCTATAGAATTTCAGAATTAAGCCAACCAATTATAAATCTAAGAATGTGACCACCGCGGTTACAGCTGCCAATCGGGTTTCGAGAAACACAACCTTGGCTCAACAGCTTGTTATTTCGTTTATGCTTTGCAATCCAGGCGAGTGGTGAGCAGTCACATCAGAGCATGTAAGTACACTTGTCCATTCAATACCAAATTTAAACGTAACTTTTGTCTTCTTAAACGGATTTCTTAATGGAAGTCTTTATTTCGTTTGTTAGACATCATTGTTTTTCGTATTTCCTTGCGATTTTCAACGAGGGGATTTAGCTAAATGACGAAAATTTGAATGGCAGGGACGAGCCAGCTGAGTGCTAGTCGGCTTCTTTTCGTAGTGAAGAAATGTACCTATGTATGGGCACTTCCAGTGCGCCTTTTGTGAAATTCAGTATCATTGACTGGACAGAAGTAAGAGTCGAGAATCAGGTACTCTTTCGTCTTCACATTTCGGGAGTGTTGTACATTGTCTTTTGCGTGTACTTTTAAGTGACGTTAGTCAACGTTACATGTTGTTCCGGAACTAGCTGGTTCGCTAGCTAGCCGAGGAACAGTTAGCTCAGGCAGTTTAAATCGCCATAACGAGGAACAGTTTAGCAAGGTTAGTTAGCAGAGACTCGTTGACTATATTTAGCCCTCTTGCCTCAAACACCCACTCTTGTCGGAAGTTCCATCAAATAACTTGTTTTTTAGCCATCACGTTAGTTGACTTACGATGTTAATTTCGACACTTCTGGGGCTTGTTAAGAAAAATGTGTGGTAGTTGACCGTCAGATTGTAAAGCCAGTTTCTGACATGGTGCACCAACGGTGAGCTATGATGGCGACGTGACACAGTGAGACTGTGAGTAAAGCGGGAAGGAACACGCACTATGCTTGTTTGTGTTTCTTTTCAACGTGCGTAATTTTCTTCAAATACGTAACCTCTTAGAAGTTGTGAAAATCTCGTGCAAACTCATTTTAAGTCGTTTGCAGTTTTTTAAGACTCGGTAGACTCACTACTAGCTTGCTTCACATTTTTGCCATGAAGGGAGGGGGGCTGCATCGAGCTTGAAAAGAATGCGTTAGAAGTAGCTAGTCTGTTAGCATGTTAGCGTAATCTCTGTTTTTTTCGGTCTATGTCCTTTGTAAATTATACAGTTTACTTAATAACAAAAGATTAACCCGTATTCTGTTTCTCTTTTGCGTTATAGTAAGCAAAACCAATCGAGCTGGACTCCCTCAAATAGCCATCACAATGAAGGTAAGTCTCTCTGCCCCTTCAGTTGAAGACAGCAGAAGCCGACGCCTCTCTTACTGAAGTCAAACAGGCAGTCAGCCTTTTAGTCATCGAGTTATTTAGCGACACACGTGTGTCTGTTTGTAAACTTTTTTCTTTAACGTTTGTTCAAAGTGCGTAGCTACATTTAACGTTTCCATGACTCTGCAACTACCAGCTCTGCATTTTCACTGATTAATCTGGAGTTGGCCGAGTTGCCATTATGACAAGTACGTTTTTGGTTTACACCCTGACTCAGCCATTACAAGAATTAGGTGTTAATGTAGTTTTATTCTGTCAGTTTGGCATTGTATCCAGAATGAACATAATAAACTACATCCTTTACAAGAGAGTTAATCAGTAATCAACAGAAGATCAATGACCACACAATTGAGGTAGACCTAAAACAGTCAGCTGCTCCGTGAGTCTATGCCCATATCAGGCTTGTGCATGACTCCTCTTTTCAGTTTGTCATGGTATAGACTTGGAAGCCCCCACTGTTTTGTTTAACTTGGGAAATTCGCTCTCAGGTACCTGATTTTGAGAATGTTCTAATGTAGTTGTTTTTACATTCATGCGCTGTGAGCTTCCTCTCCGCTTTAAACTCGGGGTAAAACTTTATCACGATAGTGTTTATCTTAGACACCACAATGGTAACAGGGTATATTTTATTGTGGGGGTTGACTAGATACGTAAAAGAGACAACATTTCATCATTGTTGCCAGGGTATTCTGTCTCACCCTTAAGTGCTTGTAAAACCAAAGCTAAAAACAGTTTATAGGTAAGCTTTGCTGAAGCCTACTTTGAAACACATGATCGCTTGAATGCGAGTGCACAGTTCAGAGACCTGAGCCAATCTAACAGTCTTGCTTTAAGTATTAGGATAATATTGCGAGTTGTGGGCGTCTGGTTTCTGATGATGTTTCTGTTCTGCCCCACAGGCAGCAGATGAGCCTGCCTACCTGACAGTGGGGACGGATGTAAGCGCCAAGTACCGAGGTGCCTTTTGTGAGGCAAAAATCAAGACTGTTAAACGGATGGTGAAAGTTAAGGTAAGTTGCAGTTGCAACACAGCTGGTGTCAAAAGGCAGCTCCGTGTAGTGAAACAATAGCAGACACTTGTTGGTAATGTTCGGTTACCTTCCTGACGTTCGTCACTTACAATAGGCAGATTTTGATTCCTTGATAGAATCAAGAATTTATTTTGCCATTTGTTTATGTAGCAAATGCTCATATCGAGAGCAGCACAGAGGAAACATGCACAGTTTGGCTGAGAAACTAACTACAGCTACATGATTGTACAGGTGCAAATCTCCAAACAGAAGTTGATTCAAATATTTCAGAGACACAAAGAGTGGTCTAAAACATGGCTGTTGCACTGTATATGCACTTGATGAACTTTCATTCATATGTAACAAGCGGCGGGTGACACGGAAGATAAACAAAAGCACTTATATTTTGGTATCAGTTTCTGCCCGTGAACCCATACGTGTTCAGGCTTGTTCATTCAGCAGTCAGTCTCCTTTACTGTGAAAAAGGATGAATCTGAGAAAGTGCTTTGCACCAGCATGCCTTGAAAAACAAAAAAAAAACCCTGGTCTGTTTTAACTGGGAGATTGAACTTTATAAAACGAGAGGTTTCAGTTTGTACATAGAAATGTTTTGTGTGTTAGAAAAACAAGTGCACCAAACACTATCCACATTTATTGATCCGTATTAAAAGTACCTGTTGTGCTTGTCACAGCGCGTAGTTTAGTCATATCGTTTGATGCAGCGAACGGTGTCTGTACCGTTCCACCGCTTGCTTTCATTATTAATTGTTCCGAAACCTTAGCTTTTATCATGCGGGGATGATGTAGTCTCGTCATTAAACAGCGGACAGACAGAACTGAAATTGCTCTCATTCTGCTTTTTTCTGCGCCAAATGAGCTGATTGGTCGTTTTACGTAAGTGTTCTTCTCATACTGAAGTGTTATTTTAGGACTAATCCATCTGACAACATTTTCTGAAGTCCCAGGTAGTTTACGTCACGCACGTATTCCGTTCTGCTTTAAGCCTCATGGGAACAGCCTGGATTTGGAGGAGGCCTCTTGTTCATTGCACGATTCGTAACCTGAAAGACTTGAAATCGGCGTAAGGAGGCACGCGTACACGTCGGCCGCTTTGCACGGAAAACAGAAAACAAAGGAGCACGGGTCAGAGTTATCGCTGCGCTGCCTCTATGCTGCAGGAGAGGGAGACTGGGGGGAAGCCACGTGTTGCTCTGTCCATGGGAGTTCACTAAGAAGCCCATTGGCAACAGATCTTGAAAGGCTGAGTGTGTTTGTTACACAACCGGATTACTTAGCCTCGACTAAACTCCTAACCCTTTTCTCTCTGGCCCATGTCCTCTTTCTCTCTCTCTCTCTCTCTCTCTCTCCCCGTCCCTCTCGTGGTTTCCCACCTTTCTCTTGTTTTCAGGTGGTGCTCAAAGGAGACAGTTCCTCACAAGTTGTCCAGGATGACCAGGTCAAAGGACCTCTGAGGGTAAGGGTGCTACTCCTTCAACAGAGTCTATCAGGATTGGCCCGATCAGAGCCGCATTGGCCACTCCCACACTGATCTCAGCACAGAGTGAATGACGTGAAGCTCTTGACGGATGTCAGACCGGTTCAGTCGTCATGGAGAGGTTATGCCTCTGTCATAACTCAGGTCGTCCGTAGTTTTGTCGTTTGATATAAACAGGAATTCTGTCGTCTCAGCGATGCATCAGAACCGGTCATTGAGCTGCTGCTGCTGTTTTAGAATCAGCGTGGTTTTTTTTTTTTTGTATGTGCGTGTGTCTCTTCTCAGTGTTTGCTCAGTTACATTTATAAACGTTTGATGTTATACAGCAAAGCTTATGAGAGATGAGGTCTCATTTATATATGTATCTCTGAGGATACAGTTTTTTTTTTTTTGCTGTGTGGCGATGATATTTCCATGTCTGTCTCTGTTAGGTGGGTTCCACTGTAGAAGTGAAGAGCCCAGAGGGAGGACTCATTGAGGCGGTCATCAGTAAACTCACAGACGCCAGCTGGTACACTGTGGGTGAGTCTGAGCTCCAGCCTAACCAAACTGCACCTCCTTTCTGCTGCAGCTACCACGAGACCACACTAACATTTTGCTCACATAGTTGATAAAGCTGGTTTTACGCTCTTGGCTGACTTAAAGTATTGAGGCAGAGTGGAACTTTTGCATATTTAAGTTCTCTTTATTTAGAGACTTGGAAATTTTTTTTTTTTTTTTTTTTTTGGTCTCGTCCCTACAGGCTGTGAGTCTCGCTGTATGTACTGATAGGCTCACGTGTTGTGTTTGTAGTCTGCTGAAGAACTTGCTTTAAACGTTTTACTGACTGTTTGCAGTGTTCGATGACGGAGACGAGAAAACACTCAGAAGGACATCTCTGTGTCTTAAAGGCGAGAGACATTTTGCTGAGAGTGAGGTAAAGTGAGAACTTTCACGTCACTAAAGTTACTCATCGTGTACTGCATTCACACAGTTTTAAAAAACAGAGTTTTACATGCTCTCTTCCATCTTGTATTACTGTTTATTTATTTATTTATTTGTTTGTTTTCCCTCAGACTTTGGACCAACTACCCCTGACTAATCCGGAGCATTTCGGCACTCCAGTCATTGGGAAGAAGACTAATCGAGGCAGGAGGTCCTCCCAGGCCGTGTGAGTATTCTGCCTAGTTAACTGATCCAGAGTCTGCTTTGGCGTCTCCAAAGGCTACACAAACGAACAAACTGCCGTGACAGCGTCATCACTGCTGAAGGGAGATTAATGTTTTTTTTTTTTTTGGTCAAATTTACGTTCAAGGCACTGAACTCTGATCTGCATATTCTTTAGACCATCTCTAGTGATTTTATACATTTTTTGTGCAGTTCTTTTGGTATCCCTCTTAAGTTTGGTTGCTATCTCTGAATAAATGGGTAATGCAGCGTTTTTCCATAGCAGATGGATATGCCATGACTTTTCTCACGTTAGGCAGGAAAAAAAAGCCATGCAGACGCATGTTCAGTGAAACTGGATGCAGTTCTAGGCGATGTTGCTGACAACCTGTAGTCAAAGACATTTCTGCTACCAGAGGGCACATATTAACCTGTTAGGTAATTGTAACAGCTGATAAACCAGTGTCTGTCTTGTGCTCTGAGTTCCTGCATGCATTCTTTCATTAATGCTGCCTTGAAATGTTTTCAAGGATAAGGAATAGCACTTTGACATTTTTACTACAGCTAAAGTTTTGAAAGCGATTACAACCCCCCTATAAAAACACAAATCTTATCGTAAACTAACTGCATTAGCAGGGTAACTGTGGAACTGAAATGATATTTTCCCTAGAGAGTGTATTTTAATAACCCTCATGCTCTGAGCCAATGTGCTCACTTTTTCCTGTGTATGTGTTTGTTTGTTTTGTTTTTTTTTTCTTTTATAGATTGTGAACAGTTGATAGTATATGTTGCTTGAAATCTCCTCCCTAGCTGCTTTAAGACTGTTGTAGACATTTGAATTGTGAACCACTGATCGTAGTCCAGCTGATTCAAAATCTTTGGTACAAATCTCATTGCTTGGTGTCTTGCTGCACTCTGTGGTCAGTGTGGTATGAAAGATATGTAGCTTGTGTTTGCCCTGTTGCTCAATGGGTTTTGAAGACCTCATTGATTCTGATTCTGTTACATTTTCTTCTGCTCGTTTGGAATCTTTGTGGGCCTGTCAGACCCAGGAACATGTACGAGATTTTTCTGAAAGATCTGTTAATAAATTCGGCCCCGAACGGGACCCGGCGCACCACCCGTTTCACAAAGCTCTCGTTAATTAACTTGGCCGTTAAACGGCAAACACATGTGTTTGGACAGCCGTGGAGGGGGGGGGGGGAGGAAAGAGAGTTTTGTCTTCCGCGTCGGTTAAAGCTTTATCTTTTGAACCCTGCAGTGCTGACGATGAGAAGGAGTCTTCGTCCAGTGAAGATGAAGATGAGGACAGAAGGAGGCTCAGTGACGACCTGCTGGGGAAGGTGGCCTGCATTCAGAACGGGACAGATCGCACAAGCTGGTACCTCGCCCTGGTGAGCTCCCACTACGTTCATCTTCAATCCCACAGCCCCTTTGGTCCTGTAGCTAACAGTGACTGACTAACAGACTACACGGTAAGACAGCCTGTGTTACGTGCGTGGTGCGATTTATATTGTGGTGTAACTTTTGCGATTCTTCTCGTTCTGAAGGTGATATCGCCCAGCTGCAACGATGACCTGACAGTCAAAAAGGACCAATGCTTAGTGAGGTCGTTTGCAGATTCCAAATTGTGAGTTTCCTGTTCCCATAAAGCGCTTTTGGTTAACTGTTTCAAGACATCCGTTTCCTAAAACATCTGCTACCTAAAATGAACAAATTCCTCATTGTTTTTTTTTGGGGGGGGGGGGGGGGGGGGGGGGAGTGTTTTGCTGGGTTCAATGTAGATTTCTGAAGTTCTTTGGGTCCTTTTGTCGTTTTCCGTACCAATGAAATGTCAGCCTCGTGGTCACGTGCTAAGTATAACGCTGTTTTATTCGTGTCTTCTGCAGTCACACGGTTGCGCGGAAAGAGATTCACGAGCTGAATATCGACAGCGTCTCCAAATCCGAGTATTCCTCTAAAAAAGGTAAGAGGGCTCACCCTGTGTAACCTCCGTCGCTCTCTGAGGTGGTTTGGCCGTGGCTCACCGCTGTGCTCCGCTTGCTCTGCTCTGCCTGTCTGCAGGGTTCGATGGTGCTCTGCACTTCCTCAAGACCAAAATGGTGCCTGACAGCTGGAAGATGGACATGAGCGAGATCCTGGAATCCTCCAGCAGTGACGACGAAGACGGTGAAGGCAAAGAGAGTGAGGAAGAGGAGAAAGAGACAGGCCGCGAAGAGGTAAGCTACCGCCAGCTGTCTGCCTCAGAAGTGCAAATAAGCTCTTGTACGTTGCTGTATTAAGGACTCTCCTTCCTCCTTGGTGGAGACAGATCACAGCTATAAATTCTTTAACGTGTTTCTTTATGTTTATTTATGATGGTTGTGCTGGTCTAAATTTAGTTTTTCGCGCCGCATTTGGAAATGTTGCAGAGGTTGTCGCGTACGTAAAGTCAGAGTAGCTCTCCGGCCCCTTGTGATTTTATTTATTTGTTTGTTTATTCTTTACAGTAGTTCAGTGGTCTGCTCTGAGCCGGTTGGATTTGCGCTCTCGGTTGTAGTGCAGTCCTGGTGACCATCATGTGACATTTAAGATTCACGCTTTTTAAGGCTCGGAGTCTCCTCAGTTAGTGCTTTGTTTGGGTACAGACGGAGCTGTGTGTGTGTGTGTGTGTGTGTGTGTGTGTGTGTAATGTTGTGGCTGAGTACAGAATCTGCGCTGAAGATTTAGAGCCTCACTGTGGGGCTAAGCTACGTTGATCTGTAAAGACATTCCAGTCCAGTGACATCTCGCGGTCAAAGCACCTTGATTGAGCTCTTTGAATAGCCCAGGCATGTGGGAAAGCCCCCGTCGCACTACAACAATGCCTCATTCTTCCTGCTCCCAGCGCCTGGACAAATGGCCATTCGCTTGGTTTCCGAAACGGTTCCCATGGCAACCCCCCCCCCCCCCTTTTTTTTACTTCCTATGGCTCAGAAAAGACTGCCGGGATTGGCTGTTTGCCAGAGGAGGCGTGCCAGATTGGTCATGGGCAAGGCCTTTAGTTCTCAAGTGTGGCTCATCACACGAGCTTTCAGTCTTTACACTGTAGTTCGGGTTCAGTCTGGCCAACTGAGACTTCCCCCACATAAAAATCATTACAGAGGCATCGGAACAAATCCAGTGTAAACCGTTATATTGCAGAGCTGTTAACGTGACGTGTATAATCTCCAGTGAATGATTTGTGGCGGCGAAAAATGTGAAGCTAGAGAGAGAATGAGGTCATCTCACGAGCACACTCTGCGGTTTTTGAACGGCCCGCTCTGTGTAAGACATTATCTAGACTGTCACTGAAGAGTATCCTAATGTCTTTACCCCACAATTAGAGGTATGCAAGAACACTTTTACTACCAGCTCTAGTGTTTCATTTACAGACCAGGTTTGGCTGAAACGTATGTACACTACTGAATGATTATGGAGTGATGTTTGAAGTTATGAGTTTTTATTTCCTTTTTTTTTTTTAAGTAGCCAAAACTGCCTGTTCTGTCTATGTAACTGAGAGAAAATGACAGTGGCAAACATGGGAAAATGTGATGATACCAGAGAAAGGTTTCGCTTAAGTGACTGATGTCCCGTGATGTTACATTTCTCTTGGCTGTCTGATTAACCCCTCAATGTCTTGATTGTATTTATCTTTTTTTTTTTTTTTTCCTGAAACATGCATTTTTTTAATCGACCGATAGTGTAATACATGATGATTTTGAAATGCAGTGTCGCAATCATAAAATCTCTCTGGCCTGACGACCTAAAGAGTAAGCCATGGTTGGCAGCAGCTCAAAAACTCTTATGAGTTTCTTCATTAACTGGTTTTTATTACCCTGTAGAGCTCTCCGAGATCAAACAATGAGTGTGTTGTTCAAACCGCCTCTTGTCTATTGCAGCAGATGGTTATCTGCTTTAACTATTTTTTTCCTCTCTCTTTCCTGCCTTTTTCTGTCTCTCTCTCTATCTCTCTGTCTCTCTCTCTGTCTGTCTCTCTCTCTCTCTCTCTCTCTCTCTCTCTCTCTCTCTCTCTCTCTCTCTCTCTCTCTCTCTAGCCTGATGATGAACCTGACCCAGAGGAGAGGGATCATTTCCTCCAGCAGCTCTACAAGTTCATGGAGGACAGAGGTAAAATCCATGAATCATGCCATTACAATTCACCGCATATTCGCTCCCCGAGTAGTATGTCTGATTCTGAGCAGTAAGTTACAGTCCTACCTGACCATCTGAAAGGCGACTGTCAGAGGAATAGATGTCGATAGACGTCAAAATAGAGTCATTCTTAGTGTGATTCTGGCGTTGCGGGTCCTGGTCAGCCACACGCAGTTGTCAGTGTGTCTGGGCTTTGTGGGCGAGGCGACTGAGACGCTGTCTTAAAAAAGATGAGGGGAGGGTGGGGAGAAGTTTGTGATGTGGAGTTCTACAGCGTGCTCTCTCTCTCTTTATAAAAAAAAAAAAATGTTTCATCTTCACATCTTCTCCTCCACAGGGACTCCAATTAACAAACCGCCTGTACTGGGCTACAAAGATCTGAACCTTTTCAAGCTCTTCAGACTGGTCCACAAGCACGGTGGCTGTGACAATGTGAGTGTCTCTTTTCTTTTCATGTTTTTGGTCCCCTTTCTCTCTTTCTCCTTCCGCTTTCTTTATATGATGCAGTCTCTAACGTCTTAGCACAAATGATCGGCATCTTGCATCTACAACTTAGTGTAGATTTGCATTTAGGTAGTTCACAAACTAAAGCAGTATTTTCCTGCACAATTTGCCCTGGTGCTTTGTCAACCCCAGTGCAGTCTGTTTCAAGGAAGCAAGGTTCATGGGTGCAAATATGATGAATCCAGAGAATGGTTTCGCTTTTTCGACTGATGTCGTGTGATGTCACATTTCTCTTGGCTGTCTGATCCACCCTTAAGAGTTGAACGTCTGATGTTTGCTACTAAGAGCTTTAAAAAAAAAAAACAACAACATTCCTATCTGTTTAACAGGTCATAACTGTTAATTTCTTCTCCAGATTGAGAGTGGATCTGTATGGAAACAGATTTACATGGATCTTGGCATTCCTGTCCTGAACTCTGCTGCTTCTTACAACGTAAAGACGGCATACAGAAAGTAAGTATTCTGGAAACCGCGCTGTAATGATCATGGCTCTCAGAAACTCAGTTAAAACTGTCGTGGGTCTAGAAATGTGATCTGCTTTTAATAGGCCCGCTACATTACAGTACGTGACACTGGCAGGGATGACTTAAAATAACTTAATGATAACTTAATAACTTAATAACTTTTTTTTTTTTTTTAAGACATCTCTCTTTAAACTCAGAAGGCCGTTTCTGGCTTTGGGGGTGACTAAACCATTCTCCCTGTCTCCCCCTTCAGATACCTGTATGGTTTTGAGGAGTACTGCCGCTCAGCCAACATTGAATTCAGGACCGTTCACCACGATGAGCCCCGGCCGGTGACCCAGGTGGAGGCCAAGCCGGTGAAGACGGAGGAGAGCGAGGAGAAACAGCAGGACGCGACGCCGCCGGAGAAAGCTGAGTCTGGGCCCAGCAACGACAAGCCGAGCGCGGACGGAGACGAGTCTGACGCCGAGAGTGAGAAAGGACAAAAAGACGTCTGTTCCCCAAGGGTGAGCGACGGAGCGCTGGCCTAATTTTTAGTCTCGCGGAAATTACGATAAGTTAATAGCTTATCCTGGTTACGTGTATTTGTGGCGTGTTGATTGACGTGGCAGTGTAGGAGAAGTTATGATTAATTCTGCTTGACAACTGAGCTTCTCTTTGTTTCTATGAAAATAAACATAGCATGCAGTTGATGATGTGTGAAGAACCTATGACCAGAACTCCATAAATCCATAAAATGTGCCTGAAATTCACGGCGTTTTAGGATGACGCAGACAAGCAGGGGCAAACATGATGATACCTGAGAACGGTTTTGCTTTCTTAACTGATGTCGTGTGATGTCATGATTCTCTTGGCTATCTGATTTAACCCTTTAACCCCTGCTGACTGGTCTAGCTTTTGGGTATCTAAATGATTGTTGGCGTATGTATCTCACAGTGCTATGTCCTACTGTGCCCAGTGTCAGTTTGTTTTTGGGTTTTTTTTCCAAGCTGACTCATCTCTCCAGATAATTCATTTGTCCTAATCACTTGAGTTAAACCAAACTTTTCCTTTATGCCCGTAAATGGAATACAGCTCTGGTGCTTACGGGCCATTGCTGGTGGCATGTATTTATTACTCTAATGAACAGGCTGTAAGGCGTTAAACTGAACGACACAGATGATAATTTCATGATGTCTTTCCTTCGCTTTCGATAGGGACGGAGACGCTGCACTGTGACCCCTGTGAAGGCTGAGACGAAGGAGCCTGTGAAACAGGAGAAGATAAAAGAAGAGAAGAAAAAGGAGGAGGTGCAAGGCACAGGGGAGACCAGCGTGGAGGAGAAACCAGAGGTCGAGGCACCCACAAAGAGACGTAGCCGTCGCCAGGAGGAGTCGGATAAAGATTCGGAAGAAGAGGACCAGGAAGAAGAGGAAGATGAGGAGGAAGACAATGGAAGGTCCAGACTAAGAGAACGGTGAGAAGGAAACTGATGTGTTCATGATCAGACATTTGGCTTTTTACAAATTTTAAATGCAGCGACGTTACTATCTATCAAACAATACGAAACAACTGAATAAAACCACATTTCAGATTGGCGTGTATGTTACAACTATTCTTTATGTAAAAATGTTTGTGTTTAGACATGTTGTATAGAGCTAAACATGATGATACCAGAGAACGGTTTCGCTTACTTGACTGATGTCATGTGATGCCACATTTCTCTTGGCTGTCTGATTAGGCTCCGAGTCGGTTTAGTACATCGATATGTAATACGCACGTGATGTCTGTTAGCATCAGCTGGCTTTTAAAACCAAGCTCTCGGTTGTTGACTCGTGAGGAATGCTCTTTCTCAGGACTTTACTCTGTTAAAAGATCGTCGTTAGGGCTCCTGATGGTTTTCATTTAACGTGTTTCAGTTTAATGTTTGCCTCACTGTGTTCTTTTTTTTTTGTTTGTTTGTTTGTTTGTTTCATATTAAGTCTGATCCTGTCTACCTCTGCAGATGTTCATCTAGCCCGGACTCCTCAAATTAAATAGATTAGATTCAAAATCAAATTAATTGCATTCCGTGTCTGGTGACTTCATAAACCACATTCGTCTTAATTTCCTCAAATCGCACTTTAGTGATTTTATACATGTGAGTAATTGGTCACAGACGTATCACTGCAGTTTGAAAAAGTCCAGAACTTTTCTCTTTTCTGTTGTTAAACAGTGTTTTTTTTTTTGTTTTATTTTTTTTTCCTTTCAGAGAAGAGAGGGACAATGAGGATGAGGATGGGGGCGATGAACAGTCAGTCACAGGGACGAAGGTCAAAGTCAAATACGGACGTGGAAAGACCCAGAAGATCTACGAGGCCAACATTAAGAACACCGAGACCGACGACGGAGAAGTGCTCTACCTGGTCCATTACTACGGCTGGAACGTCAGGTGAGATGGCACCTTTGTTCCTATTGGTTGGCGTTAGAAAACCTCTTGTGAAAAACAAGTTAACCTCATATAAATTTTAGAAGTATGTTCTTACATCGACCTAAAGGTGCATTTACTGAAATGGAAATCAAATGCAAACGTTATAACAACCCAGATTTGTGTAATATGGTTATATTTTGGTACATGTAATCTGAATGACTGACTGATGGAGCGGCATTCATGTGGACAGATAGTTCAGCAGGGCCAGGGTGAGGGTTTTTTTTTATAGTGATTTCCCATTGTGACCATGGAGAATTGAGGTGCTTTGAACATGATGATGCCAGAGAATGGTTTCGCTTATTTGGCTGAAGTCCCTTGATGTCACATTTCTCTTGGCTGTCTGATGAACCTCTTGTCATCTTTACCAGTGCTCAAAATATTCAGTCTTAAAATGGTGTCCCCTTTCATCTGGTTAACTCTTTGAGTCAAATAAATGTAGCTGATTGGCTGTCACTCATGACTGACTGAACGGCATTGGATCGCCAGATGTAGCAGTGGCTAACAGCACAAATGTCTCTACTTTTTACTTGTGAGGGGGTGTGTCTGTCTTTATCCTTCTGTGAGCACTGCGGTGAGGAATATGATTAGACACTTAACTTGTCCAGTAAACCTCTGAGTCTTTATGTTGACGCACTATGTGGGCCTGCTTATTCATATAACAGATACGATGAGTGGGTGAAGGCGGACAGAATAATATGGCCGGTTGACAAAGGAGGAACTAAGAAAAAACAGAAGAAGAAAGTAAAGGTTGGTATAAAGTTCAGATCTACCAGATAAGCAAAATGAACTCCCCCGCCCCCCTACAGATTTACCATCTGTGACTGAAAAACTCAAAAGATCACGAACTTTTTTTTTTCCCTCTCCGCCCCAATAGAATAAAGATGATGGAGAAAAGGAGAAAGATGAGGAGAAACAGGCCAAGGTTGCCGCGAAACGTGGCCGTCCTCCGCTCAAGTCCACCCCGCCCAACGCGCCGACACGGAGCGTGTCTAAAACACCGAACAGCGAGGGGAGATCGGGCAGTAAAAACAACACCCGTCCCTCAGACCCCTCAGTGCTACCCAACGGAGAAGGTTAGATATCACGCCCAGACTGTTTCCTGCAATAAGCCAATAGAGGAACTTCAGAAACCAAGTCCTTGTATTTTTTGTGCAGTCAGCAAACCAGTTAATGTCTGTGTGTGTGTGTGTGTGTTTCTTGATTTGTTTTGTTTTTTTTTAACAGTAACTCCACGCCGACAGAGGAGAAGGACTCCTGGGATATACGACTCTGACAGGGGATCTAACGGTACGTCTTGGAAAACGCATCGTTTCAACATTATGCGTAAATTAAGCTAAACAAATGACTTGCTTATATTAATAGTTGTATTAATCTTTTGGAGGTTTAAACAACTAACTAGTCTCGCGTCTGTGTTGTCGCAGATTCAGGGAATTCGTCTGAAGAAAGTGATGGCGAGGATTCCTCTGAGAAGAAGCCTGAATGGGCCGAGAGAACCGATCCAGCCACAGCACGGAAGCTAGAGGAAGAGGAGGAGAAAGCAGAGAGAGGAAGAGCGGAGGAGGCCCAGGCTAAAGCGGAGTGTCCCAGCAGCCCACAAGAGAAGCCCAAAACCCAGGAGACGCAAGAAACGGAGAAGCCGGAGGAGGAAACGGCCGTATCTTCGGAATCGGACAAGTCCCCGAAATCCAAAGCCCGCAAGGGTCGTCTCAAGGAACCGGGGTCAGAGACGCCCACCCACCTACCTGCCACTACAAACCACTTAGAAGGGGAGCCTTCCTCTTGTACCTCTCCCTGTCCTGTGAAGAAACCCCAGGAGCCTCCGGTTCAGTGTGGCCCTACGGATCGACCGCCCAACAAATCTGACTCGGACACGGACTCGGCCGAGGAGATCGGCCCCGAGGAGCGAGTCGTGGCCAAGCGCAAAGCCACCGAGCAAAGGACGCCCGAAAAGAAAGTGCGTCTCGACCGCAAAGAGGAAGCCAAGGCTCCATCGCAACCCAAGCTGCCCTCTCCAGAGAAGAGGCCGGACGCAGAGAGAAGAATAGACGCAGCGCAAAAAGTTGAAGAACGCCTTGTGGTATCTTCACCAGTGCCTAAAGAGACAGAGGTCAAAAGCGAAATGCCTGCCCTTACTAGAGAAGTGCAGGTCAGGGTAGAGCCCCTACCAGGTATCTGCCCCGTGCCGGAGGACCCGACACCGGGCACAGACGAAGAGCTGATGCCTCAGATTGGCCCCGAGGCACTGGTCTGCCACGAAGTGGATCTGGACGACTTGGACGAGAAGGAGAAGCCGTCGGGAGACGAAGCGCTAACGACAAGGGAGGAGAAGATCCAGGCTCCGCTCCCTTCCTCCACGCACCTCCCCCATAACCAAGCCATAGTGGGCACTCCGCGGGTCTTCTCTCCTGCCTCCGCGCCGAGCCCGGACGAGTCCCACAGCACCAAGAGCGAGAGTGACGTCACCATCGAGGTGGACAGCGTGGCGGAATCGCAAGAAGGCCTCGGAGAGAACGAATCCAATCACGGCTTTGACGCCAGCGCCAGCTCCAGCAACTCCAGCATATCACTTCAGGAACGTGACAACAAAGACAGAGGTGAGTCCGCACTGCCATGACTTCCTCATGGAACTTTGGTAACTTTTCTTTGCGTTGGGGGGGGGGGGGGGGGGGGGAAGAAAAAAAAGTCTCATTTAAAGTGAATTTATTTTGTATCTGTTCGTTCAATTTTGATCAGGTCAGAAACGATTACTGGACTGTAATTCCGGCTCTTCGGCCAAAAAGCAGAAACGGAATCAGAAACGGACGAGTGCTGCGTCCAAAACAGAGAAGAACGGTGCAGGTGAACATCTTCCCTCGGACACACCTCCGTGTCTCACCAGCCTGTAGCATTAGTCATGCAGAGCACTGCAATCTTCACCTGTCTCTCCACATCTTACACCTAACCGTAACCGGCGCTCAGTGCTAATCACTCTGCTCTCGTTTTGTTTCCTCTACAGGACACAGCAGTGACAGCGAAGACCTCTCCGCTATGGACACCTCCACTAAGCTGTCTCCAGTCAAACACTCCGCCCCACCCAAGGCCCAGAAGCTCCCTCGCCCCCCCGGGGTGGTATCTCCCAACAGTAAAGACGTGGAGAAGGACAAGCACAAAGACAAGCAGTCCTTCCCTTCCCCACGCACGTACAAGTGGACATTCCAGCTCAGTAAGTACTGAAACATGTCAGCACTCAAATGCTTGGCCTGCTCTGCAGTATGGGCAGATCACATGCCGGCCTGGATACAGGTTGTTTATACACCAGGACATGTAATTTCTCTCAGCACTATGAAAATGTCCAGAGATATCTGTTTGTCCCTGAAGATGGTTTGTCCCGAAGATTGGATTTGTGAAGCCTAAGTTTAGCCATTGATTCCTCTGGAACAGAATGTTGTTTCTGTCTGTTACATAACGAGTGTTGAAAACCTGCTCATGAGTGTGTGTTGTTTTTTTTTTTTTTTGTTACTGCAGCCGAACTGGACAATATGACCAGCGCAGAGCGAATCTCCTTCTTGCAAGAGAAACTGCAGGAAATCAGAAAGTACTACATGTCGCTCAAGTCTGAGGTGGCCTCCATCGACCGCAGACGGAAGAGGTTAAAAAAGAAAGAAAGAGAAGGTATATCTATTCAAATGGCCTTTTTCTTCTTATTTATGCATTCTCTTTTTTTTGTTCCAACAGCAAATTTCTCAACGGTCCCTGTCCAGTTAATTTATCTTAACTGTGGTCTCTATGCTTGAATTAATTTAATACTTTATAGTTATTAGTATATACATAATGATGTTAACTGTTCAATACTGTAATAATATGTTTAGTGTTGGAAAAAAAAATCTTTCGGTTTGAAGGCAGATGTTTCATAGTCTTTTCCTGGCATTCTGTACCTCGGCGGATGAAAGAGTATTTTTTTGTAGCAGTGACTTCATTAATGAATGTTTACCAGTCAGGCTAAAGCTTCATAGAAGGACCTTGTATGCTTGCTTCAACAACAATCAAAGAAACCTGAAGAGATTTTACTTTAAAAAAAATTTTTTCTGTCCTTTTGCATTTCAGAAAAAAGATTTTTTTTAAACCATTTGATATCGTCAAAGCAGAACAGTTATCATTATTTATCTATTTATTTAAGTTTTTGAACTTTGTCCCTCATGTTTTCTAACCGTCTGCTCTGACGTCTGTCCAACAGTGTCCCACACCACTGCATCCACGTCGTCAGGGTCGTCTGACACAGGCATGAGCCCATCCTCAGCGTCCCCAACCCAGAACACTGTGGCTGTCGAGTGCAGGTGATGACACGCCCACGGGCTTCATCCCCACTCCGCCCTGCCCCACCCTCTGCCTTCTCAGCATTCTGCCGCCTCCACTGGGACACGCATACTGATGAGCCAGAGCAAGCAGCCAATAGCACTCGACTGCCCGCCCACCCCCCGCCCAGTTCCTCCCTGCCACACCCTGTCCCTGTCATGCCCCGCCCCATTCCACCACATGGCCACTCCCACTTCCTGCACTTTTGTTGAACTGTCCCTGCCTCATACTCTTGCCACCAGTTGCAGTGCCAGGAAACGGATTCCATGAGGTTGAATGTAATCAAAAACAACAACAAAAAAAAAAGATTGTATTTCCATTCTCAGCTCCATCCACAGACAGTTTCAAAGCACTTTTCTCTTCCCTTTCCCTCAAACACACACTCATGCAGGAACTTCCTCTGGCTGCCCCCCCCACCCCCTTCCTTTCCCCGAACAGGGGCTGGTTTGGATGCAGTAATCAATCAGTCAATGAATCCATTCATCTGTTTTGTCTTATCATATTGTGGTTAAATTTGATGTATAAGCTCCCTGTAGAGGTAATGGTCACTTAACCAGCTGGACATGGTTAGTCAGAAACGAAAAAAAAAAAGGTCAATGCTGTGCGCTTGCTCCATCAGAACTGCCAAAGTACACGTGTTACAGCAGTGTGCCCTATTTTGGAAAAGTGGGACAAAGTCAACTGCAAAAGGGAATGTTAGTTAACTGAAAACTGCAGCTGTTGTCTTCCACTCTCGTAGTGTCTGAGCACAGATAATTATGCAAAATTTATTTTTGTTGTCTTTTTAATAAAAGGAAAAAAAAAAACAAACAAAACATAAGAAAATGTTTACAGTGGAACACAGGACAAAAAAAAGTTTTCAGTGGACTAATTTCCTTTGCGAGTGTATTTTGTCTTTTTATATGTAATTGCAGAGTTTTTATTTTAGTATGGAAAAATTTCAAAAAGTATATATCACAGCCGTGAAGTTATTTAAAGAAAGATTTCTAGATATGAAATTTTTTGTGTAAAATAAAGGTATTATCTTACAACTTGTTAAATATATTTATTCAGTCAATGGACAGTTTTTTTTTTGTTTTGTTTTTTTTTTTTTGTATTTTTTACGAGGTTAAGGCATGAAAAGCTCCCAGGTTCGTTTAGGCCCGTAGGAAAATCAGATAAAGGAAGAATGTTATGAGCTCATTTTGTAAGCACTGGCTTGGATGTCATAATTGGGTAACTACTGTGCAGTTAAAAAAAAAACATAATTGTCCCCTTGCCCCCTTTTCTATTTGGGCCTGTTGCTAGCTATGTATTATTTCTTTTCCAAGACCTTTTTAAGGAGCACCATAACTTGGTGGCCTGCATTTTTCTTTGCAATGTGTTTGGATTTCCTGGTACTTGTATTTGTTATTTAAACATTTATTCTTATTTTCAATTTTTTTTTTTTTGAAGTTCTCGACCAATGAAATAAAACAGTCGCTTATCGAACATGTATGTCTAGCCCAGGGGTTTCTTACTATGATTGTTTTTGTATATAGATCTTCCCAAACCATGTATTTGAAAAATACATTTTACAAACTGTACAAATGATTTATATTATTTTTTAAAACAGTACATCTTTGTATATTAAACCTTTTTTTCTATGTGAAGTTGGTAGAGATGTTAGCACACACCATTAGACTGTACATAAACAACCTTTTGGTTTTCAGCGAGAGCCTAAACCGAGACCTGTAGAAAAACGAACCAATTAGTACGTGAAACACTTGTATGCTTTAGGCATTGATCACTGAAATTATGAGGATTTACTTCCTTGAAAGTGAAAATTTATTTACATACAGATTCCTGAATGAAGGAATGATGGTATTAGGTTCTCTGAGCAAAGCCATTGTATCTTTATGTAAAATAAGCAGAGCTCTTCTCATTTCTAATAAAGTTTTGAAATATGTCTGGTTTTTCCCGCCTTTTTCCCCCTTCCTCTCCTTGTCCATTCTCCTTACACAGTGAACATGGCCACATAATTCTGTTTGGATAATTGATATTTGTTGTTAAACTGATGCACAGTGTCATTTAATCAGAAGAGACAGCTTCATCAGAACTCATTTGTCATTCTTAGAAATACGCAGCCCTCATGTTTACTTTGACTGCAGCTGTAATTCTGTCAAGGAGGGGAAAAAAATGACGTTCTCATTTAAAAATAACAAAAACATATCAGTTGAATCCAGTTCGTTCCCTCACGCTAACTTCTTGCTCCTTTTCAGCTATACAAAAATAACAGCAGACACGATAACTGAATGTATTGTTTACCATAAACGACAGATGACATAGGGACATCAGATGTGCCCTTTCAAAGAGATATTTAGTACTGGCAACAAATCCACTACATTTTCCATTTGGTTATTAAAATGGTCATAATTGTCATTTTATTACCTTATCACGTGTTAACATAAAAAGTGTTACATTTCGACCCCCCCAAAACACAACATTTGAGTCATCTGTAAAAAAAAACCAAAAAAAAAACCAAAAAAACCCCCAAAAAACCTGTCCCTCCAGTCACTTTGCCTCAAGCTTGGGAGCTGACATCAGTATGTGGACTTTTCAGACAGCCATATGGCTTCAGCTGCGTTGTTTTAGTCCACAATGGACAGCCATTCTCCATGGTAGAAAGACAACCATGGCTTAGTCTGAATTGAGTCCATGCAAAGTCTCACAACACCCTTATCGTGGCTGTCCCAGTAAACCAGCTTTTGCAGCCAGGGCCTCGTTCTGTTGGATGTGATATTCCTGGAAGCGCATGGAAATACGCTGCGTCATCTTTAGATACTTTTGTAGGCAGCTCTCAGAACAAGTGGTCTAAAAGAACAGACAAAATTTATGACAGTTATTACAATACATACAACTATTTGATTAAGAGCCACATCCTTAACAAATTAGTGATGGTAACTGGTTATTTTAATCTGTGTTATTAGCTCATTCTCAAATTGAGTATATGAAAAGGGAGTATTTACAAAAAGGCTTACCTCCTCTGGTTTAACTTCTCTAGTTGTGAAATCTTTCACACAGTCCATAAAGCAGTTTTCAGTAAGTTTGTTGTAAGTGCCAAGGAATTCCTTGAACTGTAAAACACACAGAAAAATTGACATTTACTACCTCATTAAAATAGTAGCACAACTGAATTCATCCAAGCTCCTATGTAACGTCTTCACTTAAGTACCTGTTTAATTTGGTCCGATTCAGAGATCTGAGCAGCCATCGTTCAATATGTAGGGTACTCTGCAGAGAAATGAGATTTGCTTAAGCAAATTCAAAATATAACGAAACACTTCGGCTAGGTAATTGCATATTTGACAAGAAAAGAAGTACCACTAATTTCTCTTTTTTCCAGCTCCCTCTGATTTCAATGACTTTGTGGCAAGAGAGAGTCGTGCTTCAAACTATTAGTCTATATCCAATGCCAAATTTACCAAAGGCCCTCACACTGGTTACACGGCTGCACATAGTGTTAGCTTGCTAGGTTATTATGTTTTCGATAGCCTTTGACTATTCCCAGCACTAGTATTAAAATAGAGAAGTTATATTACATTACACAAATTAATAACGTAAAAATAAGCTTTAGTCAAATAATAAGCTAGTTCTCACCTTCTGTAAAACGGCGTGACATTTACTCAGCAAGACAACCCCTGCCTCCGAAGGACATGTGATGTTGGTTACGAACGACCGACGACATGCGCAAAGCATTTTCTTCAGCTCTAGTTTCGCCACAAATACTTTCAAATGCAGTGGATTTTGAACCATTTCATATATTTTTCTTTAGAAGAAAGAAAATAAAAACTCATAAGAATAAGACAAAACACAGTAAAATAAAGTAGATGCGTTATAGTAATTTTCAGTAATTACTGTAAATATTTTTGTTTTGTCGAAAATACTAACAATGTTCAAAATGACATTCTAATGTCCGACAGATAAACCTTCATACTTTTTCAACTTAAAGGTCCATAGCGGTAGCAGCCATACCTTGTCTGTACATGATAAAGAGCGACACACAGGTACACGATTCTGTGTATGAGAAGAACAAGATGAATTTAACTAAAGATTGATCACGTTACACATTTTTATCTCGACGAGGACAGAATGGTTCTCCTGAATGGCGGGAAAATAAAATCAACCTCACAGACTTCAATAATATCAGTCAACAGCATTACACAGCAGAATTATTTGCATATCATTCTTGGACGTCTTTGCTGTAATAATACTGTCTAAATGTGAGACAAAACATGACTTTTATTTTGACTTTCACCCATATTGTACGA
The DNA here is from genome assembly GCF_902362185.1 of Chanos chanos. Lineage (NCBI taxonomy): Eukaryota > Metazoa > Chordata > Actinopteri > Gonorynchiformes > Chanidae > Chanos > Chanos chanos. Next base: position 7,542,579 of record NC_044495.1, read on the forward strand.
TCATCTCCTCTCCACTAGATGGAAGCCGAGCGTTATATATCGATGCGTTCTCTTTTGTTAAGAGTAGAGGAAGAGTATATAGGAAGCAGTCAAAAGTTATTGTTGTCAGCAACTGTTGCTGTGCGTTCTCTCCGTTTAGTGTCAGCTGTGGAACAAGACAGCTAGCTGTGGCAGATCAGAAAATGTACTACTGTTGCTAAACGGTGTTAATTGCTCTTCAGTGAATTCTTCCAGTAATACTATGGGTGGAATAAACAGCTCGAGTTTGCATTAGGCATCCACCTACGTGCTTCCAAACGTCGGCGGGAAATTCAAAACAAGTTGGTGAAAATAACAAACGTTTTTACGTTGTAGCTACAGGGACCACAAGGACAGCAAGAATTTATGGTAAGTGTATGGCGACGTGTTTAACAACTCAGTATATTTGGTGGTCGGAGGCTGTAACAGCTCCAAATGAAACCACAACAAGTACATGACAAGCGAGCAAATCTTTAGTAATATCTGTTACTACACTGTCATTGACAGAAGTTCAGGGTCAACTGATGTATCCATAGCGCGAAGCATGAACGACTCAACTTCAAGTTCTGATGCGGGGGATATTTTAGTCCGATCGACAAGAGTACTTCAGGAGCACTGTAAAAACAGAAACCAGCTTCTAGATGCCACGTCAAAATCATTTAGTCACCACAACGTCAATATTTATGTGAGGAAATTAGAGGACATTCCACAATCTCCAGGTAGCGTGGACACATTCATGAGTAGAATTTCAGAGCCCGTGGTTCCTCCAGTCCTGCCAGCAAACATGCCAGCATCTTCTCCTACAGGTATAATGTGTAATGTTTAAAAATAATGATTAATTATTCACGTGTAGTTATAAAGCATAACACACAACAGCCTCCATTAATCCCTCCCGTGTTTGTTGTTTATCAAAGAAAAACCAGCAAAAAACAAAGAACAAGGGCTGGACACCGCAGCGAATCAAAATCCTGGAGTCCTGCTCGAGTGTCATGTGAGCACTTTACTCTATGTGGCTTATTTTTAGTTTTTTGAGAGAGATGGCAAGTGTTAATGATCAAGTATAATTACATTTATTTTTAATACAGTATGACAGGTCTCAGAAGCCAAGGAGAGAAAGCAAGGAAGTACTGTCATCCGCCAAGAAAACTGACAGCAGTAGACACAGAGGTGAGTTTATGCTATGTTGCCACATCTCTAAGCTTGCAGACCAACGTTGACTAACGAGCTATGTCCCAAATGAATGCCTCAATGGTCTTCAATACTATTCTGTTGTGTCCAACAGGACAGGACTTGCTGATATCCAGATACTCGGCAGGGAGAAAAGAGACGGTGTTGGCAGCCCTGAAACAAAGGTAGGTTTCACTTACTTCTGCAGAGTGTATTGTCATGTACCAACAGTAGGCGACTTGTAGAGGGATGAGGGGGGATGCCATCCCCCCCTTGTTACTAAAATGACCAAAATGCATCCCCTTTGTTAACCTGCCATCCCCCTGTATACTCTATGGAGTAGTGTCAGTGACCATTGGGCCATCCTCCCTGTTAAACAATAACAAATCACCCACTGTGTACCATGCACTTACACTCAGTTAGTTACAGATGCTTGGAGACTTTCCCAACACGTGAATGCTCTCGCTTGAACATTCTGGGGAGTTGTTCTCTGGTGCCGTGACATCCCTACGTGTCCGAGCCATGCTTTTTTCCATCCACCTCAGGTCCCAAAGTGCACCTTTGATGCAGGAGGTCAAAGTGCAGCTGCTTGATCAGGGAGAGTCAAAGAGTCCAGAACCCCGAAGTGCAGAGGTCCAGTCTAATCCTGCTCTAGTCACGGCAGATTCTGGAGCTGCTTCCACAGCGGCCGCCATAACAGCGGCCACTATCGCCGCCACGGCTCCTCTTCTGAAGGTACTGGAACGCCCCCAAAGAGGGTCCTCCTCTTTCAAAATAACAGCGTATTTTACCAAGATACTTTTAATTCCCTTACTATTTCTGAGTTAACATTATTGTGGTTAAATATTTTGAGTTATGTATAAACACACACACACACACACACACACACACATATATATATATATATATATATATATATATATATATATATATATATATATATGTATAGAGAGAGAGAGAGAGTTGGATATAGATGGATAGATAGACATAGATATATAAGTATGTTTTGTGCATAGCTCATTTTGCTGAACCATTTAAGCCTTGGTTCAGTTCTGATATGGGTTGAGCAGCGTCAGTGATCGTTAGCGTATTGTGAACAGGCCCAGAGTGAACTGGAGGCTCGAGTGGCTCAGGTGTCAGCAGAGCTGCGGAGGCTTCAGGACGCAGAGAGGATGGTGTCGGGCAGCCGGGGTCAGGAGGACGGGGCAGGCAGGGCCATGGAGAGGGTCATCCAGCTGGAGGAACAGCTGAACGCCCTGACACAACAGAGACTCCAGCATCTGGAGATGATTCAAAGCCAACAGCTAGAACTACAGGTAGAGAGACTGAGACTTGACTGAAAACACCAGGCTTTGCTCAGTGTGGGTGGCATTATATTCTCAGCTATTAGAATTATTTGTTCAGTGAGGGGTAACCTAATATGCATTTTTCAGTTCCGTCTTTGACTCTAATCCTTTAGAGTCTCAGATATTTAAAAAAAGAAGACAGAAAAAAGAAAAAGTCTGCTTCACTGTGTTGGGCGTTGAATAACAAAGTCGCATAATTAATTATATAATTATACTCTTAATGCTTAACTTTCCTCAAGACTTGTTAATTATACATGACACCACTTAGCTCTTCCCAAGACGGACTAATTTGTCAAGAACACTGTGTAAACTGAAGTTGAGCTTTTATGCAAATCTGAAAGTTTGAAGGAACTCAAAGAGCTAGGTAAAAGTTTCAGGCAGACATTAAAATGTACCGGTAATGACGCTCTGAGAGCGAGTTTGTCTGATCTCACTCTCGCAAGTGTCAGAACCTCATGTAGAGTCTGTAAGAATAAATACAGACAGGGTACTTGTGATGTAGTTTTGATCAGAATAGACACGGTCTGAGCAGTCTGCATAGCCCAGAAAACAATCCATTTCAAACTACAGTCATCTCGCATATTTCTCTTGCGATTTAAAAGATTGGATGTCATTCAGTTTAATTGTTATGGCAGAACACCGTCTCTCATGAGTAATCTTGCCATTTTTGTAACATAAACGTGGTTTTTTTGGGAAGCCCAGCCTCTATTGTGTGGTGAAATTAATCAGATTTTTTTTTTTTTTTTTTAACCGTGTACGGCTTTATCCTCTCTGCCTCTTGAGGCTTGGCATTCGTGACTGTCGTTCCAGCAGTGTTCAAGGATGTGTGTTCCGCTCCTCTTTTTACAGAACCGTCTCGTGGGTTCTGCCCTGGACGTTGTGGCGGCTCGAGCAGGCGCGTCCTCGCAGAACCCGCAGAACTCTGCGCCAGTCTTACCAGAAACCCAGCGAACGCAAGCCCAGCACGGTCACCGATCCCGGGTGTCTCCCCCCGAGGACGCCTCCGCAGGTGACACATTCCGTTTTCTTAGTCAGCAGAATCACTGTCCACATCGTTAGTTACTTGATTCAGTCGATTAAGTTTATGTGTTTATGGAAATGCAATGCTTTGTCGTTGATTAAAAGGCCCGTGTTTGATATGAAGAGGTTAAAAAAGAAGAGAACTGCCAACGATATGCTCTTTTATTTTATGTGAAATAATAGCATAATTGTGTCTTGTTTGTCGATTTTTTTTTTTTTTTTCACGCAGGTGTGCAGGACCAGCGTGTGGAGCAGACAGGAAGGGGGAGGAGTCCTTTCGAGACCCCAGCACCCCGCCAGGTCATCCCAAAACCCACTCAGTGGAATACTGCAGCACAGAGGACCAAGCAGAGTCCCGCCAGAGCAGACAAAACCTCACACAAAAGCCAAGGTATGGTATTTATACACTCATACCCATCTCCCAGCCAACAGCTAAAGAAATCTGCATTAACATGGCAGAAGCAAGAGCCACACAGAAGCTGTGTTGGCTCATACTTCACACTGATTGTAGGCCATGAAACCCTCATGAGCGAACAGAAATTCTGGTAGCATTCACGATGCGTCTATAACCGTACCTAACATTGAGGAAAGCTGGTTCAGTGCTAGTGCTTGTAATCACTGGTCGTTCATTAAACAATTAGTGCTGTTCCTTGGTCACGTAGTCTTTATACCTAACTCTTAGGTAAAGAGAGTTTGAGAATCTGCAGTACGTGGCCTGAGATAGATAGGCCTGATTCAATACATACATTTCACCACTGGATGGCAGTAGCATCACTTGGCAGTTTTGACCAGTGACCATTAACGACAGGCTTCAGTCACAACACTCCGTGCCCTGACTTCTTGCTTCTTGTCATTTATATGTGTATATATATATGTGTGTGTGTGTGTGTGTTTGTGTGTGTGTGAATGATTATATTGTGCCATTATACATCAGCTATGATATGGTATTCATTCAGTCGTAAGTGCACCTTGCATGATAAAAAGAGTAATTTAATAACTTTGAGGAAAGTATAAATAGATTTTCATTATTTAGAAGCTTCCAACATATGTATAAAATCTCCTGATAGCGCTCTGCTGGAAGATGGCACCCTCGCTGTGAGATATTGTTGTGTGAAAATTGAAAGTGATTAAAAAGGAAATATAGTTACGGAGGGCAAAGCATTTTGTCTGTGCTGTTTCATTACTTATAGCCAACTCTCAGTCGCTGTTTTAGATATTCAATTAGGACATAACTATTCCCTGGCAATTTATAATTATTTATTGATTCCCTTTAATTAAAATCGTTCTCGTAATGGTCACAGGGCACAGGTAAAGTATTAAGAGCATGGACGACAGCTGAGCAAAAGTGTTTTAATATGTAGTCTTTGCCCCCACGTTGCGTCAGCCATGTCTTCAAATCCGCTGTGTTGTGTCGCTGTTATATTGGCTCGATTAGAGCCATATATCCGATTTCGAGACCATTGGAGGCCGCAGTTGTATGATTTACATAAATGATGTGCAACACAAATGAAATAAAAAATATTCATAGCAATACACCGTCTTATCTTATACGTTTGTCGCTTTATTATGTAACGTTCATTCACCCATACATGTTTCTCAGTCGTTACAGCGCTACGCATCTCTCTGGTCTGGGGTCTTAATTGGTCTAGGGTTGATGATATGTCACTTTTGTATAACAAAAAGACCATGTTGAAAGGGTAGAGATGAGAGACGCGGTTGATACACGGCTGTGCAAACGCAAAGTCAGCGCTATTTTAGGTCACCGGCGCTATTTTAGACCGCTTTTCGCGCTGTTGAAAGATATGCTTTTTTGTTGTGGTTGTTGTTGCCAAGGTGGGTGACATGTTAGTGCTTCTTGATCTGTCATTCAATAAACATCGCGAGGGCGAAACTTAAACAAAAGGTTCGACGCCGCAGTTCAAAGCCAAGCCTAATAATTCATGAGAGTGACGCTGGCGTACACGTGTCGTATCTGGGCAAGTCTAGCGCAGAAACAATGCCACCGGGGATCCGTTTGCTATCCCTTTCTCTCGTTGTCTTACCTCCCCCTTTCTTTCCACTTGATGGTAATTAAGGTGTGAGCAGTACGGCAGTGGGGGGAAAGGTCAGTGCCGGAATCTCCCACACACCGTCTGAGGGCTGGAACAATTTCCCCCTCCAAATTTAATCTGCCGCCCCAGCTCGGCTCTAGCCCATCTACCACACCAGTGTGGAATTGCTTTCCCAGAAGCCGTACTGGGCTCTAGCTGCAGATGATGGATGTGTGTGGGTGAACAGAGAGTTAATTATGGCGCTGAATGTAGCTCCGTGTGTGTGTGTGTGTGTGTGTGTGTGTGTATTTTTATTCAAAACAGTGTATATGCATATCAGCCACCACCTTTGCACCTGCACTCTCTGACAAAAGAAGATGCACTGAAATGCATTAGGAGCATTAAGTCCAAATAAAGCCTGGCATGATATGGTTTTGGTATTGTATTACACAATGGGAATTGGAACATGGAACGCTTGTTTGTTAGGGTGTGTGGCAGACAATGTTAGAAAGTAACATTTCATTGTCTGTTTTTCACTGCAGTGCGTGTTTATATGTAACCGTGTGTGTGTGTGTGTGTGTGTGTATGGTGGGGGGGTAGCTTAAGATGTCTCTTGCTAGTGACTCCATTTTGTCGTTGGGGTGCATCCATCTAGTTGTCAAGGCAACCTGGCGATTTCTGCAGCTCCCTCTCTCGAGCTGTCAGACTGCTTCACCCCTCTCTCTCTCTCTCTCTCTCTCTCTCTCTCTCTCGGGAATAAGCTATTTTTAGTTTCTCTGGCTTTTGTTTCTCAAGCACATCAAAGCCATATTAAACCCATGCTGTGAAGTCATACACAGGACATCAAAGGTGGGGCAAACAGAGGGCGCAGTGGAGGTGTTGACAACATTTGTTGGTGAACAATTTGTTTTATTTACAAGCTGTCCACTTAAAAAACAAAAAAAAAAAAAACAGCCGAATCAAACATTAGTCACTTGCTAGTCATTTCTACGTGCTGGATTGCAGCCTCTTTAGTTAGAGCTAGACAACGTGGACTCACTTGTACTGTAATTGGTCTAAATTCTGTCTTCATAGTGTAACAAATTAGGTAAAAGAACATTAAAGTGCACCATTACATTCGCTCTCAAAAAGGTGTTAGTACAGGATTTGGTAAATGGGTGAAACTGAGGGTAAAGATGGTGTGTGTATTCTGAGCACAGTGGGGAAGCAACAATACAAAACCAGGCCCTGGATAGTGATCCTATGTTGTCCATCCTATAAATATGCCAAGATGGATAAAAGCTCATAAGAAGCTACAGTATTTTCAACGCTGGTAAAATGGATTTTCAAAAGAACAGTCTCCCCTGTTTGGTGTGCACCTGATGTAGGTTAGAGGAGCTGTGCTGTCAATGCGCAGCCCCTCTCGGAGAACCGTGTACAGTGGTGATAATTTTGGATAACGATTTTTGCTCTCACTGAAGAAGCTTCTGCAGCTCTGCACCGAAGAGTTGTTCGGACTGAATTTAGATGAAGCAAGCAACAGGGAGGGGAGGGGAGGGGAGGGGGGCAGGGTAACAAAACACAGATCTAGTATACCGAATTATGAATGCTTCCAGCGATACCGTTATACCGGCTGCGAGATTTCATTAAAGTTGTATGTGTAGGAATTTCGTATGAGCCAAAAGACAAGGCCTGTTTGAAGAATGTTCAACTTAACTTTAAAAAATGATGTTATTTTAAAATATTTCATAATTGAACTATTTTTTTTTTTGGCTCTGATATTTGGCACATACCACACACACACACACACACACACACTACTTACATCAGCCTAAATTTATGAACTGCTTTGAGACATGTACTTGCATCCTGGTGTAATTTGAGTCTCTGTGAGCGTTGACAAGCTGTGACTCTTGACACTTGTTTCTCGCATGTGTTATATTCATCCTGTGATAGACAAATCAGAACAGAAAAGTTGACGCTTCTCTTTAACCTATCATGTTTGAACCACCAGCATCTCCTAATGCACTCATTTCTCCCTGTCATATATACATACATACATACATACATACATACATACATACATACAAACATCTCTCTCTCTCTCTCTCTCTGTCTATTTATATATATATATATATATATATATATATATATATATATAATATTAGTGTTTGTTATTACAGTAAAAATTTTATGTACTTCCATTTTATGTCATTACGGCATGAGTGCAAGAAGGGGCCACATACCATAAGTGCCAACAGTTTCGACTCATCTTGTATTTCTGCCTTGTTGCTCCCAGTTAAGACCTTAAGGTTAGCAAGCCTCTTGACACTGATTTGATTCCCAGCTGCCTTGTCACCCGGGAGAAGGCAAAGGGAAAGGAGGCTGTCTGTACCCCGTAGCGATGCCCTTTCTGAAATAAATGGCAGGTTTTATTATTAGCTGGTGCCCTTACCTGCCAAGACCTCTACCACCGCAGACGTGCACCGAGGGGGTGTGTGGCATGCCGCGCATTCTGGCTTAAACGGAGGACAAAGGGCCTTTTCAGACGGCGAGGAGAACTATGAAGCGTAGGTTTCTCGAGCGTGTGGTTTGTAGGTACGGACGAAGAACCACACCTGAGGCTTAAGGGTTTAAAAGATTTTTTTTTTTTTTTTTTGGAGGGAAGGGGGTGTTAGTGGGTGTTAAATACGTTTTCTTGCTAGCTTGCACCTTCATAGCAACCTGAGAGTCCACAAGGTCTTCTTTTTTCTTTTTCTTTTTGCTTTTTTTTTTGTTTTCCCCCTCATTGTTTTGATGTTGTTCCCATTCAAGGAGACTTTTCACTGTCTGGACAACACAATTTTCTTTCCCGCCGTAATACGTCTAGACTGACTCCAGATCTCCTCTTGTCATTTTCCATCTCATTGCCCTCTGGTCTTAGAATGGACCCCCTTGCCTGCTCCCATACAGGTTTAAATCCACTACCTCAGTGCTATTTTACCGAGTATGCCCTCAGACATTTCAGTATTTGATAGTACACAGGACATTACAGTTAGTCACGCGCAGTAACGTGGAACATCTGCCCCTTTGGGACTTACCAGGCATGCCCTGTCTTCGTGACCCTCTGCTCAGAATTATTATAAAGAAAAAAAAGATGTTTTAGTGTCATCACTGTGTCCCCATGTCTCAGTTTCCCAGCTGTAAGCAGTGTATCTGTTTGACGTCATGTCACAGCTAGAAAAAGGATTGGAATTTGTGTGGAAGCGGCAGCCTCCATCACGTCGAGCTGTGGAGAAGAGAAGGCAGATGCGACTGTTCTTTGCCTCAATAAAATACTTACAGTGTCTGTGTGTGTGTGTGTGTGTGTGTGTGTGTGTGTGTGTGTGTGTGTGTGTGTGTGTGTGTGTGTGTGTGTGTGGTTGAAATGTGATGTCTCTAAACCACATCTAATTTATGTCTCACTATTCCCAGATTAGTAAAGAGATTTGTCTTTCCCTCGTCTTTTTTTTAGCTCTGTATATTGTTATTTACCAACTGTGTGGTTATGATTATTTTTTATATTACTGGTATTTTTTTTTCAGTCTTTCTGACGGTTTAAATGAGCAAAAGCTGTACATCAGAGAAGAAAAAAAACAAACAAACATGAGAGCTGTTTTTGCTGAACATTCGTGTGACCCGTTCAACACATTTCTATATGTCGTTCACTGGGTTCAGACAATCCGTTTCCTTTCCGTGGCACCCCCCCCACCCCCACACACACACACACACACACACACACACACACACACACCCGCCGTCTTGCGCTATAGCACGGTGTTGTTTTAGAAGGAGGAGGCCCCATTGCTGTGACCTTTTGACCCTGAGGAAATGATTATGTGAAGGATCCCCCTCGGCAATTGGGAGCAGTGTTGTTTTAGGAAGGGTGAGAAACCAGTGTGGCGTGTAATTATGTAGCTTTTGTTTCTAAACGTCTGCATTCCTCACTGCTGCTGGATAATATTCATCCAACTAATCTCTCAGGATCTGGGAGCAGAGCTGGGATGTTTCTACTCTGCCCAAACAAACATTTACATGCTCTCAGGGTTTAACAGGTCACCTTCAGATGTTAACTGCTTGGCGTAGTAACACTCGAAAAATATATGTAATTGAAGAAATAAAAAAACCCCCAAATATATCTTTCGTATGTCTTTTGTATTTCTGTTTTATTAATGGTCTGTGCAGCTGTCTTGTAGCAGTCTAAAAAATTGGCTAAGCTTGTGCAACGTTAGCTTCGAGTCAGAACATAGACCAACCAAAACAGACAGAATGCCATTGTAGTTACAGATGAGAAAACGAAGCCAAGAAATCAGTAAGTTGCCGTCTGTGGCGTTGCTTTTCAGAATAACGCTGACTGAGGCAGGTGTCTGGAGATGATTGCCGGTGTCTTTTCCTCCGCAGGAAATGGCAGACTTCTGGAAGAGATCCTTACCAACCAGAGATCTCCCGGGAGACACGCTCAGTCTGTTGGGGTAAAGCGAGTTGCCATAGCAACAGCCGACGGCCAACCAGAGGAGACCAGGTAATCATAAATCACGTTCTCAGACTGGGGGGGAAAGCATACGGTAGCTGCCCTTTTATATTGTATGTGCCATATATACCCATGGTAAGAAAAAACGTTCGCTTTCTCCAGCTAAATAAAACAGGTTTGTTTTTCATGTTTAGCATAGCTAAATGTATGTATCAGTTCAGCTCGCTTTGCTGGTATTTTCACAAACATTTTCATCACTCATGTCTCGCGGTCACTAGGAATATTTTGTTTGTTTGTTTGTTTGTTTGTTTGTATTTTCCCTATGGTTGTCTCATTTTTTGTATGATGGATTGGAGCTGTAACAGAGGAAAGCAATAAGCAATGAGCTATGAATGGGTGGGTGGGCGGACAGGCTAGCACTTCAGATTGTTGTGCGTGGTTGCCTAGCGTTCTGGGACTGTATTTGTGGATACATGTATGCGTTTGTATGAGGGATGAGAGGGAAGGACGTTAGCAGCCAGCGTGACTTGACACAAAGCGCAATATTAATGGAAAAGGGTTAGCGGTGACAGCGCAGGGTGTGTGTGTGCCGCACAGCGGGAGACGTGTTTGTCTAATGTCTCGAACACGTGCAAGGATCTAGTCCCAGGCTCTTTATGAACAACCTATTCAATACATCTGGCCTTCCCTCTTTTTATGTAAAGACTTATCTGAAAAAAACAAAACAAAACGAAAATACCTACTCTTTTTTTTGTTGTTGTTGTTGACCGTAAAAAAACAGTGTGCGAAGACTGGTGGTTTTGTTTAAGGAGCGGGCGTCCTTGTGAAAAATCGAATCTGTAAGGACCGGTTTACAGCTGTAGATGCGGCAGTGACGGGGCCCCGTCAACCTCCTCTCACCTACTTTAACTCCTCTGTGGTGTCCAGAGGGGTTAATAGGTTTTCTGAGCGGTGAGAAATTGAACAGTGAGAGAGAGACGATGTACACATGCAGGTTACCAATTGGTTTGCGCTCAGAGCTCGCGTAAAAGGAGCTGAGGCAAGAGAACGGGGGGGGGGGGCAGCAGTAACTCACAAGGCCTCTCTCTCTCTCTCTCTCTCTCTCTCTCGCAAGCCATGCATCCCCATAGCAACGACGGCGGCATTTATCAGCTCCATCTGAGAATAGGTAAAGTAAATCTGCATGCATTTGGCAAGCCGCCATCGTCTCAAATGAAAGAACACTTTGAACCTCTGCCAGCTTCAGAGGAGGAGAGGCACTGTCAGGCCTGCTTAATGTTGGCAGTTTGTACTTGGCAAACCTCGCCTCTTCCCAGAATCCTTCATTCTTGGCTGGCTGCCAGGTGCTTTGGCGGAAGCTCAGAATTAACCCCTGCGACTGATTTTTTTTTTTTTTTTCGGCCGGCTAGCCGCGAGGCGAAGGCTGCTAGCGCCACCGAAAAACTTTCCACGTCAAGTGTGTGATAAACACTCGGGCCAGTGTGTGAGGAGGACAGAGTGTAATCTGTATGCATGAGAGGATGGCGGAGAAAGCAGAGTCTCTCGGAGGGGGGGTGGGGGTGGGGAGGTTGCAAGAGGAGGAGGAGGAGGAGGAAGAAAATCTCCTGTGCTATTTCAACACAGAAATAGACCTCGCTTGTTATGTAGGCTAAAAATGTCACTACATTTTTTTTTTTTTTTTTTGCCTTTTTTTTTTGGAGTGACTATATTTTCAAAAGTCTAGCTCGTGGGTTGATTTTCCTTTTTCATTCTTCTTCTTCCTCTTCTTCTTCTTCTTTGCAATTGTCTATGTATAGAGTTTGTGCATGATTTGACATTTTTTCTGTAGTTTCTCTCTCTCTCTCTCTCTCTCTCTCTCTCTGGTGCCACTTAAGCAAATTTTGAATCCTTCTGTTACAAAGTAACAAAGCGATACTGATCCAAACGCAGTAGCAGGCTGTTGTTGTTTACCGCCATAATTGGCACAAACAGCCTCTTCCTTCTCACCTCTTCCTTTTCTTTTCTTTTTTTTTTTTTTTTTGACATCTTTATTTTGCGTCGCAGATGAAAGGCTGTCTGTCTCGTTTTCCCATCGGGAATCACAAACCTGGTGCTCAAACTGGGTGAAAAGCTCTCAACAGCTGGAACCTGCACAGTCAGTCTGGCCTGCACCAGAACCGACTGTGTTACATGAGCCGTGAACTCAGCAGTGTTCACGCAATCTAGCCTTTGTCCTCAGCTCTTTGTAGTTCCAGCTCACGGCCTCACTTGTTGTGGAATGTCTTTTAATTTTCCTCCTCCTAAAATCTCTCTCAGCTTGAACACATTCATCTTAAGTTATACGGGTCTTACTGTTCGGCTGAGTATTGTGCAAAGGGATGTGATGATGATGATGTTGTTCTGCATTCTTTAGATTTCTGCAGCTTGGTTGTGTTTTTGTGGCTCTGTACGCTGGGTTGCCGTGTTCCTTACCAGTCTGCCTGCTCGCTGCATATCTTATGTTGAGAACCAAAATAGCAAAATTCAATTATTTTGTGTAATCTGTCTGATTTTGCAGGACCGTTAATAATGCATCTAAATTTACGCTTTGCATTGATCCCTCATGTTTAGTCATTCCTCTTATTGTTTAACTTAACACACAGTCTTCTCGCTGCATTGAATATGCAGTATTGTGTGGAGCAGCAGTGGGGAAAAAAAAAAAAAAAAAAAAACAGCTCTCAGACTTGGCGAAGACCATACTTGGTCGTTTTCTGCCTGGAAAGAGCTCAACTTTATTCAGCGCCAGCGGTATGCAGGGAAGGCAATAAATGGCTTTTCTCCTCTCCAGCCCCCCCCTTCCTCCTCCTCCTCCCCTCCTCCTCCTCCCCCCTCCCCTCCCCTCCCCCCATCTATCTTTCCCTCTAACCCTGTTTTTCCTCCCTCTCTCTCCCTGTTGTATAACAGGGGAAATTTTGCTCAGTCTACAGGGTGTTGTTAGTCAGGAGGGGAGACCGGGTGGGGGGAGGCGGGGGGGGTTTCTGGGGGAGGGAACAGGGGTGGGCAGATTGCTCTTGGCTGTTCACTTTAGGTAAACAATTAGAGCCCTGCCTCGCAAAAAAAAAAAAAAAAAGAAGAAGAAGAAAATAAAAAGCCCCTTTGACAGGCAGGTTTTTGGGATCCGGGTGGTTATGGTATAGTGTTGCGTTCCAAACGCTGGAATTTGTATTTAAAAATCTGATCTGTACAGCACAGTGATTTTTAAATCACTTAATTAGCGAAAGGAATATCAAAGAATGCGCAGCTGTGTCGTGTTTTACGTGCTACTAGAACATGATTATTTGCCTTTGCTGGGAAGTTAAGAACTTACAAATCTTTTATTTAAAAAAAAAAGGGGGGGGGTATTGGCCGTTTTTTTTTTTAAACAGTCGATCCATTTGGTAGATTAAGGGTATATTCATTGCAAATGAAATTAGACCAAACAGGTATGATGTCAGAGTATATGGGCAATCAGTTCTTGCCACTCTCTTTTACGCAAGTTTACCCTTGTGTATTTTCACAACCTGAATAAGACTGGCTTGTACCCAGCATCAACTGAGCCATATGCTTGAGATCTCTAGGGATGAAACATGAATGTTTTATAACGTTCATTGAACGTTGCACTACGAAAGGAGCGCTGAAATAGTCAAGCCAGTTTGAAAACATGAGGACATTTTGCTGATGTAAGCAAATTTATCCCTTACCGACGTATAAAGTAACGCGCATAATACAAATAGCTGTAAGAGCTGCTGACGAGTTGTTTTACAGCAAATTACCCGCAGAAGGAAAGACATGCAGCCCGTTTCCCACAAAACTGGTTTCTGTTTCTGTCTGAAAATTGGTCAATGTGGTGTGTGTCACTTGGTCCATTCAAAAGATTTGAAGGGAGTGGTTGGAGCATGCGCTGTTGGAAAGCAACAAGTGGCATGTCAATTTGTTACAGAAAGGAACTGCGGAACGTGGTGCTTACGTCACTGGCCCAGCCAGGTGGCATTCCAAGTGGGGAGAGGAGATGTGGAGGCACAATCAAAATTCCAACTCAGAAAGCAAGTCAGAATGTGAGGCGCGCGTATTGCAAAATTCAAACTCGCATACTACTATTGCTTGCCGCTCGCTTTGGAAGAGGAGCAGAGGAAAGAGTTTTCCATTGCAAGATAAACCGCGGGGAAGAGGGCTTACTGAACGTGTAACCGTATCAAGGATCCGAAAGAGGCATTCAACATGTCTTCGGCGCAAGTCTCCTCGTCGAGGAGACAGTCGTGTTATCTGTGTGATTTGCCCCGGATGCCGTGGGCAATGATCTGGGATTTTACTGAGCCCGTCTGCAGAGGTTGTGTGAATTATGAAGGAGCGGATCGGATCGAGTTTGTTATAGAGACCGCACGCCACCTCAAGCGAGCTCATGGTTTTCAAGAAGGGAGATCCCCGGGTCCAGCACCACCGCCAACGGTGAAAACGCAAGCGACTTTGTCCGCGAAGGAGACGGTGCAGCTTAATCATGTGGACGGTTCTTCTAAACAACAACCGGGGCTAGACAGATACTCCCTGGGCACAGAGAGATCCCGCTTTGATTACTCCAGCATTAGCGCCCACGCCGGACGGCTTCCAAACGGGCTGAGTGGACCAAATGGTTTCCCCAAGTCGGATGACGGACCCCCCGAACTGAATCGCCAGAGCCCAAACTCTCGTAGGAACCATGGGCTGGTTGCAGTGCCCGGTCAAATGAATGTGCCACCAAATCTTCTCCCTCAGACCATGCTGAACGGACCCCCCTCGGCTGCAGCTATTGCACAACACAGCTTGGCCAGCCGACCCCCGCCACCATCTAGCATGGGAACCGCTTTGTCCATGGCTTCGCAATCCATGGAACAAGGTAAAAGACCAGGTTCTGTATCGAGCACAGATCAAGAGAGAGATCTGAAAGAGAAACAGCGTAATGCTGAGGCTTTAGCCGAACTTAGCGAAAGTTTGCGAAACAGATCCGAAGACTGGGCAAACAAACCTAAGATAGTGAGGGAGACTTTAATCACCCTTTCAAATTGCACCCCCTTTGATGTGAGGTTCAAGAAGGATCATTCTCTTATGGGCAGGGTGTTTGCATTCGATGCTGTGTCAAAGCCCGGAATGGACTATGAATTGAAAATATTTGTTGAGTACCCAAGTGGATCTGGTAATGTGTTCTCTAGTGCATCCGGGGTCGCCAAACAAATGTATCAGGACTGCATGAAAGATTTTGGACGAGGGCTTTCCTCTGGTTTTAAGTATTTGGAATATGAGAAAAAACATGGTTCAGGAGACTGGCGACTGCTGGGTGATTTACTACCGGAGGCGGTTCGTTTCTTCAAGGAGGGTCTGGGTGCAGAAATGTTGCCACAGCCCTACATCGATGCCAGCTGCCCTTTACTGCCCTCGGCGCTGGTTAACATTCCTCGTTCCCTGCCGTCAGCCAGCGCTCTGAGGACAGGCATGCGTAAGCGCAAAGCCTCCCCTGAACCTGACTCTGCAGAGGGGGCACTAAAATTAGCCGACGAACAACAAAGGCAGCAATGGATGGCCAGCCAGAGCGAGGCTCTAAAACTGACCATGGCATCTGGGTCATTCGCTGCCTCACACGGTGGACCACCACCTCTCGGACCGGGTCATTCGGTCCACTCTAGCCGAGCTACCCCGCCTGAGTCGGCCCCGCAGAACGGACAGTCCCCCATGGCTGCGCTCATGTCGGTCGCAGACACGTTAGGCAATGCTCACTCACCAAAGGACAATAACTCTGTCCACTCAACCACATCTACGAGACACAACAGTAGCAGTCCTGTTTCCCCCGCCTCTGTGTCTGGACAGCGTCGATTGGCATCCCGCAACGGGGAAATAAATTTGGCAGGGGCTCCCTCACAGTCCAGTTCCCACCAAGGCATGGAACAAGTTCACCCTCAGAACATTCCAGATTCGCCCATGGCAAATAACGGACCATTGTGTTGTACCATTTGTCACGAACGTTTAGAAGATACCCACTTCGTTCAGTGTCCGTCAGTTCCCAACCATAAATTCTGCTTTCCCTGCTCACGTGAGAGCATAAAAGCACAGGGCGCAACTGGCGAGGTGTATTGTCCTAGTGGAGAAAAATGCCCCTTGGTAGGTTCGAATGTGCCTTGGGCTTTCATGCAAGGTGAGATAGCAACCATACTAGCCGGGGATGTTAAGGTAAAAAAGGAAAGAGACCCTTAAATGTATGCTTCTTCCAGCAACGTAAATCGAGTCGAGTATGTATACATGTTGTGAATATTCAGACTGACAAAAAATAGTCCTATGTACAGAGACATTTCTTTCCTTCATATATTTCAGTGTTTTGAGACAAAGGTAAAGTAGGCTACGTGATGTCACACCTAATTTGAAGGAGGAGGCTATTTGGTTACGATGTTGACTGGTGTTTCATAGCGTTGTATTTTGATGGCAGTGAGTACGGTACGGAGTGGAAGCACTTTGCAATCATATCTAGATTTTTTTTAGACGATCTCATGCACTTCTATCAAGGTGATTTTCAATTTCCTCTAATACAGGACTGCAAAAAACAAAAGCAAAATAAAAGAAAGAAAAAAACAAAAACAAGACAAGAACGGATATGTTTCGTTATAGGTACAATAACAATGAGCCGCTTGCCTTCTTTACTCAGTTTGAAGACAGACAGTGGGCATTCTTTGTTTATTTGATTTCTGCATATTTTGCTATGTTCTCTTCAACGACGATGTTTCATTTTTATCTTGTGGTATGAAAATACAAATATATTTTATTACCTGTTTTTCATTCTCCTCTCTTTTGCTTTAACGATACCTGGATGCTTAAGAGTAGAGCAAAATACCGTACATGAACTTCGATACTCTGTTTGTTTATACATTTCTGTAGTAACAGAAGACATGTAACGTGCCTTGGAGCTGAGTAAATTGTAATAAATTCATTGGTATTATTGTTTTGTGACGTCTCTGTTTGTTCAACACGTGAAATGGAGAAAACAGTAAGGCTTTGTCTTAAAACTGAATTTCAAGTACTACATTTTTATCAGAGGTAGTGATATGTAGTGATTAAGTCAGCCCCCTCCCCCTCCCAAACTTATAATAATCTGTGAAACTGAATACTCATTCCCTAACTTCAAAATTCAAAACTAATATTGTGTGTTTACCAGAATGCATGTTCAACACTGATAAAACAGACCCATAAGAAGTGAATGTTTATTAAATAAATGTAAAAAACCAAGTGCTCTGATTATGTTTGCCTTTTGATTGAACAAGGTGTACCCTCCTAGGTTCCAAGAGGAAATAAATGACCTATTCATGTTGATTCATGAACTGTAAATATGAATGGAGAGATGTCATGTTTGATAAAGCTCTTATTTCATTTCATGCTATCTATTTCCATCAGTGCTGGCAAAGCAAACTCAGCATTTGTAATGACTGCCCTAAAAGCTTTGAGTCTGCCTCTACTAATAGAGAATAATTATCTTGGGTGTGTATCGAAAATACAAATGTCTAATCTGACTATACTTCATAAGCCTTTGGAACAAGGAAAAAAAAAATCTTTGAAATGAAGCCAAGTGAATTCAGACATCAGTAATGCTGACAAACCCCTAACTTTATGTTATGATGAATTTGTCAAAATAAGGAGTTTTGTGTGTTTGTGTGTGTGTGTCTGTGCATGTTTTGCACTCTGCTTGCAGCAACAAGCATTCGTAATATTACGTGGTTGATGTCACTCATCTGTGGCCAAAGCTTAAATTGTGCATATATCTATTGAGCATACAATGTGTCTAAAATGCTGTGACAGTTCATTTAGGTTACGGCCTGACTTTAGAATGTGAATGCTGCAGTACTCTCTATTCTTGGATTGGTGTGTGTGTGTGTGTGTTCCTCAAAGAAAGTGAGAGGGGAAAGTGCTTGCACATGCCTGAGAGAGCCCTAGGGAAGCATTCCTCATTTTAGAATACAGCAGTTGGTCATGTGACCTTTCAACGGTGCGCTTGCATTGGTTGCTAAAGGGAGGAGAGAGTACTCGGTGCGTGCCTGTTGCCATGACTCAAAAAAAAAAAAAGAAAAAAGAAAAACACAATAACAACTAATGCTTGTTTACCCCTTTGAGACACTCAAGACGAATGGTTGGTAACCCAGTTCTTTCATGGCAACCAGCCATTGAAGGCCTAGAGATGGAATACGAGGGAACTTTAAGGTCAGGGAGTAGTTCAGATGTTGGCTAGGCCCCGGCTCTTTTGAGACAAAAACAGAAAAGAAGTATCCTACGTCTGGGAACTCTCAGCAGTCTTTGTTGCATCATCTGATGCAGGGATTGCGTTGAGACCTGATATTGAGCGAGGCAGACTGTTAGTAGCGTTTCTGTTTCTTGGGTTTTTGAAGAGTTTGTAGATCAGGTGGCACTGGAATTTGGACCGTTTGAATATGCATGCACAACACGTGGATACACGTTGTGATTTAATCATGAATGGAATCTAAAGAATTTTTACTAAATGCATCAATTTGTTGAATTCGCCTGTATCTAAAATTCCATATATACAGAATATAAGAAGCGTAGCGACTCTTTCAGTCATGATTCTGAAATGTTGTTGGAAACCCGGGCTTAGCCAGAAGAAAGGTAGAGCTTTGTGATTTGTTACAAAGACAGAGTCAAAAACAAAATCATTGATTGCACAGTGGTGCATTGCAGAGCCCCCTGGTGCCATTACTCTTATTGGTAAAGTTGAGTAACTCTGGACGGAATGAGTCCGTATTGTGATGCAAATGCGGCGCTTCTCAACAGTCGTTTGGGTTTCAGGTTGCACCGTGCATACTAAAACAACACACAAATAAACTCACACCCCTCCAAGAGGGTGCGGTGTTCCCCCTGCTTGTTTGTCATTAATGAGCTTCCATGGTCCAGTGTGTTTTGGTGCGCACGCACGCACCGGCTGAATTCCAAAACCTCGTTCGGGGGGCATTTGCTTCTCTTCCATAGGAACATGTCTTTCTTCCCGTGGTTTCAGGGCTATTGTAAACAGGAGTACACACTTGAGCGGAGGAGTGAAAAAAAAAAAAAGAAAAATATTAGATGTGCAGATAAATGATGTGTTCCTAGAGCTTGTGGAATCTGACGGCGATATGCCTTCATCCGGTAAATCACAACTGGTTCCTGAGGAGAGGGGGATGCCGTGTCATTGGGAGTGGCTATCGGGCTGGATCAGATGTTCCAACAATCTTCTGATCAGCTGCCGGGGGGGGGGGGGGGGGGGGGGGGGTGGATTGGGAACAGATCGGACCTGTGGCTGCGCATCTGTTAGACTTAGGAAAAGATTAAGTCGTAAGATTGCCCGAGAGCGTTATGGAATATGATGAGATGGTTCTCGAGTATGTCAGTGATGCGTATCAGCCTTGTTGCAGGTAGTCACAAATGATGTGTGCCCAAACGTCATATAAAAATCACAGAAATTATTACTTCTTCTCATCAAAGAAAACTTTATACTCAAGGGTTTTTTTTGGGGGGGGGGTTATATTTGTTGGTTTGTTTTGTGACAAATGACTGTAGCGAGTCGGCATCAGCTGTAGCAGTGTCTCCTTCAGTCGAAAACCATTTCACTCGAAACACTCCTAGCCTGTGTGCAGTGGGATCCTCAGTTTCAGGTCGCATTGCAAAAAAAAAAGGAAAAGAAGAGAAAAAAAAAAACAGAAAAAGAAGAGAAGAGTCACTGCAGTCTGCTGTTTCTCTGCTGGTCAGGGAAGCCGGACGCCTCACCCCCCCCTCTTCAACTCCCCCCTTCCTCTCTCCCTTCCTCCCTCCCTCCATCCCTCCGTTGGAGGGAGAAGTTTCCAGCAGATAAAAATACAGCCACTCCAAAAGGTTACTCTGCAGTGCCATCGCGCGCGGTTGCCCGTGGTTACCAGCCTTGTTCAAAACATCATTTATTCAGGAATGTGCGGGCACAAAAGAGGGGAGACAGCGCGGCTCATGGTTAACCCCTCGTGTGCTGGTTTTCTGTTGTGTTTGTTCCTCCTCTATCTCAGCTATATGCATACACACACACATACACACACACACACACACACGTAAATTATGTTCCAGAAAGGCACATACAGCTGGCCTTAGTAAATGATCTGGTATGTGTTTGGGAAAATCTAATGCATTTTATCAGCATGCATTTATAACACGCACGCTGCAATGAAAATATTGCACGTGAATGCGGAAATAAGTTTCACAGCGTGCAAGTGTTTGCAGCTTCTTATTTACAGTCCAGCCAATAATGATATTCCACACAGCCCATTGCTTAGGCAGAATAGATGGCTCATTTTTAAATAGCATATTCATCAGATTGAAAAGAACTCTGTGTGCAGTAAAACTTGCTTTGTATTCACCTATGTGTCCTGACTTCCCGCTGGGAGAACACTTTCATCAAAACGCGCGGATTTCTTTTTTTTTTTCTGCTCTTTGTTTGCGCGAGGTGTTTTTTTTTTTTTTTTTTTTTTTTTTGCACGGAGAGAGAGAGAGAGAGAGAGAGAGAGAGGAGAGGGGAGTTATAGCACAGAAAGGGTTATTCCGGTTTTGTTTTCATTCAGCCAGCCTCTGAGCACAGCCGTTTATAGACGGTGATGTCAGCACTATCTCTCATAGCCCAGGGCCCCCTTTGCAGATAATGTATGCAATCTTAGACATTCCATTCTGGCCAAGGCGCTGCTGGCTGCTGGAGACGCACGCTTCCTGCCTCTTCTCTGCAGATATTAAAGCCGCAGAGAGGAATTGATTTTCTTCTTCTTCCTCGTCCTCTTCCTCTTCTTCTTCTTCTCTCCTTCGTCGTCTTCTTCTTCTTCTTCTCATTATTCTTTTTTGTCTTTCCCTCTCTTTCTTTTTTCCCCCTCACTCTCTTCTTGGGAGAGAGAGTTAGAGGGTGTGATGTCTTTGGTATATTCTGAATGTGAACTGATTGGGTTTATTTTTCTTGTATAACAGTGTCTGGCACACCCCTGGTTCAGAGTGTTCGTAATTCAAAACGGTTTTACATGTGTTTGGACCACAGACCTCAGTAGTTATTATCAATTTAGTTCCTTTTTTTTTTTTTTGAAAAAATATGACCGCAGAACAGACAGCTGCTTTGCTTAAAAGTTGGCACCGAATTACTTTATGTTAACCCAAAGGCACATAGTTCTCAAAGAGATTGGAGTTGTTTGTGTCTGCTTTTGACTAAGACTGTATTGATCGTAAAAGGGGGGGAAAAAAAGGGCAGGGGGAGGGGAGGGGTGTATGGGGGAATGGGGGGATGGGGGGGGGGGCGTTTGGCAACACTCCAGTCTGATGTTTTTCATTTTGGTTGTGAAAGACTTGGTTTTGGAATGGAATTCCGATTTGCATTTCAAGGCTAGCCCCCCTCCTCCCCCACAAGGGGAAAGGCCTATTACAACCAGCCTGCAGTTTCCCGCCACAGACAGGGCCTGACGACTATTGGGGAGGGAATCTTTTTAAGAGCACATAGAAACAGACTATAGAGCACCACAGAAGCTCTCTCTTTCTCTCTCTCTCTCTCTCTCTCTTGAAAAGCCTGCCAGCTGGACTGCATAAGGATAGTATCATTTGATTAATCAAACATGTTGAATTTAAAAGAGGCTGCATACCTAAACATCTGCCTTTCAACCTGTGCCGTGACAGTGGACTCACTGTCTGGTCTGCTCAAAGCTCTATCCAAAATTCATACAAAAATGACTCAGTGTTTGTTGACAAAAAAACCCTTTTTTGTTTATTTGTTTGTTTTATTCATTCATTTAAGGGTCTATATGTTTTTTGTTTTTATTTCTCTCGAACTCTCCGGGCTCTCTGCAAAAAGAAAAAACCCTAAACGCTGTGGAGCGAGTGTTACTTGGAGTGAGACAGGTTTTTTTTGGAGGTGAGGGAAAAGAGGGGGTTAAAGCGCACACCCTGAGGCTGTGCAGCTTTTGGCAGGCTGACCGGAGAAATGTAACCCCCACCCCCCCCCCCCCCCCCCCCCCCCCCCCCCTACCCTTCTCTCCCTGGTTTGTTTACATGATTCTCTGGCAGCCATTTTAGACTAGAGTGCAGCAAGTGAGAAACAGCACTCAAGTTTCTGTGGCTTTCACAGAGCACTGAGTTCAGACAGCGAGATCCCCTTCACCCCACCCCCCCCTCCCACCCCCGCCCACCTCCAAATAAATCCATCTTTATCTAGGAGGCCCTTTTTCCCTCACATACACTCCTTCTTAGCCCCTACTAAAGCTGGGTCCCATTTAGGTTTGTCCTCTGTGCTCATTTACGTTAATATCTCTATAGGGAGCAGTAGTGAACAGAACAGTGGTGAGCTGTTTTCACCGTTTCGACTGACTTGAAAAATTGAATCTGATTGGTCAGTTCCTTTTTTGGTTTATGCGTCTTCATGTTTGTTTCACTTAAAGCGATCCGCTCGTCAGCGGGGTCGACGTACGCGTGAAAACACAGACGTCCGCCGACTTGTTAGGATGTGTAGGGCCAACACCTACGGCAGAGTGTACTCTTTGACCTCCCTTCTGGCAAATTACTGATAGCGACTCCAGACCACGGTTTCCTCCTTAAGAGGCATGATAGGACTCATTGTCGTTAAAACCTCCCCAAAGACGATGTGGGAGATAGAGACTGATTGTTACCACGTCTGAAATGTGGCGTTAAAGATTTTTTTGCCTTTCAGGTTTTCGGATCACACATTTACACTCAAGCAAAAAAAAAAAAAAAAAAAAGGGAAAAAAGGGTGGTAGCTCTTTGTTTATCTGTTTATACCTGGGCTCTGGGGTATTTGCACGTGTAAAACTCTTCTCGACAAGTTTTTCAAAAGCCACTTGGATGACAGTGCTTACTGTTTACCGTGAAACACCTCAGTGGGTGTTTTCCTGTAAAAATGCTCACATCCCTCAAAGCAGTTCACACACTTTCTTAGTCAGCTTCATTCGGCTTATAGTGCAGGAAAGACAAAGACCAACTTACCACAGGGCCCTGTTTGCCCTTACAAAATCCAGTCAATAAATAACTGCTTTTCCCCCTTTTTTTCTTTCATAAACTGAGCGCACAAAGCAGTTATTGATATTTTTTATTAAGAAAGCACTGTACACACGCACACACACACACATACACACACACACACACACACACTTACTTGAATGTGTATGTGTTTGTGTACACAGCAGGGGGTTTTTTTCTGGTAATTTTATTTTAAAACCAAAATGAGTAAATGACCGGATTTCAGTTTGGATTTAATGTCATCCTTATTTACTGTTTGAAACAGTAAAGCAAAACAGTGTACAAAAACCCACGAAATCCACATAACCACACTGGGCTAAAAACACGCTGCCTTCCATCCATAGTTCAGCCCCAGACCCTGTGCCTTGTTTTCAAGCCATGTTCTCTTGGATTGCAAGAATAGAGAACAAAAGGCTACATTACAGATTTTTCATTCATTCTTAATGAGACGATTGTGCTGTGCAGAACCGCTGAGCGGCCATGTAATCATCATAGCTACACACCAGCAAGTATCCCAGTGTTTGGTTTTAAAACTGATTGACTTGCGGACATCTTGCGGACGTCTTTTTTCTGTGATTGACAGGGCCTCTTCCGGTGTTTGTTGGCTGAGAAGTTGCGAATGCTGATGGGGTTTCAGAGGCCTTGGCATTCAGGTTGGTGTTTGGCAGAGCTCTCTGCCTTTTAAGGGTGTGTCACATAGGTGCAGCTGTAGTCACCTTCCCCTGTCACCTGGGCTTGGTGCAAATGGTCCCGCCCGCCCCCCCCCCCAGGCCCATCTGTTGTGTGAATGAGTCTAAGGCAGTCGCTCATTAAGAAGCTTTAGGTGTGTGTCTCAGCTTTCAGCAGATGTGTTAGACTTCCTCTCACACGTTTAACTTTAACTTTGGACTTCTCCCGTCATTCTAACTTAAACCTTCATTTATTCAAAAAGGTCTTTCTTTCTTTTTTTTTTTTTGGTCTTTTGCATTTTCTCAGCTGGAGCTTGCCGAAAGTTTTTTTTTTTTTTTATATCCCCTTATGCAAATGAACTTTTCTCACTAAAGAACTGACAGATTCATTAATTCGTTTTTCTTGTTTGTCTCCTCTGCATGTTACTAATTGTATATTCTGTTTGGCATGTATTTCAGTTCGAGTGAGGGAGAAGTGTAGCATACTTTCAAGATATGAGTGAATATGAGTCACTGAGGCCAGTGACGAGATTCAGACTGAACCTTGCAACAAATAACATATGCAGTCTTTTTATACAGGCCACCTCAGGTTCAGTTCTGTTATGTTTTGTATTGGAGGCCAAGGGTTTCTCTGTCTGTGGGATAGAATGGAGACCCTCTATTTCCATCACAAAAACGCGAGTGTCTGTATACCTTTGGTTGGTCACTCAAGCGTGTCGCCCATATGTCTTTCTGAGATCCTTTTGATGTCCACTGCTGTACGGCTATTAGAGCATATCCTTTTTCTCCGCAGTGCAAAACCAGTGAATACATTCCCAGCGATCCCAGCCCCGAAGAAAAAGTAACAACTGTTTTCTTTAATTGTTAAATTCATCATTTGTCTTTCACAACAAACAACAACTTTGCTAAATGCAACTGGCCGGTAAATATTTAGTGAGTGTTTATTCCTTCCATGACTCAACAGATAATGGAGCTGTTTTGGAGCAGTTTAATCTGTAAGATTATACAACATTTCTCAATAATCTCTCCGTGCCAACAGACAGAGGGCTTCAAATTTATCACCCACATAATGTCATCTGGTTCCAAGTTCATTTTAAGAAGCTTTTGCACAACATCAAGAAACACAAGGTGCAACGATTATCTTTTTGCTAATTGCCTCCCTCCCTGCTGGGTCTTTTGGCAAACTGACTGGTCTGCAACCGCTCTGTTAAGGCCCCTGAGTGGTCGTAAGATCAGCCGTTTCTCGCATGTCCTCCCGGGCCTCGATTATATAAAGCATAAATAATTTTCAGACGCCAGGCGGACACAGAGGAAGCTCCAATCACTGGCTATAGCACACAGCATTCTCAGCGTGATCCTGGGGCACGCCGTCAGTCGTTAAATGATTGGCTGAAAAATTATATCTGAATAATCAGAGATGGCTTTTGACATTTTCCGCTAATGTCACGCCAACGTGAAGTGCGGCACTTTTCGACGTGTTTAGGTGTCGCGGCTCCCTGTGACTGGAGAGTGATTTGCAGTCAGAGATCGTGTTTTAAATAGAATGCCGACGAAGGGGGTCCATATCCTGATTGGCAGGAGAAATGGATAATTCAGTTTTCACCCCCCCCCCCCCATTCCCCCCACCCGCCCACCCCCCAGGATTGGGGCGAGCTTGTGTTCTGATTACTAATCAGAGGACATGGCAAGCCTCTCAGCTCCTCCACCTCTGAGAGACGAGACCAGCTATCAGCTGCGGTGTCTGTCATGAAGCGCTGCACGCCAGTCTGGACCACGCTGCAAAACGGAGGCAGTTGCCATGGTGACGGAGACTTGGGGTGATGCTGATTGGATGTTAGGCACCCCCCTTTTTTTTTTTTTTTAAGCTTGTCTGAGTACACCAAAGGATTTTGTGTGTATGTGTGTGTGTGTGTGTGTGTGTGTGTGTGTTTTCTGCCACGTTCCTCTGAATGGTTTTGAGTAGTAAAATGTGCTTTTGAATGTATGAGAATTTTCATATATTGATTTATTACAGCAGCAATTAATGGCAGATATTTTGTCTTGATGATTCTAGATTTTGACTGATGACCAGAATGACAGTGAGGGGGAAAAGAGTACATATTTTGATGTCTGAAATAATATTTATCGGTAGCTGCTGGAGACATCACCTGAATTATCTGTGGAAAGATTAAGTGTAATCTTGGGTGTAAGATTCTCATAGGCCTACAACCTTCTGTGTAGAGTTCAGCTGTCCAGGAGAACTGGCTTCTCTTCTTTTCTTCCCCCCTTTTCTTCTCTCCTTTGTTTTCGATCTCGGCCTTCCTCAACGGTCAAGGAAAGTTCCCAGAATCATAACGAGATCATTCTTTGAAGGATACGTTTTCTACATGATCAGATATGAAATAATGAATTTGCCAAATATCAGTTCACGAGGACACAGGAGCGTGATGTAACTATTAGCTGTGTTAGATGATACCTCATACCACACAGAATCTATGGGCTCATACAGCCTTTTAGGGGACAACTTCTCCTCTCTCTTCTCTGTCACATTACAGCAAAGTGGGTACTTTTTTTTTTTTTTTTTTTTTTAAACAAGGGTACCCTTCCATTTTATAAATATGCAGGGGAAATTTTAGAAATGAAGTCCAGAGTCTCCTCCCTGTCTTCTTTTTCTTCTTTCTTTCCTTTTTTTTTTTTTTTTTACAAAGACAGGAAGGACACTGTGGCTCGGAGTGAAGTCTGGTGGTTTTAGAGGGGCAGGATTTAAATTCCACTGCGTGTATCCCTTTTCAAGAAACATTCTGCTCAAATATGGGTCATAGAGTGCACAAGGTCCTCTGTGTTTTTCCAGCGTCTGTTTCTCCCCCCCTCCAATTTTCCCTACTGAACCTTCAACATATTTTATATCGTTTCCCAGAAAGCATGTCTCTTAGTATTACCCAGCATGAAATTCCAGTGCTGAAACTTGGCCAGGTATTTAAAACTGTACTGTGTTAGTTCAGTGATAAGTCATAATGGAAAATGTATCATTTCCAGCAAAAACGTGCTTAGGTAACTTGTAGAGGATGAGTCATGACTGACTTCAGTTTTGTATCCGAGATCATAAGACTCATTCATACCTTTGAACACTTCCAGCATCTTTCACAGGCTGTCATTTGTTCATTCAGCTCTCCGACCCTGAGCTACTGCCAGGAGGACTCCTACTGGCCACGGAGTGGAAATGCAAACAACCACAGAGAAAACGGCATTTCCTCTGAATTTGTCTTGTCACAATTGCTTACAATAACAAAGTTGCTGCAAATGGAAATATCTTCTGAGTGCACAGCTAAAAGGTTTTTTTTTCTTCTTCTTCTTCTTTTTTTGCAATTTATTTAAGTCTGAATTTATGTTTCCCAGACCTCCCCCTTGGGTACCTACAACACTTTTGATTAATTAATCAAACGGTAATGAACTTACAGTGTGATGTGCCAACATTTAAATGGCGCAAAACCGTGGAGCGCCTGGGCGTCTTCGGCGGACGTAATTAATACATGCTATCATCACACCGTTTGAACACCCCAGCGCGGGCGTAAAGACAAACGCGCGTTTCCACCGGCGAGGACAACCGCACACTCTCAAAATATTACAGTGTGCACGCTGTCCAAAAAAGCGGACGGGTGGGTTTTGTGTATGGATTGATGTGTTTGCTAATGGCCATAGTCTCTCCTGGCACAGATGTTGTGCTCTTGTGTAGAGCGAGATTGCAGCCTGCCTCCCCGCTGTCCAGACTCCAGCCTCTTTCACTATGATGAATGGATCTCAGAACACACCTAACTCTTGTCTTCTGTCTCTATAGACTGCTCTCTTCCTCCCAGCCCCTGGCCGTATTTCCATCACGTAGAGAGATTTACATGTGAAGGTAGCGTGCATTAATTAAGTACGTTCCCCATCTGCACACACGGTGACTTTCTTTCTTTCTTTCTTTCTTTCTTTCTTTCTTTTTTTTTTTTTTCTTCTCTCCTTTTACTGTCCAGAGCTGTGCATTAGTCATGCAGTACTTTGGGGTCTTTGGGGGGAAAAAAAAAAACCCCAGACCTACCATTATGCCGTAGTGCGTTTACTATCCGTGCACGAGGCTAGTTTCGCTTTGTTTGTTCTGGTTTGTGAAACTGGAGCAGAACGCACTTCTTTCGGAGGTCTTTTTCTGGCTAATGCTGGACCAGGCCCAATGGGAGGGCACAGTCACACTCTCTCTCTTAGAGGTCAGGGTAGCTCTGAGGTAGAGTTTTAGAGCTGGGTGGTTGGTGCATTCTGTGGACTAGCGGTTTTTAAAACTGTTCCCTGGAACCCTGAGCTGTTCCACATGTTTATCCTGTTTTCGCATCAGTGCACACACATCCCATTTTTCTGAGCCGCCAATTGTCATTCGCTTGAAGTAAATGAGTCATGTCTTTTGGTGGTTAAGTTGAGCAAATTTGCCGAAAGACTGGAAAGGATTATAAGGTCTTAGTCGCGAGATCTTAGCTGCTCTAAGTAGAGCCAGCAGCAACGGCCCTGTGAATGAATTTGTGTCTCTCAGCTGCTCATTAATGAAAATATGAATCATATAAAATGTGGATTATCAATATACAGGTTACCTTAACTATTGGTCAGAGCCATTTCACGTGCCCATAGATACAAAAGAATAGACAGGGTTAACCATTCTTCAATGGGATGTTACAGAAATCTGTCCTAAAATTGTCAGAAATACGCCTATATACGGTTAGACGGTATTCCACAAACACTGTCTTGGCTTGTTTTTTTGGGGTTTTTTTTTTGGTAATGAAATTTTATGTGACGCGGTGTAAAGCTTTGTGAAGTAAAGCTTCTTGTAATTTCGGGCGCTTTTCCGTCGAGAAAAACGGTCAAGTCGTGGTGTATGTGGCCTCAGCGGCTGCGTTTTTGCCCGGTCTCGTCGCGTTACGATCTGTCCCCCTTTTCACTCAGCGAGCAGGCTGCGGGGGAGGAACGCCGCCGCGTGTCACTCTGATGTGGCTAGCAGCGATGACATGGGCAGAAATAGCCCCCCGTCTCCTTCATTTGAGAGCCCCGTTCCTATTCTGCCCCCGAGCCCACTCCGTCGTCTGCCGGCACCAGCCAATCCCTGCCCACGCTGTTGCTAGGTAATGGCGCAGCCTCCCCGCAGCCTCCTTCGTCTAACTATGCTAATACCATGTGCTGCTGTCGTATCCGCTCGGTAAGAAGACGTGTTTTACTGGACTGGTGTGTGCGTGGGTTTGTTTGAGAGCGAGCGAGAGACCAAGCCTTTACACAGCGTGTGGGTTTGTCTGAATGAGAGAGAGCGAAAGCTTTTACACAGTGATTGTGTGTATGGCTATATATATATATATGTGTGTGTGTGTGTGTGTGTGTGTGTGTGTGTGTGTGTGTGTGTGTGTGTGTGTGAGAAAGAGAGGTGCAAAGACAGAGAGAGGGACAGAGAGAAATATTTGATTTTGGGAGAAAAATGAGGAGTGACAGAAAGAGAGAGAGCGACAGAGAGAGAGAGACAGAGAGAGAGAGAGAGAGAGAGAGCATTAGTGGATGGCAAAATGGCTCCCGTCCCTAAAGAGAGACAGCTACAGATTCACTAAGTGAATCATCTGAGCCAAATACCTGGTACAAAACAAGCCTCTCCATGGCAGTCTCACTCCCCTCAGACTCGCCGAGACAACCTTTCCTGCCATTAACCATGCAGGTTCCCATGTGTCTGAGAGAATAGATGTACCAGTTAACTCATTTCCCCACAGCCTTCTCAGTCCGCTTTTCTCCCCCTTTTACCGTCCAATAAAACTCTGTTCTGCCTCTCATTCCCCTACAGACTGTTAAATAGTGCTTTCTGACAAGCAGGCCTCTTGCTAAAATGGGTTGTCCCTCCTTTGCCTAGTGAAAATGTCCCCACAGCTATTAAATCAGTCTGAGATGCTCGGTCAAAACACATGGTCTCCCCCCCCCCCTCTTCAATCTGGAAGCCATTATACAATCACTGGTGAAATACAAGTGCAGTTGAGTGTGAGTGATTTGTACAGTCTGATTCAACCGGGATTTGCCAAAAGACTTTTTTTTTTTCCCCCTGCCTACATTAAATGTAGACTCTGCCTTAGATGAACTAGTCCAGATTCATAGTACCGTGTAGTGTTAGTAAGCTGGATGTGTTGGCTTCGTTTAAGAGCGTTGGACACTGCTTTGCGGGTGTGAATTTTGTCTGTCGAGTGGATAAAGTGTATGTGTGTGTGTGTGTGTGTGTGCGTGCGTGCGTGTGTGTGTGTCTGCACAAATGCTCAAGGGTGAACAGCCTATCTCTTTCCTTTTTCCAAACTCCAACTTGCTTACTCTCTCCAGAATAATGCTTTATTTTTTTCCACTAGAAGACGGAGTTACAGGACGAGAGCTTTTTTTTTGGAGGGGTGGGGTGGAGGGGCTTTTTTTTTTTTTCTGTTTTATTTGATAAAGAAGTATAGGGAGAGGGCAGCGGGAAATGACAGGCCGTGTTTCCCGGTGACGGCCAGCAGAATAAACACAGCCCTCAAGCGCCGTCCTCACATAAATATGCATGGCTGTCCGCGTGCCCCCTTGCCGTTATAAGAAAAGGACCTTTCTGTTAATCAAAAAATGCATGAGCTTTGTATTAAGAGCGATAAATATTAATGAGAGTGCATGGTTTTTTTGCTTTAATAACAAGCGTATGTGACCGCGGATGCGTGTGTATGCACGTGTGTGTGTGTGTGCGTGTGTGTGTGTGTGTGTGTGCGTGCGTGTGTGTACGTTTACTAGCTGAAATGTGGGGAAGGTAAAAGGAGACGCAGCAATGAGCAGAATACAAATGCAACTGCTTACCTTTTGTTTCCATCCAGAGTTTTCACCTCTGGTTTGCTCCCAGCCCCTCGCATGCACTCATTCTCGTTTGCGGAGGAGGAGGAGGAGGAGGAGGAGGAGGAGGAGGAGGAGAGCGAGATATCTTTGGTAGATGGGAGCACAGCAGAATTGATTTTTTTTCCCTCCTAACCTAGACAGGGAAGCAATAAACTGGGATTTGTCTTGAGTCTTTGAAACAGCTTTGAGAATTTTGAATAAGAATGGCAGTCCCAATATGTCAAGTGTTGTTTTGTTTTCATCCAGTCAAAAGAATGCGTGTTTGAATATGTGCGTGTGTGTGCGTGTGTGCGCTTGTCTGACAAACGGTTAAGTTGCTTTTGTGTAACAGAAGGGTGGTGTGTGAAAATGTCTGTTTGTTTGTCACGTGAGTGTGTGAGCATATGCGTGGAACTCGATAAATGTGTGTGTCCTTACTCCGCTCCTCTCTCTGAATCCCCCGGTGTCCATTCTCGCCCAGCGGCTCACTGATCCACTATGCCCCGGTCTCCCGGGGATACGGCGGACGTGGCGTCGCACCCAGTCTAAATGTCACCCCTCCTCAGAGGAACTCCCCACTGCCCCGCTCATGAATTCATACAAGTGACCCCTAATGCCGGAGAAATGTCACCACATCCTGCTCACTCTGGACCTTTCATCTGAGACCACCCAAAACAACATCTATGACCCTCCGTGGCAGTTATGCACGTTCGGTGTCATACATATACTGGGGGTGGGGTGGGGAGGGCGATAGAGTTGATTTTCGTGATTTTTACTTCGTATTTTGTTGTCAGATTTACAATGTGTTGAAAATCCGTAGTTATGCAACGTAAATTTGAAAAACATGCGTGTAAAAAAAAAAAGGTGCGTGAGAGTGCATTGTAACTAACGTCTGGGCTTTGTGTTCTTACAGTGTAACATCTGCATGTGCGTTGTTACAGTGTAACATCTGCATGTGCGTTGTTACAGTGTAACATCTGCATGTGCGTTGTTACAGTGTAACATCTGCATGTGCGTTGTTACAGTGTAACATCTGCATGTGCGTTGTTACAGTGTAACATCTGCATGTGTGTTGTTACAGTGTAACATCTGCATGTGTGTTGTTACATGAAATATGAGCTGAGGCAACGACGAATAGCTGTAATACCATATTATTAGCACTGATGCTAATATTTACACTTCCAAGCAGGCGTAAGTAGAATGATGCACTTTCTGCACAGTCATTTCAATGACATCATATGTAAATACAGAATAAGCGCGGTAGGGTCACCTCACACAAAGCAGTCGTGGTGGTTATCGGTGTTTCCACCGAGAGACGACGAAGAAAGAGCAGGCGCGTGCAACAGATCAGTGGTAAAAAGTGAGATTGAAATGGTAAAGCTTCGTAGGGAGGGATGATGGTAATACGTGTCTGATCGTTTGGGTACTAGCAGTGCTACTCCGCGGTGCCTTCCTACAAGGTTTCCCTCTAGGCCTCTCCATGGCCCTATCCAGCTAAAATTGGTTTTAAATTGCATCTCCAGGACTCACTGGCAGTTACCCATCTTTATCAGTGTGGGAGAGGGAATGAATATCCATTTGGGATATCCAATTTCAGCCTGCCCACAGCACCAGAGTTGTGATGAGGTGAAGCCTCTGGTTCCCAAAAAAAAAAAAAAAAAAAAATTCGCGGAACACGACGAAGTTCTCCTTCGCCGCCTCTCCCAGGGATAAGTCAGACGCTAACCACTGACAGCTAGCGCACTGACATATCCGAAAACGTGATTTGTGGCTTTGGATACCCAGTTTTAGGGACAAAATGAAAGGGAAAATGTGGCACATAAATGTAAAAATGTTTAAAAGTTTTATTTCAGGAGGTTATATTCATTTCATGACCTATTCTTCAGGGAAAAAAAAAAATATATATATATGTATATATATATATATATGTATATATATTTTTTTTTTTTTTTTAAAAAAAGGTAAAAAGAAAGGGGGAAAATCAGCCTCCATCGAATGTAATGGATGAAAATAAGAGACTCATGTTCTTTTTTTTTTTATTAGCCATGCTAGGTTTTTTCCCTCGCAGACCAAGTCTTAGGTGGTTAGGCAACAATGTGTCTACTGGTGGCCACGTCTGTGGATGTCAGCCAATATCATCAGGGCAGGAACTCAGGCATGTGCTGAGAGTTGAGATTGGAGATGCGGATGAAACCTGGCCGCAGCTATTCAGGTTTCCTTCAGTGTGATGGACAACAGTGCAAAAATAAAAACCACAAACAGAGACTTAACCTGGACGTACGAAGACAGGCTTGCTCTGTAGCGTCTACTTATTAGAGTATGTTTCGAATCAACATGTTTAATTGCTTCGCTTTCTAAATGGTTCTATTATAATGGAATAGGTGGATCTGGTGAACTGGAGGGGGGTTGTTTTGAAGTGGGGAGTGGGCAGGGGGCGGAGGGTGGGGGGGGGGGGGGTGCTATTAAAAATAACTGTGTCTTGTGTAGTGTTGGCAGCTATGTCTTCTTTGTTGCTAGTTTGCATATATGGCACCAATGCACCAGGTCCTTTTTGTTACCTGCTGGTATACACAGCCTAGTTTTCTCATGCACGTTTTATCTTTTGACAAACACCACTTTCCTTGGCAACGTTAACACCTCAACACATGAGAGAGAAGATGTCATGAGTTTATTATAGACTGCCAAGCATCAGTTTTGTCACTCTGTTCAAAAAAAGGAAAAAAGAAAAAAAAAAGAAAAGTCTCTCCTTGAAAACAGTATGCCGTCTATTTCCAATTTGAGTCAGCAGACAGAGACGCTGCTGTTTTTTTTTTTTTTCAAACTCTTTTTCTTTTTCTTTTTTTTTTTATTGGCCGCTGATCCCTCAGTCTGTGGGGCAGAGAGCCCAGCAGTGGGTACCTGCTGAAGATATTCTTCTCACTGGCTCTTGAATGGGACCCTGAACAGGGAAACATGTCTACACATACAGAAAAAAAAAAAAAAAAAAAAAAAAAAAAAACAGCACCTTTTTGAAGTCTTTTACCCCACCACCACGGTTACTGAAGCTCTCTCTCCCGCCGTTTTTTTTTTTCACGCAGGAACGGGGCAGAATCGAGGTGAAAGCAGTGGGAAGCCTTTCCCTCCCTTCGCTTAACATTCCTTTCTTTTTCACTTCCTTTCAGAAGGAGCCAGTTTTCCCGTTTTGTTTTTTGTTTTTTTTCTGAGCTAGAGGTATGACATAGACTAAAGGAGGTGGTGAAAGATGTGCAAAAGATGGAGGAGGTGTGTACGGTTGTGTTTCTTTTTCTTTCTTTCTTTCTTTCTTTTTTTTTGTCTTCTCTGCCTCTTTTTGGATTAGGGAAATGAGAATCAATATGTTGTCACATGGATTGCCTGATTATTTGAAATATAAGAAGAGCATTTACGCCCCCCCCCCCCCCCCCCCAATAAAATACCGTGCCCTTGAGATTGTGTCCTCTTGAGGTGAAATGTTGATGTCTATCGCGAGGGCTGCTGAAAATGTGTGGCGTATTGATAAGACTTGGTATTTCTGCGAGAAAGAGACAGAAAATCAGCAGAGAAAGAAATATAAAAAGAGTTTACCCTTGTTCGATACTCTCCCGTCTCATCGACCAGGTGTTGCATTTCGATCGGCTTCTCCTATGAACATTAAACAAACCCTCAACAACCATCAAAGTGCAAATGTACAGGTTTTCCACCGGGCTACCAAAACGCATTATCACTGCTATCGTTAAATGTTTAATGGAGCCGATTAATACATAAGTGCAGGTACACAGAATCTTAATGGCAAATTCGATTAAACACACACACATTATGTCTGGAGAAAAATAATCTATTTCTTACTAAAGGACATATTATCATCGTGTGACCTCTCTACTGGGCATTTTCTCTTCTGCTTTCCCGTGCCCCCCCCCCCCATCAATGTCACCTAGATCAGAAAGACGGACATCGACTCGATGCGATCCGCTCTTCAAACGGATTAGCTCATTTTTTTTGTAGCATCTCGCAACAGATTGAAAACGTCTCGCGGAGGAGAACGCATCAGCAAACCCCCTAGCCGCAGTTCGACTCACCAGTTCATGTTTATTCATGGCCAACCCTTAAAGGGAAAACGAACCCATTTCTCCCCTTGTTTCCTCCCAGGAGAGGAACCTGAGGATGGGATTATACCTCTGATGAAAACTTGCCCTAATTGTTGTGTCTGTAGTATCGTTGCTGCCTCGCTATAGATCAAAGAATTGTAGTATTTGCTTAATATACGTTTTAACAGCATCCACTAATCAACTTAAAGAGGCTTAAAATGTTTGTCACATTTTTTTTTTAATATGTCGAAGATTAAAGAAACAACTGTCGTTTCTTTAGAGGAAGTAGGAAAGACGTCGCCTATCTAGTTTGAACTGTATGCTTTTATTCAATAGCATGTCTCTTCATTTTGTGGATCATTTGTTTTCACTCACGTTTAAAGACGTTTGTCGTCAAAATGAAGTTGTCAACCTCGCAAGATGTTCGATGAATACTGTACCTCCATGTCAACAACGTATCAGTTTCACACCACTGTTAAGATAAATAATTAGACATCGCGCATCGATCAATCTCAGGACCGCCCCGTCGAACAGGGGCGACAGCATGGTGCCAGCAGTCGCCTAGATGCCAAGTGCATACTAAGAAGCGAGAGCTTTATGCAGCACATGCTGCTAATGCTTGCATGACAAAAGACAGGATTATTCTCACCAGCGTTTCTGCGCTGTTTAGTATGGAACACACCTTAAGCCTGTCCGACTGATTTAACTGATATTGTGCTGGGTCTGTGCTAAGCTGAAGCCTCACTGAATGGTTCTGTATTGAGTGAATGCGGTGAATAGACACTGGGGGTCCTGTGTGTGTGTGTGTGTGTGTGTGAGAGAGAGAGAGAGAGAGAGAGAGAGAGGGGCTCGTACTGTTTAAGAATGGGGAGCGAGCGCTGGTTTTGCGAAATGTGCCGTACCACAGAGTACCTCTGCAGTGGACGGGCAGGACGATTGGCAGGTCGGCCGTCCCCTGTTTGCCGAGTACTCGGCCTTGCAGGCCGGGCGATGCCTCGAGCCCCCAGGCATGACCTTTAGCATTGTGCATGCTTTTCAGTGGGAGGAATCCAGGTCAGCCTCTTTTTCTCACTGTCTCTCTCTCTCTCTCTCTCTCTCTCTCTCTCTCTCTCTCTTTTCTCTCCCTCTGTTTTCTCTCCCTCTGTTTTTTTGTTCCTTTCTTTTTGCGTCTTATTCCCTCTTCCTTTATTTCTCTCCTGTTTTTCTCTCTTTCTCTCACTTTCTGTATTACTTCTTGTCTCTCTCTCTCTCTCTCTCTCTTCGCACCAAATCAGATTCCTTCCCCCACTTCTGTTGTACTTTGCTTCACAAAAGTCCACGAGTTTCACATAAGTTCTTGCTCTCATGTCGAAAACACCCCTTTATTCCTCTTTATTCCTGTTTCTTTGTGCTGCCAGTAATTTCTCTGTCATTTATCGGCACCATTAACTCTGCTTCTTTTTCTAAACAAGCTGTCAAGACCACATTATTTTTCTGTTGTATCCATTATCTCAGTGCTGGCCTCCAGTTTCTGTCTGGCTGTGTGGAGATTATGGGCTTGGCATGTTTCACAGCTCCTGAATTATGAGACTCTGAGAGAGACTCTAGTGAGGGGGTTGGGGGGTGGGGGGGCTCCAAAAAACAGGGTCTGATGTGAAACAGGAGGATGGTTTTTAGTATCTTAACGGACAGCGACCTAAATATGTATAACTGAGAGCTGCTTCACGTAGCGTCATGTAGTATTTACTCTTGGTTTGTTTGTTTTTTTTTTTTTCTTTTTTTGAGCGACGGATTTGGAAATTATGTATGAATGGCCTCTTTTTAACCCCCCTCTTCCTCACGGGGGTGAAATAGCCATCAGACCAGAGAGTGTCTTTGTATCATTTCACATCAGTGAACATGATGCTGGCAAATGGAAAATGTCTGTATGTGATTAATTGCTTAGCTCGCAGACAAGCGTTGCAGTGTTGGGAGTACGGAGTTTGCAGCACTGTTAGATGGACTGGCAACCCTATACTATAAAAACAGTTAAGTCTCAAACCTTTGGCTGTTGCTGCTGGTGAACCCCTCTGCTTAGAGCCCAGGACTCTCATTACTGGGAAAGGTGGTGCCAGTGTAAATACATATTTCAGCTTCAATATTAGCTGATTTTAGTTCTAAGCCCAGTGCTGCTCATGCAAAACTTTTCACGCAGCCAGAGACAAAAGGGCACAGACAGGGCAAATAGAAGTTTCCAGAAGTACAGTATTTTAACATAAGCAGGCCAAGCTCAATACCCCTCCTCCCGATGATTAAAGCTATGAGCAGTTGCGGAGGGCCTTGCTACAGTCTTTTGGTTAACCTTTCACCAAACTGAATTGATTTCCTCTGCTAAGATGGTGTCACAAATGCATTTCATTGAAACGCAGTCTGTTCTTTCCCTGCAAGAGATTTTTATTGGGCCCTTAATAGCAAGGTGAATTCAGAAGGTCACGTAGTGGTTCTGTTTGCTCTGTTTGTTACTTTATTTTTACGGGTTGACCCTGTGGAAGGGTTAGCCAGTTCAAGTTAATTGAGATGTTAGCTCTGTGAGGGCTTAGGTAAACAACTGAACTTGTCGTCCTGTAATTGAGTTCCTTGCCGTGAAATGCCGTTAGCGACGGTGGAATGTTTGGGGGTTCTCAGACACACTATCAGACGTCGACTCAACGTTTCCTGTTTTGTGTCTCAGGGTAAGGCCGCCACAAGCAGAAGTTATCGGCGGGAACACGGCCTCCGTATCTACCGTAAGAGAACCAGAGAGGTTGCCCCAAGATAAGAGGGGAGGATCTGGACAGGAGCCTCCCCTGAGCTCCGGAGCCCCTGACTCCACCAGCTCAGCAGTGAAGACGGCCAACGAGATGCTGCAGGATCTGAGTCGGCTCAAAGCAGAAATGAAGAACTTGATAAGTGTAAGACAGAGGGAAAAAAAAACCTCACAACGAAACACCCTAACAAATTTTTAGACAGATAACCTGAAAAAAAAGCAACTACATTTCTTTCGACTCTGAGATGGCAACACTTCAGAACATTTTCAATGCCCATTTGTTATTAATAAAAATTGATTTTGCCAATCCAAACCACCGTTTTGGTGGTACCTTAGCAGGTCATAATAAAGACTGCACCTAACAAGCGTCCAGCGATGAATCGCCAGGACCCTAAGCTATTTTAGTTGATCAAATGCCCACGATGTAGTTCACTATTTAATTAGAAACACAAATACAAGTAAACAGTATACCCTTCCTATTAGTGCTGTCAGTAATGTGTTGGTTCTACTCTATCCATTGAGCAGTGGAATATTGGTGTCCTTAAATGGGCAATGTCAATGGGCATTTCCTGTATGCAGCATGTAGGAAGTGCTAATTTAATTGGACGGAGCAACTGATGAAATCATGCCAAGACACGAACCCGTGTCTTGTATTCCAATGACCAGATAGCAATTTCCCCAATTGTTTTCTCCTCTCCCTCCATCCTAATAAATTACAGCACTTCTACATTTTTACCAAATGTGATGTCGCCTGTTTCCATCTATTACAGTCGCCCCTTCCTCCCCCGCCCCCTTCTCCGCACAGCATTGACTTTCTTCGCACGCCTTTACAGCCGAAAAATTCCATCAGCCAAGAATAATGTAGCACACAGCAAATGACACATTAGCATATAATTGAGAATGCAGGATTTGAATGCTCTTTGGCCGCTGTCTGCAAGGCCCAAGTGTGTGTGTGTGTGTGTGTGTGTGTGTGTGTGTGTGCGTGAGCGCGCGCGCGTGTGTGTGTGTCTCTCACGCACACATACTGAGGGGCGGCAGGAGCTGTGTCGTTCACACCTCGTTTCGCCTGCTTTAATGGAACGTCAGTCACACCTACGCGCTGCACAGCACAAAACCTGCACTCGCGAGAAACCACTGCGTGTACGTTAGAGACACCGAGCATTCTTAAGGACAAAATAATTCACAGATACAAAGAAACATTTGAGTTTTATTTATCATAATTCAGATGTTCACCCATGCAATGATGTAATGAACCAGTTTCATATGTGTGTGTGTGTGTGTGTGTGTGTGTGTGTGTGTGTGTGTGTGTATATATTTGGTGTAAATCTGTGAGCATTCATGTGTTGTTAGTGTTGTTTTGAATCAGATAGCATTGCTTGCCACTGTGACTCCATCACATCCAATCTTTGTTCTCTGTCCTCATACAGACTGCTGATGCGTTTCCTGTGAAGGACGCCGACTCGGCCCTGAGAGGCAGGATCGGCAACCCAGCGCCCGCCGCCTCGGCCCCTCCCCCTCCTCCCCCAGCCGTCTCCATGGTAGGTTCCCATAGCAACCGCAGCCTCTGCAGCGCTGTTTTTTTTTTTTCTTTTTTCTTTTTTTTTTTTACGAGCTCTTTCCTCTGTGTGTTCTGTATTCACCATCCAACTGCAAACTGCAGACACAATGGCACCTTTTGTATCCTGCAATTGCCATCCAGAGACTAAAGAGATAAATCAGTCATGTTATCTCTATTTTACACCTGGGCTGAGGAAAAAAAAATGTACAATTCCATCTAAAAATACATTCTCAGACTTGACAATGCTTTTTCCCTGGGCTTTCCAAACAGGAAAATGGTAATACTCACATATTTGTCTCCGAGTTTGTAATTATTTCAACAGAAGCCTGTTCCTCAATTATACAGTTCGAAATTTGTCCGATTAATAAACGTCCCCCTTCACCATTGAGGGTGAGTTCGCTAAAAAACAATATACATCTGAACAAAAGATGCCATTTGTGAAAAAGGCAACGAACTTGTCTGACAGCAGAGGTTGAATTTTGAAAGATCCGGGGACAAGTTAAGGATGGGCTTTTTTCGTCGTACACATTTCGTCTCTTGATGAATTTATGCGGCTGGATGACAGATTTATATTAAGACGAGGAGGGAAGGGGAACAAAAGCAAAGCCGTCCTTGCTGCAAGACATGTGTGCTGCTGAAACGAATCCCACTAATGGACGGGATGGAAGGACTAAGTCGCAGATTACAAGCTTTACACAGGGCTTTCACCTTGGATCTCACGTTTGTCAATTGTAGCTCTTCTTTGTGATCTGAATTAACAGGTCTCTGTGGATGTTGTTGTTTTTCTACTGTGATGTATTAAGGCTAATGAGAGGCTTTTTTTTTTTTTTAACGCAGCATTCCCCCCCACACCCTCTTCTTTTTTGTTGTTGTTGTTGCTCAGCATCAGGCCTCGTGCTGCTGGAATATCTGGCTTCCATATCTTGGAATGCTGAATGTTTTTAGATGAATTTCAATTGGACGTGTCGATCCATTTGCACCTAGGAGAACATCCTTCACAGAAATATTATTGCGACATTTAATCTTTTCAAAATACGCTGGCAGGCAGGGCAGCGTATGTAGCGTATGGAGTGGCAAAAAA
The DNA here is from genome assembly GCF_902362185.1 of Chanos chanos. Taxonomy (NCBI): domain Eukaryota; kingdom Metazoa; phylum Chordata; class Actinopteri; order Gonorynchiformes; family Chanidae; genus Chanos; species Chanos chanos. The sequence continues at coordinate 7,582,644 of NC_044495.1, forward strand.
AAAATAAAAATTCCAGCTTGCCTGCATCTCACTTGCACACATTTTTAGCGGCTGCATTGTTACAGAAGCCAATCCACCGTCGTGTATTTTGGTTAAAAACGTGCCCTATGGAGTAAGGTGTGCAGTAGCGATCTGACTCTAATTTCCTCTCCCTGCTTCTGTTTCTGTTCCCCCCGTAGTCTTCAGAGGTAGCGGACCCCACCCCGAGGGCGATTCCTCTGTCCGAGCCGGTGCCGCTGCAGATCAGCCAGCCTCCGCCGTCTATGTTTGAGGATGCGGAAAGAGTGCTCAGGCAGGTCAGACGGAGCAGGAAGGTCCTGGAGGAGAATCTACAGGCCATTTTGAGAGCGAAGGACGGAGAGATCCTGCACTCCCAACTAGAGGCCCTGTCGCACAACAGGTACTTATTTTGAAATGAGAGAGAGAGCAACAACATTAGAAAAAAAAACACAAAAACCCCCCCCCCACCAGTTTCAGATTCAAACGAATGAGCAACAGCCGTTTAGCGCCTTTTTTAAAAAGTTCATGCTCTTTGGAAAACATGCCACGAACATGGGAAACGCCACAATAAATTAAATCATTGCCCGACCCCCCCCAAAAAAAGAAAATTAAAATCCTTGTATATTTACAGCTACGTAGTTTGGTCATATCTTTATATGCGTATCGCTAGCCAAGTTCCAATCCTCTGGGGGGCCGCTGTTGAATATTGATGTTGCTCTGAAAGTGGAGTGGGGATGGACAAGCGGTGCATTGGAACGTCAAGCGCCGAACCTGACGTTGATTGACAGCGGGCCTTAGAGCTCACTCCAGGCAGGAAAGGGCCAAGCCAAACGGAACAATCACTCTGATTGGCAGCTGTCAGTGGGTGTCTTTATCCAGAGGCTGCTTAGTCTTAGCTGAACCCTGTGTATATTGGATGTGAAGCGAGTGCTCGAAACTTACAAAAGGTCAACGGCACCTGGCTTGAATAAAAACCCTACCAGAAGGTCCAGAAAAGGACTTCTCTTTTTGAGTTTTGTACTGCGAGAAACTGATTTATCAAACTTACAGGGTTATGGTGTGCTTCATGGTTGCTGTGTGAGTCATGCGCTATGTTCTGTTCTGAAAAGTTTGAGATTTTTCAGATCTTTGCTCCATTCGCAATTGTATTGAGACAAGTTATGTAAGAGTCAGTACATTTCAGTTTTGTTTCAATTGCCTGCACCCTTGAAGAAGGCAGAAGGGTGCATTTTGTGTGATTGATGAGTGAAGTAACATGTTTTCTCTGACAGTCAGGCTTTTGTCAAAGTACACAGTTGTACACAGATTTTCTATAAAACTTAAAGCCTCCTTCTTAGGATCAGAGACACAGATTGCCTCTTTACAAGCTCTGTATAATTGTCTTTGGAATGCATTCTGACTGATGAAATCACTGTAGACTTTTAAGAGTTTGTGTATGTTTACAACTTTTAACGATGTCTCAGAAGAAAACGAAAGAATGAAAGAAAGAGGGGGAAAAAAAAAATACATCTCGCTGTTAGAGATGAGAGAAATGTTACCAAGGATCCTTTTTTTTCCCGCCGCGGCAAAAGCTTTAGTTCCTCTTTCTCCCTTCCTGTCTCTCTTTTGGTTTGGGCTGAGTCTTCGTGGCAGGAGGTCAGACTCAATCCGCGCTCTCCGCCCGCTCTCCCCCTGACATTAACTGGGCTCCCTCGGGGGGGAAGAAGGGCTAATAGGTTGTGATGCAGTGTGAACCAAGCTCTTTCACTGTGAAAATGCTGGAGGAGCAGCCGCGGAGCTAAAGGAGCGTTTGAAAACTGAAATGGAGAAGGCCGCCACTGGAGCCGTGGCTCCTGCTGCCCGTGCTGAAGTGTGTGAGGAGAAGAGAGGAGAGGAGAGGAGAGGAGAGGAGAGGAGAGGAGACGAGGTCGTGCCGCTAGCTACTCCGTGCCTCTCTGAAGTCTAATTTCGGGGCTTATTCGGACGCTGCCCATGTTTGAAAAATTGGATTAAAATATTTCAGAGATGTCATGAAAGCGGGAAACGTGGGGAAATGAACCTGTTTGTGTTTATCTGTTTTTTTGGGGTTTTTTTTATTTGTCCATACATGTATGTGTATGCCTTTTGTTCAGTTTAAATTGACACCTTCAGGCCAAGGAGAACAAGGATATCTTCTCTGATCTTATTTAAAGAGCGTGATTTCATCAGTTGTATTACGCGTCTCACATAAACCCTGTCTTTTTTTTTCTTCTTCTTCTTCTTCTTTGCCAGTGGCTTGGTGTTATTTATTTGTACTCTGTGTCATGTGTCTGTGGATTGCTCTTTTTCCTCCCTATAGAGTCGTTTTGACACCTCTCAACCCAAGAGCCGTATCCAAACCATCATCCCAAAATGTCAGCCCGCCGTGCTAATTGTCTCCAAAATGGCAGCTGCAATCAGCATGTTTCCTAATGTCTGAGCACCAAAACACAAACACCCTGATTGATGCCCCCCCCCCAAACCTACCCCCACCCCCTCCCTCCATTTAATAGCTTTGATCTTTTCCTCATAGGAAAGGTCGTAGGACTGAAGGTGCCAGATGCTGTCCGTTTTCACGGGTTCAGGCTGGCAGGCTGGCTGTGGTTGAAGCCTCTTTTTTTTTCGGCGGTGTTTTCACTGCCCGGTTGATGGATTCATTCATTTGGGCCCGTGACACTGCAAAATGAGGCCAAAGTGTGATTTTCACGCACACCATCCATTTCCCTCAAATATTAATGAGGCCATTTGCGGACATAAAAGTTTCCAAACCTGTCCTTTCATTATACGCTTTGGTCCCCCCCCCGCCCTTCCCAAAAGCGTGCTTCTTCCTTCCCGAGTTAAGGCAGTATTTTCCTCTTTCCAAATTTCAATTACACAGTTGTTATTAAACGTCAGCTCGTCCCGGAAGCTCTCATATATTGTACGGCATAATCCATTTGATTGCTTTGGTTGTTTGACTATTTGTGCGGCTTTGGGAGACATGTAGTACACACCACAGTATCAAAATGCACAGGGTCTCCTTGTTTACTTTCCATGTTGAAAATCTCATTTCACCAGTTGTACCATTTATAGTTGACACTGGCAGTCATTTCCCTGTTGTGTGAAGTTGTATCGCTCAAGTGCAGTGTCGGATTGCAGAAGATGCGACCCACTGATTAATGAACCCTCTGATTAGTCTGTTACATAACTGCCGTCTGTGTCAACTCTGTTCCCTGAAGAGTCCTCGATGGCTCTGGTAATTACCGTTATTAACCCAGGCGTTTTGATATTAACTTCTTCGTTGACACCTACAGTGGTACGTAACGGTCCAAGGAGTTTGAGCCGTGTACTTCAAACTTCCCCGATGTGCGTTACTCTTCTCTTTTCAACTCCGAAAAGCTCTTCTGCTCTTTGAGTCTGACAAGAGTGGCCTTTCCCGCTGTTTTCTGTCTTTGTGTTAAACGTCTGTTCACTCTCTGGAAATGGAGTGTCTCTTTTCATTCAGTTTTTAAATAGTCATGAAACACGCTCTCGGCAAGGAGGAGGAGAGCCTGCTTTTGTCCTGAATCATTGTTCGCATATTCTTAGTCGTTACATTCCACTTTTATGTAAGTTGTGAATGTTAAAGTAAGTCGTGGATACCCAGACTGAACCAGACTGCTCATGTTTTTCACCATGAATTTTTGAAGACTGAGCGTCTACGCGTTTTCTTCATTTTGAAGCCGTGCCGAGTCGAAATGGTGTTATCTCCATTTTAATGGCTAAGAGCTGCAGTGGTGCCTGGTTACCTTCAGCACAATCAGTCACTGACTCATCTCTTTTAAGAGATGAGAAACTGTTATTAAAATGTTATTCTGTATATTTAAACTCTCCTATACTGCTGTAATGTCTTTCCTACATAACTACCTTACTTATTCTCTGAACAATGTCAAAAGGTGCTTTTAGTAGCCTATTCAGCTCTCGATTTCTGCCATCTTAATACAAGGGGCTGAATTTCTAGGAACAATGGGGGCTTTAAACGATTTCGGTCGGAGCCCGGTCCTCTAAATTGTGAACAGCCCTCAGGGGTTAATTGAAGGTCACATTCAGCGCCTGGATCAATTTTGCTCCATTCGGAATCACAAGTGTCGTTTAAGCATCATCTGATTAGAGGAATCCATCACAGCGTGGAGCCACAGAGGGATGACATCTCTGAGTTTGAGCTTTTGACTGGGAGCTGGGGTTTGTAATCTGAGAATGAGGGGAGGAATCAATGGAAGTGTGTGTGTGCGTGTGTGCGTGTGCGCTTGCGCGCTTGTGCATGTGTTTGTATGCATGTGTGAGAATCAGTGTGAATGTTGTACACATGAGAGTTGCCAGGTGTGTGTGTGTGTGTGTGTGCGTGTGTGTGTGAAGTGGGGAGCAATCAGTCATCCTTCTCTTGTCCTCTCTCTCTCTCTCTCTCTCTCTCTCTCTGCCAGCAGCTGGTTCCCCAGATGCATTTTGGTGAGGCAGGATCTGCCTGCTCTGCCCAGAGACAGTGCCTCTCTCTCTCCCCTGGCATCCAAATGAGAAGCTGGCACAGACAGCTCTATTGGTGGGCTTTCCTCACTGCTCTGGATAGTCAGGCTGTGCTGCATCTGGCAAGGCTCAGTCCCAATCCTCCTCTCCCCTCTGCTCCCTCCTGTGTCTGAAGCAGCCACAGAGAGTGACAGAGAGAGAGAAAGAGAGAGAGAGAGAGAGAGAGAGAAATACACGCTCTGACCGAGCTCTCTCAGTGCTGGCACTGTTACTTTCCCATGCAGTGAAGAGATGGAAGAGAGAGAGAGAGAGAGAGTGTTACGCATGCTGGCTGGCTAGTCTCAGTGCTGGCGATATCTATACATGCTGAGCGGAGGAGGGAAAGCGAGAGAGAGGAGAGAAAGAGAGAAAGAGATGAGAGAGAGAGAGAAAGAGATGAGACAGAGAGAGAAAGGGAAGAGAGAGGAGAGAGAGAGAGAGAGAGAGAGAGAGAGAGCGAGAGAGCCGTTTGAGCTCATACTGAGCGTGTCACTCTTACTCATCTGTCTGATTTATAAAGAGTGATGAGTGATGCAGAGAAGGGGCCTAACAGGGCTGCCAACATAGGGCCATTTGCATAATATGCGCTATGCTGAGTCTCCAGCAGAACCCATGTGCGTTTCTACAAAGCTACGTGCCACATTTAAATGAGTTTTGCCTGCAGATATCGCTCCTCGTCGGGCTAAATTATGATATTTTTCTGAATCCCTTTGTAACATTGCAGTAAACACCTGATGATTCAGAGCTAACTATTCAACTAATGGACTATAATGTGCTTGTGCACCCCCCTTCATTTCTATGTTTATTCTTCATTGTTTTGAGTGTGGCGTGAGTCAGAATACAGGTCCTGAAAGGGATGTAAAGAAAAAAAAAAAAGTCAGTAAGAAGAATGATATGTGTCATGTTGGAAGCAAAGCTTTAAGGCCTGTCATGCTTTCTGCTCCACAGAGACGTCACAGAGAAGCTGAGGATTAGGAAAACTGTGGACGCCTGGATCAATACACTTAGCAAGGAGATTCGGGTGAGCCGCTTGAAGGTTTTTTTTTTTCTCGTTCTTTTTTTTTTTCCACGAATACACATGCTTTGATTTATTTTCTTTTTGGTTTGGTGCTTATTATATTTCTGAAATTTTTCCTTTTTGTAAGGATGGTATATAAATGTCTGGAATGTAGATCAGTTATTTCGAAATACTTTGTAAGTACTCTTTTGTATTGGGTTGCAAGTCCTCTCTGGCAACCAGCTATTAAAGACATTGGATCAGTCTACCTCCGGGGCACTGCACACGGCTGCCCACTGGGTTAAATGCTGAGGACAAATTTCCCCACGGGGATCAATAAAGTACTACTCTTCTTCTTCCTCCTCCTAACCGAAACATCTTTCTCCAAACATTTTAATAAGGGTGAAATTGCTGAGGAAGACATCAGTTCTCAGAGGAAGGACAGGGGAAGGAGCACGGACGGTACATCCAGAGACCGGGAGCAGGAGCGCCGGGCGAAAGGCAGCGGTTCTGAGGCCAAAGACAGAAGAGATGGAAGGAGACCTGGGACAGGAGAGAAAAAAATCAACCAGAGAGTCACCAAGGCACGGGCAGAGAACACACCACCACTACCTCCACCACCACCACTGCAGAGCCAACAGCCAAAGACCCAAACCCTCAGACCCAAACACCAGCATTGCCCTCCGGCGGTGAGCAAAACTGCTCTTATCTAAACCGTTAGTCAGCGACGATACATCATTAATGCTTTACCAGCACAGTAAATATCTATCCGTTTTCGACTCTCAGTGGTGTTTTCATGCTCCTCCTCCTCTAACTGCTTTTGTTTGCTTGATTTATTGTTATGTGGTGTTGACTTATCGACACTTTCCAGACAAACAACTGGGAGGTTTGTAACTCTCCCTTAATCTGCCCATCTGAACGCAAACACAAAAACACAAGACCTTTTTTTTTTTTTTTTTTTTTTGCCCTTCACAGCACTTTAACTAAATGAGGTGTTCCGACTGGCCATATGTTGCCTCCCACACTGATCCTCTATAAATAAGAGTTAAAGGACAAAAGCCAGACCTGCTTATCTGTGTTTGTCCCATGCCTGTTCCCACCCCCCAGCCCCCCACCTCAATTTTTTTTTTTTTTTTTAACTTAATGATTGTTCAGGCTGCCAGGTGCCTTGAGAAAAATACAGAGAACCTAGCAACCAGTTTCGTGTCTAACTGAGTGCTTGGTTTCTGTGTAATACATTGCTTATGCCGGCCGCCTGTTTTCTGGTGTAAAGAATGGAGGAACAGTTAACTCAGAGAACTAAACAGACAACAAGAGCAAACAAAGTGCTCCTTTCATTTCTTTAAGAAAACAAAATCATAGAGACAACTAAGTCAACACAACTCCACGAATATGTTTTGACTAATTTTGCTTTTACCTGCTCTCAGTTTGCTCTACCTACACGTTCCCAATTTAGTGCTATGGGTGTCGTTTAATTCTCGAAGACCAGTTTAAAAAAAAAAATACAGCCTTTGCGAACTTCCAACCATTTTATGCCATTCTGCCGCCAGCACCATCTGATTCATGTAATCAGGCGCCTAATGATTCATGAACTGGTGTTTTGTGCTGACATTGAACAAATATGAGAAATGTCTGTTTAAAGCCCACATCCTGAGGGTTTCTACCAAGAGTCAGGGGCGGAATATGACTCAGCATTCAACGGGTTTTCCTACAGGAGCAGTCAGCAATAATGAAATCCGTGGATGACGAGGAATATCTGACTAAGTTGTACGGGAAGGCACTGTATGAGGGCCATCGAAGAACACTGAAGAAAAGTCCTTATCTCAGATTCAACTCTCCCTCGCCAAAATCGAAAGTCCAACGGCCTAAAGTTATAGAGAGCGTTAAAGGTGAGATATCCCTCATTCAGCCAGACTCATTGAAAAGAGCACCCTCTTTTCAATAGCAAAAAAAAAAAAAATCGTTTTTTTTTTTTACTTCTCGCTGTCATATTCTCTCTCAACACTTTCTCACCCACTTTGTCAAACTTTCCTTTCTTCTTTTGCTATGTTTTCTGTTACTTTCTCTCTGTAGGGGTGAAAGTTAAGTCATCTAAGACCCAGACCAATCTGCTTCCAAACCGTCCTGTGTCCACATCTCTCCAGCCTACAGCTACTGAACCTCAGTTTATCTTTAGCCCCATTCATCCAGACCAGGATGTCCCAGGTTCCCCAGTCCAGGGCGTCCTCATCCCAATGGCCATTCCACTGGGTAAGACACTATGATCACCGACGTCTGTGTCATTCAGTTAGCATAGACTTTTTTTTTTTTTACAATCACAGAGAACTCATCAATATACGCTTATGAGTCTTTGTGGGGCTTGAAGCTCCAGGGCTGAGGACTGTATAATATCCTGCTCTGATAAAGGAGCTGGGGAGGGGGGGGGGGGGCGAAACTCATTTTCAAAGCTCAGTGTTCTCACAGCCTTGGTTTAATATTGATAGCGTGCTAACAGCATCATTTACGCGACCCTGCTGTTTAGTCAGTGCGGTTTTCACTGTGGCTCGCTTAGTAACCCTGCAGTGGACTCAATAAACGTTATATGACCCTGTCAGCTCTCACATGCTACTTGCCATAACTGCCCACCTCCCCCCTCCCTTCATATGACTTCCTTTGAGCTCTCAGCAATATTAAAGGATGGCCTTAATTAGACAGACGTTTTAGCTGAGTTCAGGGCTTAATTATAGTCCGTTCCCTCTCTCATTTAATGCTTCTCACCGTTGTGCTATTTTAATCACTTCACAGCTGAGGGAAAAAAAATGTCATGAAAATGAATGCCCTCCATGTCTCTCTCTCTCCCTCTCTCTCTCATTTCCGTGGACTAGATTACTACACACAACGTCTTGTAAGCCTTGTGATTATGCTAATTCTACTTATTAACCGTTACAACTCCATGTATGAAAACAGCCCTGTATTTAACAAAATCAGAGGTGAAAAAATAATTTGCAAATGGGCATTTAAAAACACATTTTTGCAAGAAAATGTGTTGTTGTTATTTGATAATGACTTCTCATTCTTTCGCTTGTGACCTCTAGCGCTCCAAGAATTCATTAACTCGGTACCTCTAAATTGAACTAGAGCTGTTAATATTTTCTGTAATTGTTCCGAGAAGTAATTAAACCGAGCGTTTGAGAGCGCCGAAGTTTGGAAACGACCTCTGTTTACAGTCGTTCGTTCACTCCCTGACTGTCTAGCGACTGAACCATGTTAATGAAAGTCAGTATCAGAAATGGAATCGAGTGGAGTGGAATAGAATACAGCGATAACGCACAAATAGCAGGAGATGGTTCTCTATATTACTGTTCATATGCTGGGCTGACCTCTGCTCCGGACTGCAGTAGGAGGAACCAAAGCCTCCGGTAATCACATCTGCAATGCAGTTGTCCCTCGTTAACGTGAGACTGAGAGAATTTCCTTCGCCGTCTGTCCCCAACTCTCCCTCGCCTATTTATTCATTTCAGTACCTTTATCTCAGGGATTTGTTTTAAAGAGGTGTTGCTGCAGCAAAGAGACCTGACTCTAACGAATCTGGTTCTGCTTTTGTTACTTTAGAAACGCTAGTCTGACGACCGATTTGTATGGATAGATCATTTTGAGACGTTTTGTTAAATTGTGTCAGGAGATACTAGAAACTGCGATTGGCTGTGAAATACACTGTTGACGGTGATGCAATTACTTCGGTTGCTGTTAACTGATTCTTACAATCTCTGAAAACTGTTATTGTTTTTTCTGTCCTCCAGCAGTGCTGTTGTACTGGACTGGTTCACAGAACAAAGCATATCAGGTTATCTAGCTTCATTTCTCATATGTGGAGAGGGCAGTTGTGTCGGGGGCTTTGTTACCAGCCTGGATGCTGTTGCAGGCTGGTGTTCCCACGGGTTTTGGTTTATTTATCAATTAATTAATTTGATTTTTTTTTTTTAATCACAGCTCGTCTCAGAGTTGGGATGACGGTCGCCCGTTCCCACCAGTTGTCCTATTTCACACGGCTTTTGTGCGCGAAGCTGCGTTTAAAAAGTCTGAAACTCTCGTCAGTAACTGCAGAGGGGAGAGACACAGCAGCGCCGTGTGGTTTTTTTGGCCCTGCCATGTCACAGTGGAGGGCTGCAGATTAGAGCTGGCCTAATTTCTCTCCTCCGTGACTCCCCTGAGGAAGACTCTGGGAATGGCGAAGGCTCCCCCAGGGACCTACGGGGCCCTTTCATCTGCTGTGAGTGCTCAGACAGGCGCGTGCGAACGCGAACGCGAACGCGCACGCGCGCACACACACGCGCCGACGGATGGCCTCGGAGTTTCAGACACTCATTAAGTACTGCAGGCAGCTCTCTGTAAATCTGCTTAGCAAGTTTTGAAGCAAGCGCAGGGGTGGAAAGTTGCCATCAACTTTTTCCCTTAGCCGTAAGACTCTCGTATTTCAGAATAAGGGTAGAATAAGACGCAGTTTAGGTCATTTGAAGTATTTGTGGGTTTGGAAATGTCCTTTGTCACAGTTATAGTGTGGAGGGAGGAGTGTTGCGTGACACGCTGTGAACATTTATGTTTTATGTGTTTTTTTTTTTTTTATGTAATGGGTGATGTGTACACAGACGTTATAATGGCATCACTGAGAACAGATCCTGTGGAAAACTCCATGATCTGTCTGTTTCTCCATGACTCAAGCAAAAGTTACGAGATGCGCGTTTATACAATTGAAACAGCATGTAGATCTGTTTTTTTTTTCCTTTCTTTCTTTTTCTTTTTCAGAGAGGTGCTTTAGGCATTGTAGCGAATGCTGTGCCGTTAAGTGGCTGCGGACTGTGCCATTTTCTGTGTGTTTGTGTGTGTGTACTTTTGTTTGTCCCCCCCCAACACACACACACACACATACCTCCCCCTGCTCTGTGCTCGGAGAGACTGCGGCGGCCTCACAGCGTATAAAGCTCCTGATTTACAGCCACATGTATATATGCCCTTGCAAAGCAGTCAGAGCCTTTACAGTCAGTGACCGCCTTTCCTGTCGAAAATACTGATGAATTGTCTCTTGACATTCAAACGTATTGCTTAGTTTTCCCCCCCTCATGACTTTGGGGTGAGTTTGGCTCCGTCTAATAGCCTTTAATGACCCCTATTTCTCTCCTTATTGTCCACAATTATGGTTATCTGTCTCCTCCAGTTTAGATTTCAATATGTCCACATTGTCAGTAGTTTGAAGACAAAGAATGCAAATGAGTTTTTTTTTTTTCCTCTACCCCCCCCCCTTCCTCGATGGCTCTCACTCTGGCAGTTATACAACTCAGCCCACATGTTCTCTATCAGAAATATTCACGCATTCCAGATGAGTCACTGCCTCTTACTCCTGAGCCACCGTTTGGATGCCCTTCAGCCGAATTATGGAAATCATAAAGCTTATGTTTCCCCAGTTACGTACCCAGGGCCGGGAAAAAACAGATTGCCGGTTCTCCCAAGCAGATTTATGTAAATGCAAAAAAAAAAAAAAAAAAAAAGCCATGCCGTCGTTAATACGCTGGGGCTGCCCGCTACCTCCTGTAATGGAGAAATCTCATCATCGAAAGTCAGCCCTCCGCTCCTCGGTGGGGCGGGTGGGGTGGCGGATGGGTAAGTCGTGGTGGGGGGGGTGGGGTGGGGGAGGGGGCGCTGAAATCGCCACTGCCATCGTATTTTGGCTGAACCTCTTTGTTCCCGAGTTCTTCCTCCAGAAGAGATGCCAGTCATGCAGCTGGGCTATCCTCCCAGCCCGACAGATGTTTTCGAGGGGGATTTTTAAGCGACGCGTCCAAGATGCTCCGGATGTCCTTCAGCTCGTAGCTGAAAAAAAAAAAGAGAACGGTCGTGTACGCACACGTTGAGTAAAGGTGTGGGTAGGAGCTGCTCTCTGCCCTACTGGGGGAGAGCAGGGTTTAGTATCCCAGGCACGTGAAAGCCAGAGGCCGTTCCAAGTCGTGGCGTGCAAATAGTGTGAGATCTTATCAACCTTGCACAAGGGGGATATGCGAGACCGGCCACAGGGGTTTGTCAGGGGAATGTGTTTGTGCTTCTCAAGTGCATCTAGAGTCCACACGCCCATCATGTGGAGGTGTCCGGAACACTGAGTCTCCCCGTAGTGTGGAGATCTAGCTCTCTCTCTCTCTCTCTCGCCATTCATTAGAACAGCCTCCCCTCTAAAACCGCTGTTTAGGTACGCTACAACAGTGTTTCCTCTCGGCCAGCGCTCAGGTTCATATTTCCCATGATCCTTTGCAAAGATCTCTTCTGTTCCTACTGTATATCTGTGTGCATGGGTTATCTTTTGTGTGTGTTTGAGGCTATATGTGTGTGTGTGCTTAAGTTATTGTTTACTGGAATTGCTTTGGAAATGCAAATGGTCTTTTTGTGTCCTTATGTGATTGTGTAGGTATGTGTGTGCGCGTGTGTGTGTGTACGTGTGTGTGTGTGTGAGAGAGAGAGATAGAGAGAGAGCGAGAGAGAGAGTTTTATGTGTGTCTCTTTCTGTGGGATGAAGTAGATTCTGTCTAAGATTTTATATTGCTGTAGTTGGCCGTGTTATTTTCATCCCTGACGGATGAGAAAATAATTGTATGCCTTCTTCCAGGTCAACAGAGAGTAGATGGACCAGCCCCTGTACCCTCACGTGTGATCATTAGTGACAGACCTGTTACCGTGACAACCTCTATTCCACCTGCTGCACCCAAATCCCTGCCCATCACACGGAAGCCCAACACTGTTCTGCTGGAGGTGAAATCTGAACAACCAAGACGACTTCCGCAGCTTCAAATGCAGGTTAGAGTTACCATCCTGTTTTCACCATGGCAGACGTGGGATTTCCCAAATAAAGTCTTTCTTATTTATGTCAAAGGGCTAAAAAAAAAAACCAGATCTATTCTTAGCCTGCTCAGCGTCTCCCCTGTTCTGTCTTATCTGGTTGAAATTGTTCGTATTCGTTCCCATAGGAGGTAGCACCAGGCAACTTATTTTATTATTCTTTTACTGTTGCATTCTTTTAAGGCAGCTATTTTTACTCATGCAGCCCACAAAATTTTAAGTAAAATTGCATCAGTGAATGCAATACATGGAACTAAGTTTTAGTATGAGCCCGAAGTTGTATTATAAGCCTTCCTTTTCAGCTGGGCTGAGACTAAATGAAAACCTGATTGATATCAATAAGCCTTGAAACTACAGTTCATATAAGTGACGATTTAAAATGAAACAATTTTCACATTGCCACGCTTGGGAATGATTCTGTGGGCTGTTCTTGTTTAGCAAACGACTGCGGTGCACGCGGCGTTCTTCATCACGTACGATCGTCCTGCGCATTCGGCCTCCGTTTTCGCACGCACGACGTCCCTGTGTCCGTGTTCGTTTATCTGTCACTGCTCTGTTTGATTGCAGGTTCAGCCTGGCGTGAGCATTGAAAGCACCTTGAATACTGGTCCGGCGCCCTTTTCCTCTCCCCCTCCTTCTCTCGCTCCTGTCCTTCCTCCGAGTGATCAAGTAAGACATCGCCTCAAATGTAATGTACCATAGTGTTCCAACTCACCACGTATCACCTGCAACACGCTACATTAAGAATGTCCTGAGCCAGTGACTGTCGATAAAGTTTTCGTAGGAGGAATGCTTACCCCGCTCCTTGTGGCAGTACGCCTAATCAAGTGATGAAGAGTTTGATGATTTCTGTACCAGTTGTCAGCGGAGATTTACTGACGAAATTTAACCGAAAGCACATATTTTACACTGCTAAACGAGCCCCACACTCAACCCAATCAGTTAGGCTTCAGTAATGCTTCAGTGGGTCTGTGTGTGTGTGTCTGTGTGTCTGTGTGTCTGTGTGTCTGTGTGTGTGTGTGTGTGTGTGTGTGTGTGTGTGTATGTGCATGCGTGTGTGTGTGTGCGTGTGTGTGCGTGCGTGTGTGTGCGTGTGTGTGTGTGTGTGTGTGCATGCGTGTGTGTGTGCGCTTGTGTGTGTGTGTTTGTTAGAGCATAGACAGCGGCACCCGTCCCTCCTTTGGTTACTGCCTGCTGTCCCTCCTCTGCTTGCTGAGTGAGGCTGAGTTTTTTTTTAGCTCCAGAAAGCTTGTCCTGTTTGCTGAGGGTTTAGTGGGAGGTGATGTGCCAGACTGCTTGCACAGAACATTGGTAGCTTTACTGCACTAACCAGCCCCCCCCCCCCCCCTCAGCATTAGCCTCACTACCACTAATGGATCTGCTGTTCTTGCATTGGATGAGTGTGTGGGTGTATGTGTGTATGTGTGTATGTGTGTATGTGTGTGTGTGTGTGAGTGTGTGTCCGTGCGCCCATAATGCTTCTCGTATACCAGCTGGTCTTGGCTCTGTTCAGTGAGTATGGATTGATGTTGAATCGTTTGAGTTTGGCTCTGTTCCAGCCTGTGGGGGTTGCAATAGGACGTGTTTTTGTTCCAGGTTTACATCCTTCATTGTACGACTATTGATTTTTGTTTAGACGGGGGTATATATATGTGTGTGTGTGAGAGTGTGTGTGTGAACGCATGCGCATGCGCGTTTGTGTATGTGTTGGTATTCTCTTAGTCTCTGTAAAGGGATGAAGATGAATGAGGTATAGAGAGTGTGTGTGTGAGTGTGTGTGTGCATGAGTGCGTGGAGCTGAATGTGAAATGATTCCAGGGAGTTTGCCTGCAGAGCGGCACGGCTGCGCTCACACTCCAGCAGTCTCATTCCCTATCCCTCACATCTGGTTGCCAAGCAACACATGCGGCTTCGCAGACTTGTCTTGCAAGGCGAGGTGAGGGAGGTGGGGGGGGGGGGGGGGGGGGGGAGGCGCGACAAAGCCATTCTGTTATGAAGCTGCTGCAGTGAGAGCCCCGATGCAAAGATTTCACCTCTGGGAATGTCATTAGAACAACACAGAGATGCTCTTAGCTCTCTCACAATGTATTCACTCTCACATTGGTGTAGCCTTTTTCTAACACACTGCATACACTACGATATTGTACTTGCCATCTGGTGTTAATTTTGTGAGGAGCTTCAGAGCAGGTTGTTGTTTTTGTTATGGTATACCACGGGACAGGTTTACTGAAGTCGTAAATGTCAGGTTTTGAGTCTTCTTTCACCGCATAAAGATTCAGAAATCGGATCTCAATGGAACGGCAATCAATAGACCCTTGTAGATTTTTTCACAGGTTTGGTATGCTGCCTTTTTTTTTTTTTCTTAATGGCCATTTCCTGAAACCTCTACTCTGTCTCATTATACTCCTTGTCAGATTGCATTAACTGGAAATTTTAAATTCTCGGTAAGTATTGTTCTTGCTACTGTCAAAGCACCTTGTTCTCTATTTCTCCTCTTACCGCTGAACCGATTTCCACTTGGACAGAAGCGCTGGGGGGGGTGGGGGAGGGGGGAGGCTGACAGGAAAATTTTAGCCATACCTGTGTGGAGCAGAACAAAGAACAGAGAAGAAAGCGTAAAGCTGCTGTATTAGCACCCAGCTGAGCCGTTCTGTTTGTGGGTTTGGCCCGCTGCAGATTGGGCCTCGCCGTGGTGCGGCGTGGGGGCGTGCTGATGGACCAGCCAGGAAAAGTTACAGAAAAGCTGCCCGGCCACCGCCACTGACTCACCAAACGGGTAGTCTTTGGCTTCCAGACAAACGCGCTCGCACGCACGCACGCACGCACGCACACCAAAGCCAGTACGAGCTCCTTTATTTTACTCTCCTCTGTGGGCTCACATCAGCCTCAGGCTTGAGAATAAAAACTGACTGCTTCAACCAAAACAGCCAAGATGACACACAAACACACGCACAGACAGCTTTGAAAAATAGATGACTTTGTGTCCACAGAGAGTTGGCTGTCAACATGCAGTCATTCTTGGCCTGCGTCTTTGAAGAGTGGAGTGTATTGGTTTGGAAAATGTTGTGATAGATAATTTCCATGACAGAGAGAGTTCACAGCAATCTATTTGTTTGCCCTTGGTAAACTGTTCCTCGTTATGAAGCACACCGTTGGGACATCTCATTGTGATGTGGGTGTTTTGTGTTTAGAGATGTGTGCTGTTTTTCATTACTTTCCTCTGGTAGTGAACTGACTGGTCAGTTTGACCCATTCTGGCTCTCTCTTTCTATACCTTGCCCGCTCTCACTTTCCCTCTCTCTTCTACTCTGCAAACCCATGTCTCTCTTCGCCCTGTCTGTCTGTGTGTCTGTCTGTCTGTCTGTGTGTCTGTGTGTGTGTGTGTGTGTGTGTAGAATAATAATGAGTGGTGTGATTCTCTGGTCCTCTGCAGCGAACTGTTCCTGATCCCTCTGCAGTCCTGTCTGTCTCTGCACAGCTGCAACCACGCTACAGACACCCAGACACACTCTCCTTTACTTAGACCTACAGAATCAGACCATACACCCAGACACACTCTCCTTTACTTAGACCTACAGAATCAGACCATACACCCAGACACACTCTCCTTTACTTACACCTACTGAATCAGACCATACACCCAGACACACTCTCCTTTACTTACACCTACTGAATCAGACCATACACCCAGACACACTCTCCTTTACTTAGACCTACAGAATCAGACCATACACCCAGACACACTCTCCTTTACTTACACCTACTGAATCAGACCATACACCCAGACACACTCTCCTTTACTTACACCTACTGAATCAGACCATACACCCAGACACACTCTCCTTTAGTTACACGTACTGAATCAGACCATACACCCAGACACACTCTCCTTTACTTACACCTACTGAATCAGACCATACACCCAGACACACTCTCCTTTACTTACACCTACTGAATCAGACTATACACCTAGACACACTGTCCTTTACTTACACCTACTGAAACAGATTATACACCCAGACACACTCTCCTTTACTTACACCTACTGAATCAGATTATACACCCAGACACACTGTCCTTTACTTACACCTACTGAATCAGACTATACACCTAGACACACTGTCCTTTACTTACACCTACTGAATCAGACCACACACCCAGACACACTCTCCTTTACTTACACCTACTGAATCAGACTATACACCCAGACACACTGTCCTTTACTTACACCTACTGAATCAGACCATACACCCAGACACACTGTCCTTTACTTACACCTACTGAATCAGACCATACACCCAGACACACTGTCCTTTACTTACACCTACTGAATCAGACCATACACCCAGACACACTCTCCTTTACTTACACCTACTGAATCAGACTATACACCCAGACACACTGTCCTTTACTTACACCTACTGAATCAGACCATACACCCAGACACACTCTCCTTTACTTACACCTACTGAATCAGACTATACACCCAGACACACTCTCCTTTACTTACACCTACTGAATCAGACCATACACCCAGACACACTGTCCTTTACTTACACCTACTGAATCAGACCATACACCCAGACACACTGTCCTTTACTTACACCTACTGAATCAGATTATACACCCAGACACACTCTCCTTTACTTACACCTACTGAATCAGATTATACACCTAGACACACTCTCCTTTACTTACACCTACTGAATCAGATTATACACCCCGACACACTGTCCTTTACTTACACCTACTGAATCAGACTATACACCTAGACACACTGTCCTTTACTTACACCTACTGAATCAGACCATACACCCAGACACACTGTCCTTTACTTACACCTACTGAATCAGACTATACACCCAGACACACTCTCCTTTACTTACACCTACTGAATCAGACCATACACCCAGACACACTGTCCTTTACTTAGACCTACTGAATCAGACCATACACCCAGACACACTGTCCTTTACTTACACCTACTGAATCAGACCATACACCCAGACACACTCTCCTTTACTTACACCTACTGAATCAGACCATACACCCAGACACACTCTCCTTTACTTACACCTACTGAATCAGACCATACACCCAGACACACTGTCCTTTACTTACACCTACTGAATCAGACCATACACCCAGACACACTCTCCTTTACTTACACCTACTGAATCAGACCATACACCCAGACACACTCTCCTTTACTTACACCTACTGAATTAGACCATACACCCAGACACACTCTCCTTTACTTACACCTACTGAATCAGACCATACACCCAGACACACTGTCCTTTACTTACACCTACTGAATCAGATTATACACCCAGACACACTGTCCTTTACTTACACCTACTGAATCAGATTATACACCCCGACACACTGTCCTTTACTTACACCTACTGAATCAGACTATACACCTAGACACACCCTCCTTTACTTACACCTACTGAATCAGATTATACACCCAGACACACTGTCCTTTACTTACACCTACTGAATCAGATTATACACCCCGACACACTGTCCTTTACTTACACCTACTGAATCAGACTATACACCTAGACACACTCTCCTTTACTTACACCTACTGAATCAGATTATACACCCAGACACACTGTCCTTTACTTACATCTACTGAATCAGACCACACACCCAGACACACTCTCCTTTACTTACACCTACTGAATCAGTTTATACACCCCGACACACTCTCCTTTACTTACACCTACTGAATCAGACTATACACCTAGACACACTCTCCTTTACTTACACCTACTGAATCAGATTATACACCCAGACACACTGTCCTTTACTTACACCTACTGAATCAGACTATACACCCAGACACACTCTCCTTTACTTACACCTACTGAATCAGATTATACACCCAGACACACTCTCCTTTACTTACACCTACTGAATCAGATTATACACCTAGACACACTCTCCTTTACTTACACCTACTGAATCAGATTATACACCTAGACACACTCTCCTTTACTTTCACCTACTGAATCAGATTATACACCCCGACACACTGTCCTTTACTTACACCTACTGAATCAGACTATACACCTAGACACACTCTCCTTTACTTACATCTACTGAATCAGACCACACACCCAGACACACTCTCCTTTACTTACATCTACTGAATCAGACCATACACCCAGACACACTCTCCTTTACTTACACCTACTGAATTAGACTATACACCCAGACACACTCTCCTTTACTTACACCTACTGAATCAGATTATACACCCAGACACACTCTCCTTTACTTACACCTACTGAATCAGACCATACACCCAGACACACTCTCCTTTACTTAGACCTACTGAATCAGACCATACACCCAGACACACTCTCCTTTACTTAGACCTACTGAATCAGACCATACACCCAGACACACTCTCCTTTACTTACACCTACTGAATCAGACTATACACCCAGACACACTCTCCTTTACTTACACCTACTGAATCAGATTATACACCTAGACACACTCTCCTTTACTTACACCTACTGAGTCAGATTAGACACCCAGACACACTGTCCTTTACTTACACGTACTGAATCAGATTATACACCCAGACACACTCTCCTTTACTTACACCTACTGAATCAGACTATACACTCAGAGACACTGTCCTTTACTTACACCTACTGAATCAGACTATACACTCAGAGACACTCTCCTTCACCCACTATTTATTAATCAGATTATACACCCAGCCTCAGTCTCCATCACTCACTACTGCTGAATAACTGAAATATTGATTGACTGCAGACATTTCAGCCAACTCACAGATTTGCTGCCAAACTGCTTTTTAATTTCCCATGTTTGCACTTTCTCTTTTAACTGTTTATGACCGGTAACCTTCAAGAAGCCTTGCCGATATTCTTCCTCCCTCGTGGCAAAGTATTGATGTAATGCACAAAGCTGTTTAGAGATTTTTGTATTTTTGTAATACAAACTGTGCAGTACTGTACTGTAACATTTTCAAGTGATCTTTCTCTCTCTCGCCCCTGCTTAAGACTGAAATAAACATTAGAGTATAGCACATTGCATTTAAAACATTAGTCTGTTGCACCTACAGCTGTTTTTTTCATTGTCTCAGGCCTACAGCACATGTCTGGCGTAACTCAGCCGCTCCTGTGTTTGACACATATATTCAGCTCTTATGGACTGTTTCCTTATGCGATACCAGTGTTAGATCAGGCCGGGCCTTTGTGTGTTCCTATAGCGAACGAGGGTGAGGTCATTAAGGCAGAGTTTGTCAACTGTCACAAATGATTCACGACTCTTTCTGATAAAGAGGCCACGGTCGTCAGTGACCTGCCACGTTCCTGTTAGACGGTGAAGAAATTGAGTTGAAACGACCCAGTGAATCATTGTTTTCAATGCTCATTTCGGAAAGTGATGTAATGTGAGCGTCAGCCGTTTTTGTTTGGAGACGGTGACAAGTTGATGAAACACAAGTTTTGCGGCCTGTAAAACGAGCTTGGCTTTTGTTAAACAAGGAGCCGTTGATTTATACGGGGAGGAAGGAACTGATGAGTTGTGTGCCAAATTAAACTTCACACTGTGCGTTGCATTATGGTCTGCCATCAAATTTAATGACCGCTTTTGGAATGACAAAACAAAAAAAAAGTTAATCATTCATTAGCTCTTGAGCTCATAAGCCCTCAATGTTGATCGGAATTTTTTTCTTCTTCCTCTGATGTTGCAAAGTCTCTCCTCTCCTGTCTCCTATGCCTGATCCTCATCTGTGTGTTCCAGACCGTTGACAACACGCCAGCCGACGAGGAGGAAGAGATTGCGTTTCCTGGAACAAATTTCTTGGCCGTCGCCGACATTACGCAGGTATATTCGATTACGAGGACATTTTTGCGTGTACAAAATCCTACACGCGACAGCGTTCGATGCAAATGTCGCTTGACATTGCAATTCCCCAGCTTACGGGGCGTATGGGAAAACGGAGAGTTTTTCCTAAGAAGATTTGTTTTGGTGGAGCTTTTTAGAACAACTAAAGTCTAATTAACATTTGAGCCAAATTGCAGTTTCATATTCGACACGTTTCAACCATACCAATAATGAGATTTGCTGAGCCAAAGGGTGAAAGTACATTGAATTTGTTAATTAATGAAGGCCAAGGAATATATGAGTTTATAGTATCATTCTTCTTAGAGCATGAGCAAGAGTACCCCTCAGATGGCTGCTGTCGGAAGGGTGTGGTGTTTTAGGCATAGATTCGATTCGCCCCTCTGTCAAGTTCACCTCCTTTCCCGGGAAAAGATGGTAGCTGAAAATGTGTTGTGTGCTGTTGATGGATTCCTGCCACATCACTGTCCACTCGAGCATGCAGACAAAGCCATAAGCCCAACGCGTTTACCTCTAACAAGCAGCGCAAGCTTCGCTGCAGATCGGGTGTTAGGCCGATAGCTCGTCGCGGTCGTACAAGGGCACGTCGACTGTTAGCACAGAGAGAGACACACCGCTGCAGTCATTAGGGCTGGGGAGACCAAATCCGTGTTATTCTCACAGGCTCTGGTAGCTGAAAGGGGGAAAAAAAAAGTAAGTTAGTAGCTAATAAAAATAAAAGAGGGGTTTAGGGTTATTTTTTGCTGCACAGATAGTATGAGCTATGCCACATTGCCCCCTTTTGGTCACACGTTGAACTGCGCCTTAAGACAAAAGCACAGTCAAACCACATTGTAGTACGGGTGTAGAGCCTTCGGAGAGGGTAAACAATAGTTGACAGTAGTTTAATGAGTTTTGTTTGTTTGTTTGTTTCCTTGCTTAGTCATAGCTTCATTTATTTGGACTAACTCGTACCATATTCGAGACGACTAAGCGGTGTGGTAAAATTGGAAGTGATTTGGCAGAGAGGCGCAGAGATTTGGTCTGCATCACAGAGGGAGTTACCCTTGTCTTGATCGTTATATTTCTTAATGGTATGGACCGTTATGTCATATCTTTTGATTTGCCAACGGTTGTGGTTTACTGAAGAACAAAATGCGATGCCCTTGTAAAAGGATTCTATTTCGTATGAACGCGTTCATGCGAATTAATTTATGTGTCCTTTTTGATATTTTATGGTATTCTAAACTCCCGGTTAATTGGAATCCATTAATGTTGTTTTTTTATTTGTTTCTTCAACCTTTTAGCTTTGGCACGAGGTCTAATTAAAAAGTGGAGTGATCCTTAGTGTTACACAGGCTTTTTTTTTTTTTCAGAATTGTTTATTTGGCAATAAAGATGGGAAACATTATTCTAGCCACACAAACATTTTCCAAACCGTGACAACTATAAAACTCTAGAACTGTAATTAAGCTTTTGTAAAATTCCGATAACGATGCACATTCTTTACCTTCGGTCTCTTTCCCAGTTTTCCCAAATTCCAAATAAAGGGCAGAGCCATTTTAAAACAGACCCAAATAAATCCCCTTGCCAACAGTTAGAGACAGGCAAATGACATTCCTCTAGATCTCCATTGTCTCAGCGCCCGGGTGCCATTTTAGATTGAGCAATAAATTTAAAAAAGCGCTCTCTCACTGGCAGACAGAGGCTATTAGCGCTGTTCTCCGAACCCTCTTGCTCTGGAGGGTAGCCATTTGAAATGAGATACAATAACACAGTCAGCTCCGCACAAACCCAGTATGTGCCGAGAGAGCGAAGTTCAGTTAATCCAGTGACCCCCAAATCCTTAAAAACTTCCAGAAAGCGATAAGAAGTGCTTTGTCATTTTCAGCTCTCCTGTTGAGACTGTAATTGCTACAGAAATTACTCTGATAGAAGTTATTAGTTATTAGTCGTTTTTTTTTTTGGTTTTTTTTTTATGGTTGAGGTTATGTCGTGGAGTGGAGTGGAGGGGAGAGGCACTCGGATATTTTCCCAGGGCGGAAATGAAACCGTACAAGTTCAAAGATTTCTAGTTTTTATCTGAATTTTTAGATTTTGCCTTGAAGTTGTCATCTTGCTTCACCCAGAGGCATTTAACTCTTTAAATCAAATTTTCATTTCTTTTTACCATTTCTACCCGATTCACTGAAAAGCAAAGTCCTGTTTCTCACTCAGAAATCGGCGCCCGTGTCATGACTATGAGGTGAAATTGAATGACGGCAGCAGCTGAGCCCTGTTCTCCTGAACAGAATTCCACAAGCGCGCTTTGTGATTGACAGGTGACTGAGATTCAGCGGTGGTACTATCGCACGCTGCTTTTAATCCTTAATGACGTGGTTTACACAGGAGGAAGACGTAGGGACCGACACTCCCATCGAGCTGAATGGAGCGGCATCCCCTCCGGCCGCCTTGTACCACGGACCGGCCTTCCCCCCTCGGCCGGCCCCGTCTGCCCCTCTCACTGAGCCCGTTCTCAGCATCATCCAGCAGAGGGAGAGCCTGGAGAGCAGACTGGTGCAGTGGTAAGGCTCAGACCCTTAAAACTGATTTTCTTTTTTTTTTGTCCTTCACCTGTTTTCTGGCTCAGTGCTGCTGTTTGTCTGTTTGTGATTCTGTTTTGAATAATGCGCTGTTACCTCACACCGTGCTCCGAAGGTGCTTTGATCTGTAATGATCTCTTTGTTCTGTGTATCATTCATTCACAATTAAATTGACTGTGTTGTGATATTGCTGGGGTTTCTTTCTTTCTTTCTTTCTTTTTCTTTCTTTCTTTCTTTCTTTCTTTCCATCACTGGGATTTCTACTGTGATGCTACTGTTTTGATTCATTTTAAGGATGTATAAATAAAATTAATATCAAATGCATCTATGTCTCCACTCGTGCAGGGTCAGGTTTTGCAGCCCTTTTGGTCAACAGTTGGATGGATGGATGGATGGATGGATGGATGAATGAATGATCAAAGTAGTGAATGGATGAATAGATGAGTGAATAATTGATTTGTCCTATAGGGTGGAGCAGCAGCTGATGGCCAGGATGATTTCTGAGATGTTCCCTCGGCGGGCCCAAGAAGACCCAGCCAGCCAATCAGAACTAGACAACAGCCTGACCTCAGACATAGGTGAGCAATAAAAGGTCCTTTCTTTTTTTGCACATTAAGAGTCAGGTCAGCCTGAGGTCAGAGAGACACAGATAACAGAAATATTTAATCTATAAGCTCTGGTGGAGGTAAGATTGTGCTCTGTCACAACTAAACCAGTTTGGACGTGCGAAGCACCTCAAAGCTTTTCTTCTTTATTTAAAAAAAGACGTTACCAAAAAAAGAAAAAAAAAATGACCAAAAGAAGGTTTTGTGATGGCGAGCGATCCCACACGGAACGTGCGGCTCTTCGATTCGCAGTTTCCGCACGCAAGCGGCGGTCCGTCTTTTGCGTCTAGGCCGAGCGATTCCGTCTCCTCATTAAATCCTTATCGCTCGCCTTCATCCCTCCAGTGCCAGCTTTCAGCCGTGTCTCTAAAACAGAGGCAATGCAGCATCGCCGGCTCATTAATTCACACCCCCGTTCCCCTCCACACACACACACACACACACACACCGTTTAATAGAAAGATCAATGATGTATCACATTTGCGGAAAAGGCCACAAGCCTGTGATCAGCAAAGCACTGTCAGCAGACTGCTCTCCCTCCTCCTGCAAAAACAACAACAACAAAAAAACTCTCTAAAGTATTCCACTGCCAAACAACTTCAGACAAAGGCATGAGACTCTCTCTCTCTCTCTCTGCAAGAACGTCTGTTGTCTGTGTGCAGTAATTGAGTTTTTGCATTGGTGCTTGCCACAGATGGTGTTGCGTGTTGGAATCTAAATTGAATTGGATAGCCTTGGTGTACTGGAGGTATGGGTTGCGGGGCCCGATTTGACACGCTGTAACTGCGTTACACTTACATGTGCTTCTTTGTTTCTTTTTGTTGTTGTTTTGTTTTGTTTTTTTTCCGTCAATACATTTTTATTTCCTATATGCTATGCTTAGTCTGTTTTTGGGTACAAGAATCATTTCAAGTAACACACCTTGTTGTTTGATTGCTAAAATGTCATTGTTATGTCATTAATTCTTTCCGGTTCTGTCCAAACTGTGTCATCAGATTCAGTAAAATAATAATATCGAACTGGCTTCTTTAAGAGATTTCATATCTTCATCGTATGTACTGATTCATGTCGCTTCTTTTATCTACATGGAAAACTTAACTCAGATCATAAACCTGTGGTATTTCGTGTCTGACTCTGCCTTTCTCAGTCACTCAGTGATGGGACAGTAATGTCTGCTAATATCCTGAATGTTGTGTGGATTAGTTGTTTGCTTGTTTGTTTGTTTTCAGTGGAGACAGCAGGGGGAGGGGGTCTACAGCTGTTTGTGGATGCTGGTGTTCCGGTAGATTCTGCACTCATCAGGCAGTACGTGAACGAGGCCCTGGCTGAGACCGTAGCTCTCATGCTGGGACAGAGAGAAGGGGAGAGAGACCCGCCTGGCCCGGTCACACAAACACAAGAGGTACACACACACACACACATACACACACCGTTACACACACATACAAGCTCCGTATGCATCCTCATACAGACGGCATGCATGCTGGTAATAATGATAATACTAATGATAATGATAATAATGATAGCTAAGTAAAAGATATGCAGAGAGTTTGCCTCCCTAATTTCTCTAGGTAGACCATTCCAGAGGAAGAGAGAGCGGTAGGAAAAGTCTCGGTAGCCAGCGGACCTCTTTTTAACTCTTGGAACGATTAATAGTCCAGAGTCCAATACTAACAGCAACATACTCACAAATACACACTCACTCACATACACACATTGCATTAGATCAGCAGATTGACTCCTTCCTGCACTATCCATACTAATGGAATGTCATCAAATTCTAGCAAATCTCTGTGGAACAGAGGATGGTATCTCTCTCCCAAGAGAAGTACTGCAAATGAAGAGTTTTATTTGCTCAATTAAGTCTTAGAGAATCAAGTGCTTTCGATTAGAGCTGGAACAGAATTCTGGCGAAGAACAGCTCTCGGGGAGGGAAGGAGGGAGGGGGGCGATGACTTCCTCCCCTGGCAGAATTATCTCGTGTCCTGGGCTGAGTTTTAGAATTGGCTTTAGTTGTTTGTGATGTGTTGTTGTTTATTAGGAAGCTGTGGTACCTACTCCAGTGCCCACCCCAGTGCCTACACCTGAGCCTGCACGCAGACCTCCAGCCCAGGATGAGGCGCTGTCTCCCCTGGACACACCGCCACCCTCTGAGCATCCCTCTCCAGCCGAGTCACCCAGAGATAAACAGGCTGAGGATACTGTTCCAACAGGTTAGAGAGAGAAGCTCTAACACACCTCTATGATAACGTCCCTTTATGGGTAGTTCATGTGTGTTTCAGTTATTTTACGTGTGTTTTGTGACCTGGTTTACCTCAGAAGCAGAGCCGGCACGAGTGGCCACGCCCCTTACCACACCAGTCCTATCACCTGCAAGAATTGCCACGCCTTCCCCGCCTCCTGCCACACTGGACCGAGAAAATCAGCTCAAACATCCGTGGGGAGAAGCAGACCTTCCCTTAAAGGAGGAGGAACCACACAGTGAAATAGAGGAGCATCAGCAACAACCACCTGTGTGAGTCTCTTTCTCTCTCCCTCTCCCTCCTTTCTTCTCTCTTTCTCTTTCTCTCTCTTTCTCCCCTTCTCTCTCTCTCTCTCTCTCTCTCTCTCGCTCTCCCTCTCAGCTGCCTTCTTCTTTGTCATTGATTTCTGACAGTTTTTAGGACCAACACTTTGGATTGATTTCAGTAAGCAGAGGTTGGAATTTTTGAAAAACAATTTTAAAGCTCTCTAAATGCTACTAAGTAACACTGGCTGTTCCTGAGGGCACTTAAACCTCCTTTCAGACTGTAGTGGATTGTGTACAATTATCTTAAGTTGAACCACAGCTCCCCCTGGTGGTGACATAGTTAGAATATAACAAAGAGTACAGCACCACTGACCAGTTTCATGGTGAACTGCGTCCAAACTGCGTTCAGGGCTGGAAAATCTCTGTTTTTACTGTGAGGTTGCCATGAATGGGCCAGTGGAATATTACCGGAATATGCTGTTTACTTTGGTTTCATTCTGAAATCTGTGTCTCAGCTGTTCTGTGTTTGTTTGCGTGCTGGTAAATCTTGAGAATATTTGTGTGGGGATTCATGCCTGAGTGTTGATTTCACAGTGTTTTCGCAATGTTTTATGTCACCTCCTGGAGGCACAGAGAAAAGAGCGTGCACCCCTGTTGTGAAAACTTGGCAGGAATACGGTCTTACTGATTGCTCCTTTATGGACTCTCCCTCTCACATTTTCTGTCCTCCTCGCTCTACTCCTGCAGAGTGATGTCAGTGGCCAGAGAGGAAGAAGAGGAGGAGGAGGTGGATGCGTCAGTCATCCATCCATCTTCTCCAGTCCCCTCCAAACCACAGACGCCTCCACCTCAGCCGTTTCTTCCTCCACCTGCTCAGGAGACCATTCCGCCTCCATCAGCCTCTCCTTCTACGGAGGACAGCAGCTCCAGCCGGTCTCTGACGGAGACTGACGCCGTGACCAGGCACATCTCAGAGGGAGAGCTGCTCCTCAGCTCCGCACAGATGGCAGCAGTGAGAGGTGCTGAGACAGACAGACAGACACACACACACATACACATACACACACACACACGCACATGTACACATACACACACACACGCACACGTACACGTACACACAATCACACATGCAGTACACACACCTACCCTGCAGTACACACTCACACACACTCACACATACAGTCAGCTGCACACACTCACACATGCAGTACACACACACACACACGCGCGCGCGCGCACACTCACAGAGTCAGCTGCACACACTCACACATGCAGTGCACACACACACACACACACACACACACACACACTCACACATACAGTCAGCTGCACACACCTACCCTGCAGTACACACACACACACAAACACACACACACATACAGAACGTTATAGACGATGAGATAATTTAGGGTATACTTATTCAGTGAATGAACTCCAGCAACACTGTGTATGTAGGCACTCACACCACCTGTCAGCTGTTTCTGCATTGTGATTGGATATATACTCATAAATCAGATATGACAACTTACATATTTTTCAACTGTTACTTTAAGTGTGCAACATATACAGAGAGGATATTATGTTTGTATGTTTATCACAGCCCTGGAGGAAGAGGGATTTACTCTCCCCAATCTGGCAACCAGTTTCTCCAGTTCTCTGCATGGAGTACAGGATATGGTGAGCAGCTGTCTGCTACCTCTCTCATCTTGGCCCCAGATACAGAACACACAACTGGAGACACGTCATGCCTGCCAAATGGATGTTCCAGACTGTTCATATCTGTGCTCTGTTTCTTTTTCTATTTTATAAAAAGTGATTTTGATCTTATGTCTGTATAAAAAAATATACAGTGTTTGTCTAAATGTTGAGTGTATGGAACACATTGACATTCAGTCAAAAAAAAAAAGGTTGATGTTTGTTTATCCTCCAAATTATGGACAGGATCCGATGACACTGGATTGTCACTGATCATGTTCACAGTTTTATTTAGTTTGATTAATTTACTAGTATAGGTCCAACTTTAACGCTTATCAAGTCGAGCACATACATGGTATTTGGATGCTTTTGTCTTTGTCTTGTCCTCACAGTCTGGTGTTATAAAGGTTTAGATCTATTTTTCTTTTCCTCTGGTTTCCATTGATATCTGATCCACTAGAGCTAATATACAGTAAGCACCAGATGAGTGTAAACATGTTATCATTGAAGTACACTGGGATATTAATACAACATATCTGAGTATCGTAGCATTTAATTGCAGAAATGTGTTTGTGAGAATGTTTTTTTTCCCCTGGCAGGACTATGATCCACCCAGCGAAGGTCAGGTTATCAGAAGGCCCCTCATTCCCGCCCATCATGACCCCGTCCTCTGTCTACTGGCCAGAATAGACCAGGGTCCTGTCAATCAACCTGAGGTATCAAATCATCCAAGACCTTCTCTGTTTAGTCAAAGGATCTTTAATCAACAACAAGCAAACAAAAGAAAAAATATGCTAGATAGCATATATAACTCAAATATGATAGAAATGTTATCGATTAGTTTTAATTTTTTCTCTGTGCTGTAACGCCACAGACAGGACTGTTTGCCCAGCAGAGGGCGCTTATGCCACATCTACCATCACAACCAGCAAATCACTGTTGGTCTTTTTTCCCTGCGTCTGTCAGGGCTGTGCTTAATTCAGAATTATGAAAACGTCCGTCTGGCCATCTGGCGGCGGCTAATCTGGTGAACTGGACAGCGGGATTTTGTGTTTGATGTTTGATTTGTGCTGAATAAAACACATTACCTGTCACTCAGATTGGAATTGGGATATTATACACTGCAGGGTGGGGCCAGTGCCTATCATGTGAGCCAAACTCATAAAACTCAAGTAAATGTGAGTCAGTTCCAGAATTTTGAACTGAAATACAATACGATATCACTATATAACACAATATATGATATGAAACACATATCATAGCAAAATGTCAAGCACAGCAGTGTGTATGAATACTTCTGACCCCTGTGGGCAGTGACATGAAGCTGATTTTGTGTGTGTGTGTGTGTGTGTGTGTGTGTGTGTGCGTGCGTGTGCATGTGTGTGTGCGTGTGTATGTGTGTGTGCGTGTGTGTGTGTGTGTGCGTGTACGTGTGCGTGTGCATGTGTGTGCGTGCGTGTGTGTGCGTGTGTGTGTGCGTGTGTGTGTGTGATGTGTTTATGCATGTGTGTGTGTGTGCATGTACGTGTGTTATGTTTCTCAGAGACCGTGGGAGGAGGGCAGCAGTGCAGGGGAGGTGAGTGAAGGCCAGAGGCCTGGTCTGACCGCTGCAGAGGAGAGTGTTCTGACGGGACACTCACTGATCGATCACACGGACCAGAGCTTCACCCAGCCAGGGCCTGCAGAGCAATCCCCACACGGGACTCTCTCCTCCCCGGGACAAGTCTACGTTCACCCAGCAGGTACAAACCCACTACACCCATTGCCTTCACTAAACCCTTAACAACAGATACTGATTAGGAGTATTTATTGACAAATGCATAATCATTTATCTTACTCAAAATTATGATTTTCTTATTTCTATGTGCTCTAGAAGATGGATTTGACTGATTTTAAATAGAAACAGGAAAAAAAATTAGGAGGGGCTCCATTTAAAAGTAAAGCGAGGTGAATTTATTCATTTTCAGTATAAAAAAATGGGTCAAGTACAAGCAGGAGAGACAAGGAAACTGTGCCGATGAAACGAGGCTAATTTTTCCATTACAGTATTACGGGTATTTGAACTGGGGGTTGGCTGTTTTTCTCTGATGAAAAATAAAGATAAATATTATATCTATATTATACTGTATCTTTGAGAAAAGTATAAATTTGACTTCGAGGATAAGGTCACCCTTTAAGCTGCCAATGTGTCTGCTGTGCCTCACCAAAAACCATGAAGCGTCCCTCGGTTTTATGGTATTACCGCCGTTACCTCCGTTAAACTCGTGCGTAGACGTGGTGGCGGTTTTTAAAAAAAAAAAACAAAAAAGCAAAAAAAAAGCACAGCCCTTGGGTGGCCGTAGCTGTCCTGTTTTCTGACACCCGCGTTTCACGGCCTCTGTGGGTCGGACTTATACGGAGCGTTTCTCACACTGCCCACATTATATGGGGAGGGGGAATTGAGATGTTTACACTGGAGGTTCGTCGCGCACAGGGAAAGCTTAGCGTCTGTCGCAGGAGGAAGCAAAGAGGTCTGGATTCTTCATCAGAATGTAAGACGGAGCGGGTGGGATGGGGGTGGGATGGGGTGGGGGGGGAGGGTGGGGGTCGCGGTTAAACGGAAATTTAAAGCTCCCGCAGAGACTTCTCTTTCAGCCATCACAAAACTGTCCTGTGACAAACCTCAAAGAATGTTCTGGATGCTTGTCAGATTTCTTTTTCTTTTTTTTTTTTTTTCAAATGTTATTTCCCAACTTGAGTTTTGTTTATTGGTAGGGGGGGGAGAGAGAAAGAGAGAGAGAGAGAGAGAGAAAAAATGGATTTTTAAAGGTCAGTCAGAACTTTGAGTTGAATGAGAGCTTTGTGTTTAGTTCTCGTCATGAGCAGTGAGGAGAGTGTTTCATATTGGGTTTCAAAAACTTGCAACACGCTGCAAGAGTACAAACCTTCTTTTCACACCTCAGCTCAAAGCCCACTTACAAAAAAAAAAAAAAAAGAAAAATATTCTCTTTTTTTGCCCTCTAGTCATCGATACTGCTCACTTATGTTCATCAGTGTTTGGACAGTGAGTTTAAGTCATAAACTTTCTCAGACAGAATGTTCCTAGTGAATTTCTAGCCTCTTCCTGTGTTGGCCTAAACTAATATTTACCCAACACAGTGGAAGCCTCACTGTTAAAAAAAAAAAAAAGAAGTTGCTATGTTGCTTAGAGACCAGTGCTGCCAAAGAGAAAAAAGAAAACACACTTGAGCAGCCATAACAAGACTGTATTATCAACGGAGTGAGAATTTAGGACTATTTTGCTATCATCTCAATGGTGGTAACACGTGAGACATAAACACTGCAAGGCCTCAGTAACGTTGTCGATGCTTTCCTACCACGTTGTCTTCAAAGAGTTTTCTCTGTTATGGTATATGCTGACATTCATGTCTGCCCCACATTCGAGTCAAAGGAGCAGTTGTTGATTCAGCGCATGGCTGTTAATGTCATCTGGCATTACCCTCTTAGTCAACGAACTCTGTTCACTGTGGACTTGATGGGATGATAAGATTACAAACAGCAGAGTGTTTTTTGAGTTGAAAGTTTTGAATCAAGCATTTGCATCATCCGCAATTGAGGTGGAAATCGATGCGCCCATCTTTTTTTTTTTTTCTATGTTGATTAGGTCTTTTGTGCTTCTGGTAGGTGCAGAGACAAAGATACACTCTCCTCTCTATGGCTCTCTCCACTCCAAATAATGTGTACTGCTGTCTCCATGGTAACCAGGCATCACAGCCGCAGTGGATGGGGAGGGTCCGTTGCCGGTCAATATAACGAGACAACCGAAAGACCAGAACACAGGTCCGCTTCACCATCGAGCCGATGTCACAGCATCACCAGTTCAAGCAGAGGAGTTCCCTCAGCAACAGGCATGTGTCTTCCCATCTCTTTACCTGACAGCGCCCCCACACCCCCAAATGCCAGGATTAAAAGTATTTGATTGTCATATTGTAATACATAACTGTCATGTAGTCAGTTGATTTGTGGGTCGCGGTGACATGACAGTGGGTTTAAATATATGTCTTTGTGTATGCATTGGTTAAATATGTAGGTAGGTGATATACTAAACATCGGCTCATCAAAAGGACAGCATTAGATTTTCTTTCCATTGTTCACCATTTGGCATAAGAGCTGTGAAATGTATAGATATGCTACTTCTGAATCAGACGCAATCAGTCCATGAAACATGTATTTATAATATTCAAGCCTGTACCTGCATGTGGCCTAGAGCATATCGCTCTCTCTCTCTCTCTCTCTCTCTCTCTCTCTCTCTCTCCCTCTCTCTCTCCCTCTCTCTCTCTCTCTCTCTCTCTCCCTCTCTCTCTCTCTCTTTCTTTCTCTCTCTCTCTCTGTCCAGTTCGATCTCCTTGTCTGTTAATCAGAGAGACTAAGCGGGCTCTTTAGCCTAGTGTTGACACACATGAGGCACTGAGTGGTTTGTGTTCTCTTTCTCTCTGTGTGTTAGCTGTGTGCTGGGAGATTACCCCTGAACGGGTCAAATTGAAACAATGTGTTTGACATTCTTGTCTGGGCTCATTTATATTCCCACCTAATCCCTTTGAATGCAAGTGTGTGTCAGCTTTCTTCTCTTCTCTTCTCTTCTCTTCTCTTCTCTTCTCTTCTCTTCTCTTCTCTTCTCTTCTCTTCTCTTCTCTTCTCCTCTCTTCTCTTCTCTTCTCTTCTCTTCTCTTCTCTTCTCTTCTATTCTCTTCTCTTCTCTTCTCTTCTCTTCTCTTCTCTTCTCTTCTCTTCTCTTCTCCTCTCTTCTCTTCTCTTTTGTTCTCTTCTCTTCTCTTCCTGTCTCTTCTCTTCTCTTCTCTATTCAGGTACCTGCACCTCCTCAAACAGTGCCTGCAGTTACTCCTTTGCTGGTGAAACAGTATGAAGACAAAGAGAACTCAGGTACTTCCAGTGAAATTCACACACTCGTTCTCAGTGTGTAATGTGTGACTAAAGCCAGTTAACCAGGGACAGGCTTAAGAGTCACCTCCACCTCATTACTGCTTCATCGCTTTGTATGTATTAGGGATAAGACAATATGGTGATTGCAGTTTGTGCATAATTACATTGCGTTTAACACAAGTACCTTTTACCGGTCAGGTATTTAAGGTTGAAATTTGTGCATAATTTTGACTTGGGATTCAGCCCAATAAGAAACGTTAATACACAGTGTTGCTAATGCGGTGCTCTGCATCATGTTGCATTTGCGGAGAAGTTGTCCGCTGGTATGTAAATCGTCGGTTTTCAGTGAAACACATTGATTATCAGTTAGAGAAAATCCACTGTTCTGCTTGACCCTGAGAGACTGAGGTCAGGACAGCACGTTCCCATTTCATCCAAGTCAGCAGTTCCCCGAAAAGTGTTGCTAATGACGCGATTGGTGACTCATTGCATGTGTATGTGTGAGGTCTGGAGGGATTCCTGATGAGCCATTCACACCAAATTTGGCTTAGTGAGAACCTCCATTAGAATAAGGTTTAAAATCCCCAGCCAAGATTCCCCATTCATTGCTTGGAATGACTGTCCCCTTGGCTTTGTCTCCCAAAGAGGGCTGCAGTTCCCCTAATGGCCACTAGATGGCAGTGTGTCTGTGTACCAGCTCAGCAGGGGCACCTTTTGTCTGGAAAGGGAGGTCACTGCAGTGGCAGTAAAGCAAAGTGTCCCTCCCTGCTGGACCCACTGGGCTCAGAACTGCCCGTGTCAGCCCTTTGAAACTCAATCAGGTGTATACATCTGAATACTGAACACAGGACATATTTCTGACCTTTGACAAGAGATGGAGAGGAGGCAATGGCCTGTATCTATATGGAAGGACACTCTCTCTCTCTCTCTCTCTCTCTCTCTCTGTATGTGTGTGTGTGTATATATGTGTTTACTTTGAGTGTACTGTTGTTTGGTGACCTTATTCAGATTACAATAGATCTTTTCCGAGGGGGAGAAGAAGAAGGATCGATGGTTATGGGGTCAGTACAGTGTATAAGGTCAACATTGGTTAAGTGAGAAACGGCTGGAGTGGAGGAGCAGAGTACACTAGTGACTTATGACGTCTTAGACACTCATCTGAGACAGGTCTTCCATCCCTGATGTTTTCATTAAGTCCGTACATAGAGGGACATATCAGACACCAGGGGCCTTTCACAACATCCACTGACACTACTGTACCACTGTTTCCTTCTGTTTGTCTCTCACCTCTCTGCTACTCCCTTTCTTCTCATCTGTTTTTGTTTTTTCTTCTTCTTCTTCTGTCTCAACCTTTAAGCTGTACCTGCCCACAACTCTCCGCGTTAACCGATGCTTTCTCTTTTATGCGTCTGACGGGACACTGTACGATGGATATCACTGTTGAATGTAATGCTTTTGGATTGGCTGAATGTTCTATGTCAGTGTGAAGGGGTTTTTACATTGAATACAGCTGTGTTTGCTGCCATTTGAGATTAGTTTGTGTTGAAAGCCGTAGACCGCCTTTGGCCAAACGCCTGTCATTAATTCAGAATACTATCCCGGGCTATATATACGTGGCTGTTTGAATGTCAGGCTCTTCTGTGTGCCTCTGCATTTGCTCTGTGGATTTTTTTTTCTCCCTAAATGTAATTTGATGCACCATTGAAAAGTGGGATTTGAGGTGGGGAAAAAAAAAAGACCAGGCATCCACCTGCATTTTAACGTTTCCATTTATTTTTAACATTTGCTTTGACATTGTCCACTTCTCCTCTAGTAATCTGCAAGATGGGAGAACTGGTTTGCTCCTGAGTCCAGGCTGAAGTTAAACAGGCTACACCTGGCAATGGTGTTAAACATGATTGGGTTACCACTCACTCACACACATGGATCATTCACATCTACGTGCTGATCTAATTCAAATCCTCTGCAAACGAGGCCGCACTGTATCACGTGTTCTAGCTAAAGAAAATTCAGGTACAAAGTTGTTGTTGTTGTTGTTGTCCTGTTGATCTAAAGGGAGGTTTCTTTTCACATCACATTGCTTTGAATTTCATGCTACGCATTCACATCGTAAATAAACTTGTTACAAACTGTTTGTGGTGTATCTGGCGGAAGGAAAAAAAAACATTTTGAAAGAAAAGGAGCGCTGACAGGAACAGACTGTTCTCTGTGTTTGAGCAAGGTCGGAGATGGGTTCCTCTGGCGTTCTACAGATGGACCGGTTGTGTTCTGTTTTAAAGGCTGTTGTGTTGCAGGGTTTGACTCTGAATCAGCCCTGACATGACGAGTCCAGCTCACTGTGGTCACACAGCTGCCGTCTCTGATGGCTATCTCTGTTTTTACTGCCGAGGAGAAAGAGAGAGGGAGAGACAGAATGGCTTCTCTGTTTGGACGTCTCCGTTTGCCTTGCGACCGTGAAATCAAATATGAAAAGCGGTTTTGAGGGATGTGCAAATTCTGTAAACATATATCCACAGTGAAAGTCGGTACATAAAGTATGGCCGTAGAGTTTTTCTGACGCAACATTCGCAAGTGTTTTTCATATCAGATGCTGTTTGCCATAAAAGCATCATTGTAGTTAATGGTCCTCAACACATTTTTATTATCCATGTGAACTAGTATCAATATCCGATCGGATCTGGTTTCTCCGGTTTGAGAAATATGACCGAATCTGCTAAAACATATGACTCTGTGGTTCTAAAACCTAAACAAAAAAGCTTTTTGTCTTCAGAGGTTTTTTTTTTTTTTGCTGTTTATTCCTTTACATTTGAAAGTTCATCTACACATTATCTCTCATAACTTTCTACCTCAATACACATCCGCTCCATCTGATGCGTGTGAGTCAGGCCCGTACTTCCTCTGATGCTCAGCCGAAGCTAAACATTAAATCTTTCATTACGCGTTACGAGCCGCTGGCATTGTGAGGTGACGGAACAGGCTCGGGGGAAGAGCGCTGTTCCTCTGGTGATTATCTCCGACCGCACGGATGTCTCAGGGTCACCGATAGCTGACGAAAGGCAAGGAAAGGCTGAGAGACCGTGTGTCCACACACACGCCCACCCAAGGGGGACGCAGTCAGCGGCGTTCCCTGGGACTGCTGGCCGCTGTGGGGCCGCGTGACACCATTGGGACTGGAGCCGTGAATCTCACATGTAGGACACAGCTGTGTACTGTGACACGGTACCTTTAACTAGGTAGTGTTACCCAGGAGGAAACCAAACCCGCAATCAGTTTCATATTCTTGTTTGTCACTTCCAAGTATTTTCTGGTAAATATTACTTTTGTCCTATATTTACGTGGACGTTTATTCAGCAACCAGACACTTTTATCCAAAGCGACATCCAAGACGGGTAGAAAACAACCATATAGCCGTCCTGCCACGTTATCTAACAGTAAATCACCTCTCTTCTTCTTTTTTTTTTCAACCCCCTTCCATATTCAAGCATAAAATTATCTCTAAGGTGAGATGTGCAAATGAATGCTGTAAAGACCAGGTCTGTTTACGGCCTTCTGCCTGGAGAGTCTCGTCTGCTAAACACTAAAGTGTTTTGTTGCGAAATGTGGAGCTCTGCTTGGAGAACAGGAAGGGGCTGGGGGCACTCTCTGTCTCTCACACACACACACACACACACACACACACACACTGGCTTCAGTTCTGCAGTGTTCTCTATAGGGTCACTTGGATAAACTGTTTCCAAGCTGTACCACAGTTTTGTTTTCATTGGGGATCAGAACATCTTTCAAGGAGTTCAGCTTTCAAGGAGCCCAACTTAATCCCTGTTCTGCTGATGTGTCTCCGAGCACTGATACTTCATTAGCTGTTCTCATTACACACACACACACACACACACACAGACTGCTGTTAGCCCTGTTACAAATGCTTCAACAGTCCTGTCCTATTGAAGAGTAAGGCCATGCTCAAACTTATAATAAGATGCCCAGAGCTGTTTTTTTTTTCCTTTCTTTTTTCTCATCTAAATATGTAAATTTAGCACAAAATCTGCATAGTCCTTGACAAGCATTAGGGCGAATTTCATTCTTTCATAAAATCATGCAGTAACAACCTTGCGAAAGCTGATAATTTCTCAACCGTATGTTTTTTTAAGCGTCTGTAAATCTGGGCTGAGGCCAACTCCATAAAACAAGTCTGTTAGCACTATTTGTGTCTGTTTTGAAACTCACTATGCGGAGAGCTCTCGTCTCCTCTTCAAACAGCAGTCGAAGGCAAACAAACAGAACACTCGACTGAAACGGAGTTTGGGCTTTTTCAGCTCCGAATGTCTGTCCACTTGGAGAGAGGGAGAGAGAGAGAGAGAGAGAGAGAGAGGAAGAGGGAGAAAGAGGGAGAGAGAGAAGCTGTTTTAAACAAAGACGTAGACCGATTATTTACACAGGCCGAACTGCACGTCTCCTCTGGTCCACGTTGAAAGATGGACAATCTAAGTGCATTCGTTTAAACAGCTTGCCTTCGGACCACTAGCCAAGATTCAACAGCAGTCTTTTTTCTCTTCTCTCTTTTCTGTCTGCAAACAGGGGTCGACACAGCAGACTAAAAACGTTTTGGGGTTTTTTTTCCACCCGACGCTGGGCCTTGATCCTGTCCCAAGCTGACTTGAGTGTTCATTAGGACCATTCCACAAAGAACGCCGATGTTTCCTTTTTACATGAGAAGAAAATTCTGCATAATCATGTAATGTGACATAATTGTAGTCCTTCTCGTCTCTTGGGTTCGTCTAGTGAATTTCCCCATAGTGTCTGAGTGGAAGCTGTTGACAGTGTGGGCACATGTTTGGTCTTTTTTGATTGGACGTCAGACAGGATGGGAAAAAGCCAGACTTAGAGCGGGGGAATTGTGCTTTGTTGTTTTTATTAGACCAGGAAGTTACATGACAATAATCAAATCCACCAGAAAACAAACAAAAGAGAAACTGGGTTCTGTGTGTTCCTCCAATGCCACCCCCCGCCCCTGCTCCGGTGCTCTGGTTTATGCTGCCAGTAACAGAACACAGCTCTAAAATAACACACAGAGTAAACAGACCAGTGTGTCTGAGAGAGAGAGAGAGAGACAGAGAAAGAGAGAAAGAGAGAGAGAGAGAGAGAGAGAGAGAGAGTGGTAGATGGAGAGAATGTTTGGCTTGGAAGACATCGAAAACAGCACGTCTGAGAGGTCATTTAATAAAGCGCTCGCTTTTGTTTCCAGAACTGTTCTGCAGTTGACCATATGATGAGATGTGCTGAAATTGAAACACTGCTTTAAATAAATAAAAAGAAGGGTTGGATGCACTTACAGTCACAATGTGAGCCACCTCACTGCTTTTTTTTTTAAGTTTTCACTGTCTTATGAGGAATAGAATAATTCCATGGAATAGGAATTGTTTTTGGGGACCACTGAAAATGAAGAAAATGAGAAATTATGTGGTTTGTTGTCTTGTGGCACCAATCTCTCTTCAGTAATGGCAGTTTTTTGTATAATAATTGCAGATTATAAATATGTATAACCTCGCTCGGGCATGCTGGGAGTCTGCTGTGTGTGGTTTTTGCTTTAATGAAGATATTGCTCTGCGTCTATGACTTTTGCTGGTTTTTGGACAGCTGTGTCCAGGGACAGGCCAATCCACAGCAGTCACCAGCTGCTCATGACTCCTGTTCTCCGCCATTAACTGAACCCAGCCAGGAAATCACAGGTAATTACCTGAACGAAAGGATTATCAGGACTCATAACATAACTTCAAATCTGACTGCAAGTCATATGAAGACAGCAGGAGAGGGAGAGAAAGAGAGAATGAGAGAGAGGGAGAGAAAGAGAGAGAGAGAGAGAGAGAAAGGCAAATTGAAAAAGAGAGTGAGATGTGAGTCACAGAGCAATGATGTGTTTGTCTGTCACATTTTCCCTTTGGCTGCTCATCTATAGCTACTGTTCTGTGGAGCCAATGTACTGGAAAAAAGAGAGAAAGAGAGAGAGAGTGAGGGGGAGAGAGTCCATACAGAAGGCCAAACAGTGTGTGTCATGTTACCTCCAACCTAGTTAAGAGCTGCCTCCTCTGGTGATTGTTAACACATAAAATTTCATTATAAGAGGATGCAACAACTTCAGATCCTGAAGTGTATGTATATTGTGTGTGTGTGTGTGTGTGTGTGTGTGTGTGTGTGCGTGCACTCATGTATAGCATGTGTGTGTATGAGACCCGTGTTTACATATTCCCTCTATCTCCCGTAACGGCCCGGTGACTCACTGTAAAAACACAGACATGATTCGCCAGGTTCTTGCTTGTGGTCACGGATCATTGGTTTTTCCCGTCCCGTGACCCACAGATTCGGCTGCACCATTTCACGCCACAAACGAAGGGCAGCCCAGCTCGCCAAGTCACAGGGTTTGGTACCGTAACCTCTGAGGATTGTTTTGAAAAAGTCCCTCGCGGTGCTGGTGTGGAGTTTTACATACTGCCCGAGTTCACAGTGTGGGGTTTTTTTTTTTTTTTTGAGGGTCGTATCCACTTTCTGGTCAGTGACAGTATGCTGACCGTGTAAAATGGCTCTTAACTCGGTTTGTTACCCGTAATACTTCTTCCTGAATGCTCAGTCTTCTCTTCCTTCACGGTATACGCTGTGAAATATTCGCCAAATTTTCGTTTCCCTCCCCGTTCAATAGTTCCAAAATCCACATTCAGAATTTTTTTTTTTTTCATCAGGTCAGAAGAGGGGACATCTGGACAAGATTATGGTCTGTCTATTTTGTTAGCTAAAGATATTGCTGTTTATTTCAGTCTCTGTTGGAGAAGAAGAGGGTTTTTTTTTTTTTAAGAAAGGTTGGCTGTGTCCAGTCTAGTGGCTCTAAATACAATCTGGGAGAAGCTTTTACAAACGCTAGTCACTCGAAGATTCAAACTCTGCTCCTTAACCCCACCTACGCCTAACTCACAAGAAAAAAAAAGTCATACAAGCCAGAGACGTTTCTCCTTTTTAAGCAAAAAAAAAAAAAAAAAATGACATCCCTGGACAGTAACCCTGTGTTCTCTTCAGAGGAGAGTCTGTTCTCTGTTATATTTAAAACAGGGCTTTTCTCTTTTTGTCGTCAGTTTGGAGTCGAGGAACTCTGAGAGGTCCGGGTTACAGCTGTACTGGTGTGTCTAACAGCAGACAGCTGCAGCGTGGGGTGTGTGTGTGTGTGTGTGTGTGTGTGTGTGTGTGTGGGGGGGGGGGGGGGGGGGGGGGGGGGGGGGGTTGATCTGTGAGAGAAAACGTCGACTCGAACGCCAGGCATCCCAAATGGCCGAGCAGGCCGGGGCGTATCGTTTTATTGTGTCTGTTAAGGATCCTGTACGTTTGAAGTTCTTAAACGTGATCTTCTGTGAGCGTGCTGGAGATATCTCTCCTCATCCACGCCAAGGAGCCAAAACAAGCTCTAGCTAGTTTGCTAATTGCTTTCGCAGAGGTTCTGGAAATGGCAAAATAATTTTTCAATCACAAGTTTTATGTGTAGTGCTAATTTGCTGACTCCAGAGCGGTAGGACAAAAGTGTTTATTTCTACTCAAATTTGCCAAGTGATGACAGATGATCTTCTTTCTAATGTGAAAACCATTAAGCAGTAATCATGCAGAGGCTTATACGTGGCTCTTTTGGACATAAATCTAACATTAAGAAGCAGGGGGGGGGGAAAACAGTCAGAAAAAGAGAGTTATGTGAATGAAGGTCCAGTCCTTACTTTAAAGCTCAGAGATTTCTGTGAATGAGATTTAAACAGAGAGAACTTGGTGTAGATTACAGAACCTACCGTCAACATTAATTTAACTCGATCACCGTACCGCAGACTTGGTGTGTGAGACGTTTGTCTTGTTCTTCTTGGTTTTCTAAGGCATGTGATATTGGGTAGGAGTTCTTCATACATGGACTGGAGCTGAGGGGAGGGGGGGGTGGGGGGGTGGAACACTGCTGAAACTGGATGCTAGAGTTTGGGGGCGGAGCCTAATAGATCCGTGTGCCCTCACCTCTTCTTCCCTGGGGAAGGAGATGCATCCCTAGACTACAGGGGCTTTGGTCAGCCAAGCTCTCCCTCTCTCTCTCTCTCTCTCTCTCTCTCTCCCTCTCCCTCTCTCTCTCTCTCTCTCTTTCTTTCTCTCGTCTCTACCCCTTTCTCTCCCTCTCTCTCCTCTGCTTTCACAGGTGGAAGAGCCCGCTTTAATGGAAGAGCTCCTGTTACAGGTCACTGAGACTTTGGACGGTTTGAAGCCATCCGCGTTTGAAGTGGGGCGGCTGCCTGACCCTCTCCTGTCTGCAAACAGAGACAGATGTGTGTCATGCAACATGACAGCGCAATATGGTCTGTCTTTTAAGCCAGACAGCGTGTCTGAATCATTAAAGAAGTCCGAAACCCTTAAAGGGAAGATCCAAAGCATAGATTACAGCAAACCACCGACCCCCCCCCCCCCCCCCCAAAAAACCTCTGAAATGTTGACCACTGTGTTTTGAATGTGACCTACCATATGCTGAATAGGCCTCTTTTCTGCCGTAGTTTGGTAACTGGTGGAGAGCTGGTGCGTGTTTGGTTTAGAGCTTGTGGAGCTGGTCTGGTTCTTTTGTTTAAAGAAGAAGCACATTTTCCCTTTTGTCCTGTGCAGCCCTGTTTCACTTCTCATCTGGTTTATATCAGACCTGTTCTCTCTGCCAGCCAAGCAGCACCCCCCCCTCCCCTCCTTCCCTCCCTCAGTCTTTTCTCTCTTCCACACCCCCCCACAGGCTCACTGGAACAGGCTCAGTGCTCCTATCAAACGCCTGGCTTGGGACCGAATCCCCACAAACCCAGAGCAGCATCTTGAATCCATCAGTGTTGTCACATGTACCCAGAGCTCCAGGGCTGCCTGAGGAACAGAGCAGTGAGCCAAAGACAGCCACCATCACTGTCCTCTCAGCTAGCTTCCCCCTGTCTGTCTCTCTCACTCTCTGTCTCTCTCTCTCTCACACAGTCTCTCTCTCCCTCTCTCCTTCTCTCTGTCTCACACACACACACACACACACATATACACACGCAATCTCTCGCTCTTTCACTGTCTGTCTCTGTGCCTCACACACACGCAGTCTCTCGCTCTTTCACTGTCTGTCTCTGTGCCTCACACACACGTAGTCTCTCACTTTCTCTTTTTCTCAGGTGGTTTCTCCCCTGTCTCTCTCGCTCAGTCTCTCTCAATTTATCCGTCACTCACCTTCTCTCCTTTGCTGTCTCTCTCTATTATTGCTCCTCACTCTTATCATCAACTGTCTGTCTGTGCCACCATCACCTG
Organism: Chanos chanos; assembly: GCF_902362185.1. Lineage (NCBI taxonomy): Eukaryota > Metazoa > Chordata > Actinopteri > Gonorynchiformes > Chanidae > Chanos > Chanos chanos. Next base: position 7,624,515 of record NC_044495.1, read on the forward strand.
CCCCCCCCTTTTAGTGATCAGTCCTCTCATTGGCTCAGTCACAGATCTCTTTTAACATCCTCTATTGCTCCACGGGAATACTTCATTAATGGATTGAAGTTGGGATGGACATGAATTAGTTTGGATAATGAAAAATTCAAACCGTTTCTAAAAAGGACGGGGCTTCAGTGTGCCTGGACTCTACAGCTAGAAGCAGATCATTAATTGTCCTTAGGTTATAAAATGAAATGAAAATGAAATGATGCCAATGAATGAGTCGTCAGCTGATTGAGTTTGGATTCATTCAGCTTTGCCGTGCCTCATTTTTTTTTCTCCCCCTTAGCCCCCGCATGAATTTCTTTAAAAAGAAAAAAAAAATCATAGAAAAGACACTTTGTGGTATTCAAAAGCTTCTAAACAATGTACAATTTGAATGTATCATATTTAAAATTCCTCCTCCTACATGCCGGGTTTCCTTTCTCACATGTGTCGGAGCTGCTCGGAGCAAGCTGCACTGGCGGATTCTTCTTGAATGCCTAGACGACCGCATTCAAGTCATTTCAAACACACGAAGTATCAACTTCACATCAGTCAAACGCGGACCCCTTCTCTCCCAACCCTTCACATTCCTGATAACGAGGGAAAGGACAGGCAGATGCACTCTCACAGATGGCTGGAATACTGGGCTGCTCGCCCACGGAGCCTCCCTGACACTCCTCCCCATGCACTGCAGCGATTAGAGCTTGAATTTACTCCCGGTGGAGTTTTGGGCAGTGTCATACCTGGAGAACAGCAATCGCTAACGCTACTCCCAGCTCATCACCCATCTGCCACAGAGACACACACACACACACACACATTCAGTCGTATCTGCTGGCTGGCTCAGCTTCCATTAGCACTCTGGAGCCTAGATACGCCCAGTCAGCAGGGACTGGTGGGAGGCATTAGACCAGTGCATTAGATCGTCAGCCCAGTGGAAGCGTGCCAGACACATTTCACATGCTGCTACATGACGGATCACATTTGCATTTCGTCTCTTTTATTTAGTTATTTATTTAGTTATTTATTTTAACACTTTGTTTGTTTATTTATTGTTAGGTGGGCACAAGTGATTTTGCACATTGTCATCAAGCATATTGAGAAGTGTTTTTTTTTTTTTTTTTTTTTCCGTCGTCTGAAAGGTGTGATCCAGAAGCTTTGTTCTCCTTTCTTCCTCTGTCTCGCTCCCTCTCCCTCTCTCCCTCTGTCTCTCCGCTGCTACATTTTTGGTCTCTAACTCATCTGTTATTCAGCAGAGTGTGAAGCAGACCCTTAGTAGGAGAGTTGAGATGTTTGTTTAGTGCTGTTCTGATCTGTCTGTTAGTGAGACATACACAGAGCTGCAGTGATTGCTGCTGAAAGGCGCTGTCAGGTCCAGCCCTTTGTATTTGTGCTCAGATCTACACCACTGTCTGGATAAATGACTCATGGGTACTTTGTTTTTCTTTGTATTTATTTATTTATGTATTTATTTATTTATTTTTGGAGTTGTATCGGATTATTCCGTCCCACCGTATATAACGTTAGACACACAAAACAAACAAATCTCTCTGTTTCGCTGTGCTTAGATTTAACATGGTGATGAGATGAAAACCAGTGCTTCACCATTTTGTCTTCAAAACCGAGGTAGCGTGAAGGAGATTTGTTGTTTAAGCGGATGATTTATTTATTTTGTTTCTTATTGAAAGGCTCATTAAATCGGAGATTGGATGAAGGATGGTGCATTTGTGTAAAGCACCTTTGTGTCTGCTTCTGGAATGACCCGGTTCCAGCAGCAGATGCACGCAGAAGCGCGATTTTTTCCTTTCAGTGTGACCCGCTTTGAAATGAGTCCACTCTGAAGTGTCTCACCGCCCACACCCCCCCCCACCCTCACACACACACACACACACACACACACACACACACACACACACACACCTATCTACCCGTTTGTTTCTGAGGCAGAAGGACCCCCCTAGACCCTCATGGGACCGATAGCCCACTTATCTAAAAATAACCGCCATTCCTAAACAGCAGCTCACGCTGATGGTTTCCAAAGCTCTGATGAATTTATATCCTGCTTAACGCTTTTGACCCTGGCCTTAGACAAACTAGTGGTATTTACACTGGAAGACTTTATATGTGAAGATCTTCATTACACGGTTTAGCCAGAGCTGTAGCACCAAAATCCTTTTAAGAGTAGTGTTTGTCTCCTCTCCAGTGGTCCAGTCAAGTGTATGTACATTAAAGCAGCTTTGTGTGGTCACTATGTTATCATTATCGTGACATGAGAGTAATGTGACTGATTGTACAGTCACATTACTCACGCTATCATCTCATCCAAAATTGCTCAGGGTCAAACTAGACCCTCTTTCCCAATCCTTACCTTTAGTTCTTTAACATACTGTATCTTAAGTCAAAAGCAATAAAGTGAAATGAGGTCAAACCGTTAATGCTGTGTCTGAGGCTGAATTACAGTCTTCTCTCCCTCGGAAAAGAAAGGGCCTGTGGGGATTTTTCCCAGATGACACGGGATAAGATCTCTGTCAGTGCTGTCGCTGACCCTGAGCGATGACCTCGCTGACCTTCTCTCCTCTCTGCTCCTTGACCTCTCTTTATGATGTGGCGACCTGTGCCGCCAAGTACTCTACGTCCCTCATGAAATGAGACGCGGGCTCTCTCCTCTCCTCTCCTCTTCTCTCCTATCTTCTTTCCCCTTGGCTTGGCCTGTCCCAAATCTCAGATCTTCCTCTACACAGCCACCCTCCCGCCCCACCTCGCTCCCCCCCCCCACCCCCCTCCACCAACCCCTAGATGAAAGACGCTTTGAGGAGCTCTCTCTCTCTCTCGAGCCACCCCACCCCATCCTGGATGGGACAGAGCTGGGTTTTGAGACAGGGGATGAAAGCTTTCTTTGGCCAATGTAAATCCTCCCTCCCACCACTGCCCCCCCCCCACCCCTCTCCCCTCCTGCTGTTAGGCTCTTAGGCCCACACAGCTGCCCCCCTCTCCTTCCCCCAGAAGTCCAGTACCGCTGAGGGGACTTTCCCCCGAGATCCTGGCTCCAACCCGAACCTTGAGCCCTTCGCAGTCGGTCAGCCCCCTTCTCTGCAGAAAGAGCTGGAAGGGGGCCGCGTCCCCTTACTCTTAAAGGTCGCAACCCCTGACTTTCAATTAGCGCTCCCCCTTTGTGCCTCACACCCCATCCTCCTTCCAACCCCTGTTTCAGAGGCTAAGTCCTGTTAGCAGAGGGGGTGGTGGTCTCTTTAGAGCACAATACCTCAATCAACAGCCCATACAGTTTCCCTGATCAGGGGTGTAAACAAGCGAGGAGAAAAGGATTAGTTAAGAGAGCCATTGATGTCTCTGATTGACTTAATCTGTCTTCAGGGTTAAAGGAAATTTGGTGGTGTTCTCAGTTCTCCAGGGAGTGTCTCCACCTCTTCTCTGGGCTCCACTGCCCCCCCCCCCCCCCCCAGAGCTTCTGACAGATACTTGTGTTGACTAAAGAGGAATAGACACGCATCGTCTCTAATTAAATCAACTGTGAATAGGTTAAGTTTACTAAAATGAAGCCTCTAGCTAATTTCCACTGAAATTAAGTTTTCAATGAGGTGTGAAAGATAAGGGCTTTAATGACTGACAGTTTTTTGTCAGCTTGGCTTTTGATAAGATTGATTGCAGAGGTGAAACAGATGAGGTAATATTTACAGCAGTGTGTGTTTGCACTTCATCCATTATACCCTGGTTATACTATTCAAACATAGTCTTAGCTCAGCTTTTAACCTACAGTCTCTCTTGCCAACATTACTTTATCCTGCCTTCCTGCCTAGGAGTGCAAACAACTGAAGAAGACATGCTGAGATTGGCCAAAATAATCTCTTGATTTAGAATATAGTTTTGTTGGATCATTTTGTCATTCATTAAAGGTTCCGTTGCTTCCTTTATGACATCATGAACCTTTCTGGTAAACAAGATGACATCATAGAGCACACAACAATGCAAGGTTCCGTTTCACTGGAATCACTTAAAGCAGGTTGGCCACTTCCTTGAGTACCGTAGACCGCCCCGTCCTTACAACTGTGCTCTTGGTATGAGCTAAGGCTTTTATTCCCAGGCGTTAGCTGTTTGTAGAGTCTACAGGAACCGTGTTTTGGTCATGGTTCATGTCATGTCATCAGTTTTTCCTGGGTGAACAGCCTGTGTTCAAGATGCTCTGCTTGGGAAGTTGTTTAGATTGAGAGGTTGTTTCTTTCACGGATTGTTGTTCCACCGGCTGTTGAGATGGTCCAGTGCGGGTTTGTTGAACCGTTTACTTCCGACACAAGCAAGCGTGACTGAGTGCTATCCTGTGCCTTGTCGCTGTTTTGCAGTCAAACAAATGACGCTTTTGTTCAGTCAAACTCCAAACCAAACTCTTCAGTCTTTAACAGCTCATTTCTTTTCTTCTCATGCAAACTTAATCTTGTTCAGTTGACTTATTAATTTTATTGTTTTGTCTGCTTTCAGTCCAGTTTGCTTGTTTGTTGTGTCTGCTTTGAGCCTCTAGACGAGACTGTTTTGAGTTAAAGGAGGCTCTCTTGCTAGCATACCTGGCCCTTTCTGTAGAGGAGGTCATTTCTCTGTGGTTCCAGCATTTCTGCTTGACCAGCTGTACTCAGCTGCTCCCTGGTCTCCTCCTCCTGTCCTGGGGAAATGTCAAGGGCTGTTTCTTTCTCCTTCTCTGATTAGCAGAGCTGTGCAAAATATCTCTCATCTGGAAGAGCAAACCGTAGTCATTGCAACTTGGTTCAAGTTTTAATAGTACTTTGTTTAAAGCAGATTGTAATGTATGATCATTTTTTTTTGTTTGTTTTTTTTTTGTGCCATCGACTCTATGAACATTTAGTAGTTCCGTTGTTGTTGAAACCTCATTTCTGGATCTAAAGTAATTTTCATAATTCTAAAGCTAGTTTTCCGTTTTTCTCTTTTTCTTGTTTTTCAGATTTACTACACCAGAGAAACGGTGTGACCAACGACCCGGATGACTTCTTTAACGTAAATGGTAAAGGTAAGTGAGGAAATAGTTTGGACTATGAGTAACACATTTACTGCCCTAATGTTTATTCATCGGTTATTCTTAGATCTTTTTTGGACGAAAAAGAAATAAATCAACTTAACTCTCCTTTTACCAGGCAGTTTATCACACTGCCTCATTTTAACAGTTTCGCTAAGGTACGGTTAATGCTGTTAAAGAGTGCTATTAAACAAGGCCTAAAAAAGAACTTTCCAGGCGCCCTACCTACAGCCAAACAGCCTCATACCTCAGCGTCCCAGGGCTCCCGACAGCCGGAGGAGAGATGGAGAGCAAAAGAAAAAGAAAAAAAAAGGGAGAGTGAGAGAGTAATAGAAGGATAGTGAGTGTGGGGGTAGACCCATCTGTCAGCTCTGAAAGCTTGGAGCAGGGTGGAGAACTCTTAAGTGTTTGCAGGTGTCTTTTGAGAGGAGAGCACAGAAAACCATAGTGTTTGTTAGAGAGAGAGAGAGACAGAGAGAAAGTGTATGTGAAAGAGAGAAAGAGATAGAGTGTGTGTGTGTGTGTGTGTGTGTGTGTGTGTGTGTGTGTGTGTGTGTGTGTGTGTGTGTGTGTGTGAATGAGAAAGAGTGTGTGTGTGTGTGTGTGCGTGCATGTGCATGTAGGTGTTTGTGTGATTAAGAGAATTTGTGTGGGTGTGTGGGTGTGTGTGTGTGTGTGTGTGTGTGTGTGTGTGCGTGTGTGTGTGAGAAAGAGACAGAGAATGTGTGTGTGTGTGCATGTGTGTGTCCAGACATTAAACTCTGTCCGATAGAACTGAGTCAGATTTTCTCATCTTCTTTCTCTGGAATGGAAACTGTACTTTCCCAGATCTTGGCAGGTCCTTTTATCTTCCTTGTAACTGTTTTATTCAACACTGAGTAATCGGTTCAAGCATTAAACTACTGCACCTGGACCAGGGTTTGTGTCATGCTCTGCCTTTAACAGCAAATCTAGGATCGGCTTTGCTTATCCATTGCCTGATTTTTAGGCATCAGAAGCAAAATGTTGTTACTGACCTCAGTTCATCTGCTGGGATTCTTGTGTGCTCCACTGTCAAGGTCATCTAGTGCACGGGCAAGCTCTTCAGGTTAAGTTGTCTTTGATGGTTGTTGGAAGTTGGCATTTGAAGTTGTGCTGACAGATGAGGTTTGTCCTCTCCACCTGCTCTTTTGTAAAAAAAAAAAAAAAAGGTTTTCATCTCTAAGTCACAGTTGTCGTCCTGTTTATCTGGGGTTTTTTTTTTTTTTTTTTTTTGTACAAACACCTCCAAAAAGGAAATTTGATGTGGATCCAGGTTTAGAAATGGTTTGAGGAGCTGTTAAAAATAGTGTTCAGCTTTTCATGTTGACAGCTATGCAAAAAAGAGATGGATAGTGTGTCACAGCCTCAGAAACAAATGCGTTTGATCAGGGCTTCTCTCTCTCTCTCTCTCTCTCTCTCTCTCTCTCCTCTTTCTCTGAATCAGGTCACACATTTACACACACGTCGAAGCAAAACTAGCCTTTGAAGTCCTTCTGTTTATTGACAGTAACTTCATCTGACCTGATATCCAGATGAGGAATTCCCTCCTTTGAAGTTGATAGTATCCGGCTCTAGACATAGACAGAACGCGTCATAGACCTTGAACAGTCAAGCAAGTAATTTGTTGGTCAGGCTGTAATATCTTTCACATCTGATGACGCCGTTAATAAAGTTAACGAGAAACTCTGACGTAAATTTACACCAGAACTTCAAAGCTGCCCTTGGAATCGTTTGGTTACCGCGTGAACGCAGCAACCGGTTTAACACTATGCATCCAAAAGCGGTTCCTGTCAAAGAAACTTTGTCACATCAGCTGACTGGGACTTGTCCTGATAAGTGTGACCAGATAAAACAGGAAGTTGGCTACCGCTGGCAGATAACATGGGAAGCCTGTATCTGGTCTCATCCTGATCTTGCCGACAGAGACAATCCCCCTCTCTCTTAACTTCCATTAATACTGCAGGAGGAGCCTGTGTGTTTAGGAGCGTCTTCAGAGGCAAACTAGGCCCCTGAAACACTAATCTGACTGGCATGTGACCAGGAAACGCTGCGGCATCAATAAGAGATTGGGCTTTTAGTGCGCTTCACTCCTGGATAGAGCAAGAGAGACGCCCCCGCTGTGTTTTAACGGAGCTTGTCGTGTTGGACTCGTCGTGGACCTCGACACACGGCTTAAACAAAAGACAAACTTTAAAAAGACAAAAATGATATCAGTCATTAAAGTTTCATGCCTTCTCCTCTCTCTCTCAGCGCGTTTTTTAAAAGTAAACCTCTTGTAATGCCTTTTGTCTTAACTTAATGAACGTTACAGGGTAAAAGGGGGTAATTCACCACTTCCTTCACTGCCAGAATAGAATTTGTAGCCCTGCTCCGGGGTTATTTGGAAATGGCTACGATCTGTAAAAATGAGATCATTGCTACTAACTGTGTCAGTGACCTCATGAAAATCCCTCTCCAGGAAATGAAGCGTCTCGTCGAGTTTAGATCATGTCAGAATGTTCTTCTGTATATTTATGAGATAAGAGAGATGTTATACAAAATAGTAATAAAAGCAAAACTCTCCCTTCCTCTCCCGCCCTCTAAAAGCACCCTAATTCAAAGTTATGACCACAAAAAAGCAACTTGGGAATATATAGCAGAACAATCTGAACAGAGTTTCTCGATAGAGAGTCTTAAATCTTATTCAAAATGCTCCCGTTAACATTTTCTCGAAAAAAAAAAAAGGGGGCAGACAAAGATGATTCTTTGTGGCGTTTGATTAACGAAGTAATGAGAATACACAGCTTTGTAAAGACGATTATAATCAGAAGAAACTGCAGAGGGTCAGATGGGTCCAAAATATCTAGGCGGACCTTGGCGGTCCCCGACGGACTCTTGCGCGGAGGGGGCGCACGCCTCTGGGAACGAGCTGGTTTTTGGATCCGTACAGTTTGGATCTTTTCGTGCAGCTGCGAATATTTGTTCAGGCCTCCATAGAAAGTGAAATCACTGCCTTTGCTCTCAAACTTCAAACACTTGGCAGGCCGTCGGGAACCATGGCGGTCTCGAGAGAACCAGCAAAAAAAAAAAAAAAAAAAAAAGGGGGGGGGGGCATAGAGTAAGAGGCAAAGTTAAGCAGCTGGCTGGGAAAGGGACCCCGCTCTGATACTGGAAAACATTATCAAACAAGCCTCACTCTATCACAATCTTCTCTGGAGTCTCTATAAAGGGATTTTTTTCTCTTTTACTTACTGGATTTATGACATTTCTTTTATTGAATTCTGTTTATTGCTCCATACCACAATCATCACGCCTATTTGGGGGCCTGGAGAGCTATGGGCTGTTTGTATGTATTTTAAACTTCAAAGACGTTTTTTTTTTTTTTTGTCATGTATTTCTGACTGTTTTCATCTCCCAGCTCCTCACTCTGTCTTTCGCCCCCAACACCCGGTTGCTATCTCTCTCATTCTCTCTTTCTTTCCTCCTTGCTTTCTTTCTTTCTTTCTTTCTTTCTTCTTTTTTTGCTCCACTCACCCGCTCACCCTGAGGTGTGCTGAGTTAGTCTCTGGCTTACGGTTTATTTTTTTGTTTATTTATTTATGTATTTACTTCTTTCTCTATCTCTCTCTCTCTTTTTTTCTCTCTCTTGGCCACGGGGTTTACACAAATACAGGAGATGCAGCTGAACCTTTGCCCAGCTGTTCAGTCTAAACAGGCATCTCTGCGTACTGCCATCAAAACACACACAGCCCAGGGAAGCGGGTCTTTCCTCAGGGGCGGTTCGTCCTCCGGAGCATCCTGTATGAAACAGTACTGTCTTACATTTGGTCTCTCTGTTGGGATTTTTTTTTTTTTTTTACCCTCCTCCACGTCCTCTAGCTGCAGATGATGACCGTTGAGTGCTGTGGGTTTCAGGTTCTGTGTGTTTTCTATAAATGTGGTTTCCACATTCGCTGGCGGTGCCTGTGCTATTTATTGATGGAGAGTTTTTTTGGTTTTTTTTGCCAATATTGGCAAATGACAAAAGAGTGTGGTGGCTAAAAGCGAAAGCACACATTTTCCTCAGGGAAACATTCCTGTTCCTTTATATTGCTGTTGATTGTGCTCCGTCGGAATAAAGCTGTCTCTTTTTCTGCATTGTTGCGTGCACGAAATTATCCACATTTACTGGCATGACAGACATTCTCGGACAGGAATGTCTCGGCGGAGTGATTTTTTTTGCATGAAAAATGCAGTGAATTTCCATTTACATAACCATCCGGCCAATACCATCTAACTAATGCTATTTTTCTATTCTAAACCCTAAGAATCTATCTTAAAAACCTCAGTCACTCAAAAGCAATGTCTAATTCATTCATCTCTGCTGACACGATGGAAAAGTTTCAGTAGAGGAAGTTATCTGACTTAACTTGCCGCGATCATTGTCCCCTTGCTTGTCTCTTGGGCCATAACTTCAGCTGACAGATATTGTAGCTCTGACACTGCGTTTGACAGAATAGCCTGCTTAAGCTGTTCACGTGAGATGCCAGTCCCTCTAAAATATTTCTTTATTAAGCAGGGCTTTCGGGCCTTACCTTGCAAAGCCAGAGCTACTCCTGCATTTTAGAGCGGTCTAGAGACTGGTGACGTCCGCAGTTGAAAATTGATTTTTTTTTTCCTTTTAAAAAGACGTCTCTGAACTTCTCAGAGTCACCCGAAAGCCTCAGTGAAGCTGTCGTAGTTTTGAGTCACCTCTCAGCAGAGGCCATGCTAACTGCCCGGGCTCATCTGCATCAGTGTGTGTATCCAGGCAGGCTGTGGCGTCTCACTGTGTACTCACACACTCGCTGCTGTACGCCCCATTGAACAGGCTAAGTGCCGGCCCTCTCAGGCACACATATCCTCCTGGCCTGGAGTGAGATCAGAGGATGATAAAATGATGAATGTGTGTTTGTCTGGTAAAGGTCATGAAAATATAGCTGCATTGTACAAAATGTTTTTATTTTAAAAAAGGTGCTCGTATAACGCAACGCTACTGTGTCGCGCTTTTCGTAAACGCAAGCTCGGAGTCCCACTTGACAACATATTTGTAACGCAGTTGAGTTCAGCACATCTGATTCAGTGCGGCGATGAACCGTTATGCTCTTCATTATCTGAATTAGTTGTGTTAGTGCCGGGCTAGATAGTAAATGTTCTGTCCAGTTGGTCACAGCGGGAACCGAAGAACAACCTGCTCCCTCCAGAGATAATTGAGTTCAGTTATTTAACGCATGCCGGCAGAATAGCGAAACGAGAAAAGCATTTCCTCTTGAAGCGTGTCTTTGGACTTAGATTAAGAATTACTGCTGTAGGGAATCTTTTTGCTTGGATTCTTTCAAATTACTGCGTAATGCCTCAATATAACATAACATAACATCATTTCTTATACTGGTTTTTCACGTCAAAAACGGACAGTTGCTGTGAAGTCGTACTGTAAAGCTATATTGTTCCTTCCACACTGTCTTTAATTCCTGCTATGACAGCGATATGACACCATAATGATGGTCTTGAAGCATAAAGTGTAATGATGTGTTTTTTTATTTTTTTAGGAGAGGATGAGCGACAGAGAGGAAAAGAAAGCTCGTGGCTGCTGTCTGTCAGACTGCCGTGCGTCAGAGAGGAAGAGCCGTCTGCCAGCATGAGCTCCGTGGAAGGACATTCGGATTCTTCCGGCAACGATGTGTTTTAGTGCCTCGATACTTCTTTTTTTTGTTTTTGTTTTTTTTTGTTGTTTTTTGGGTTTTTTATCAGGGAAGAGAGAACCTGTGGAAGAACCAAACATAGACAATCTGCTCAGGGTTCAGTTTCCGTTGACTGGATCAACTCGCCGCTGTCCGTCAGCCGAGACCACAACACGACACTCGGCTTTGATGTTCCGACACGATGCCTGTAGAATGCTGTCATATCTCTAGGACTGTCCCCAAAACGCCATGACCTGACGTGTCTCAGACATCAAATATTACTGACTCAGAGACGGGTTACGGGAGATAATGAAATTGTTCGCCTCACACGTGCAGCTTCATATTAGTTGTCATGCTGAAAAACGTGTGTCGGACATGTGGCAGCATTGTGTTGGTTTTGCCATAGAACATTAACATACTGTAATCCATCAGCCCTGAGTGAGCGTTAATGGATTTTTGCTCTGTGTGTGTGTGTGTGTGTGTGTCTGTTTAAGATTTTATGGAAATAAATGTTTTAACAAGACAAGGCGAGGTGTTCTGTCTTCTTTTTTGAAGAAGGAGAAGAAGAACATTTGTGCTTCTGTGGGGGGGGGGGGGGGGGGGATTTTTATCAACCAAGCAAGGGTTTATCAGTATGATAACCTACTGATATGACCTAAAACCACAACAAAAAAAAAAATCATTACACCTGTCCATGCCTGCATCTCCCTGTCTTTAAAATAAAAACTGTCATCTTCTATGTCTCTTTTTTTTCTTCCTCCCCCCCACTGGGGGTTTCTTCATAGTCCCAAGTCTGTGCTGTTGCTTTTGGCTGCAGGCTGTCATGGTAATGCCATTTCAGTACATGACTCTGAGAGATTACGTTTTCACCTCATTACACTCACACACAGGCCAGACGCAGCCTATCAGATGCTGCATTGCAGTACGCCACACTGCTGGGCCTTGACTAATGAGCTTCCTGTTTCCTTTCCAGCTTACGCTTTAAGATCATTTTCACGGAGAGGAACCAAACATCCACGCAAGATGCCGCATCCCGCGCAACTCAGGCCCCCCGTTGGCTTTGTTTCTCCTGTTATCTTGTGAGAAACTAGTTTTGGAAGAGCAGAATTCTGGATAAAGACGACGTCCGCACAGAAGCTGAGTTTTTTTGTGGGGTTTTTTTTTAACTATTTAAGGCCAGACAGAGGAGTGACAGGATAAACTGATAAGATGAGACAAAGCAGACGAGTCAGAGGGAGGAGACATGGAGTGACATGACACTGTCCAGGGAATCTGATAGTGACACAGACACAACACACCATTCTTCTCCAAAGTCTTAAAACGTTTTTTGGTTTTTTTTTCCTTACAGAACATGTCTCTAAACATGAAATCGACTCGTTTGTTCGAAACCTCGGGTTTCAAATCCTGACATCTTTGCTCATCAAAAAAAAAAAAACGTAGCCATTGCAATGTGTGTTAGTCTTTTCGGAGACCGCGGTTATGTGAAACAGTGTTAAAGGCCTCAAACTGTGATTACAAAGGACAGTGTGTTCACGTAAAGATGTGTCAGAGATCCAGAGTGGGTTGTGCGTCATCTGTGGATATTTTAGGAAAGTTGTGAAGATCCGTAGAGAGCAGTCTCGTAATGAAATCAAGGGCCTTACACTCTGAGAGAGACTTTAATGAGGGTTTGCAAGAGAGAGCTGTATTTCAGTCCAGAAGAAGAAGAAGAGGAAGAAAAAAAATGGGGGGTGGGGAGGTGGCAGTGAAAGCTAGCGTTGGCCTAATATCACACACACACTCTCCAGTCTAAGTGTTTTGTTAATACCAGTTGAAAGGGCAGGAGTGCAGTTAGCTCACATGAACCCTTCCCCACACACCCCTAAAAAGACCCTTTTGGTTTTTGGCTAACCCAGCTGTTTATCAAAGCCAGATGCACCGGGCAGGAAGAGGGGCAGTCAAATTGAGCGTGACATTGACCACTCTCTTCTTGCATGCACTGAAGATGACCGTTAAGTCCCGAGGACCTCACCCCTGCTTCAAATCTCTGACCCTCTTAATTACAGACACAATTACTTTCCTCTACATTAACATTATTGTGTGTGTGTGTGTGTGTGTGTGTGTGTCTGTGGATAGTTACATTGCACCTTCTTATTTCATGCATTAACAAATTGGTAATTACACATGTTATAAATGCTTACAAATTTTTTTTAGTTGTGTAGCAATTACAGTAAACTACCACAACTAACAAAAATACTCTTTAAATAGGGACAACTTTTTTTTTTTTTTTTTAAACAAGGATCCAACTCTGGAACAATTGTGCTCTCTCAATGCGTGGCCTGTGGTATGTTCTAAACTCGATTTACACACGCGGAATGGCAGATTGAAAGCATGAGATTTTAACACGGTGTGTTTTCAGGGTGAGATGTGATTTGCTGAGACACTCCATGGAAGGCGTCCTTGCGCTGAACCAGAGCTTTTCCTCAAATGAGGAACGAAGCCGTCACATTTGCATCTAATCACTGCGAGGTCAAACAGATCACATTTTTTTTGGTGGTGCTTTGAAAATCTTTGCCTTTTAATAGTATTTCATTTGGACTGGAGCGATAGCTTGGTGAAAGCCTGTTAAAATCATGACTCAAAAGTGTAATCTCTTGGGCACATTAAGGAACCAGCTCTGTAGTGAGCGGTTGGAATACAAAGAACAGTATGTTAATGGCCTAGATTAGAAACTGGAAAATATTTTGAGTCTATCCTTTAAATAACTGCTTGTGTGTGTGTGTGTGTGTGTGTGTGTGTGTGTGTGTGTGTGTGTGTGTGTGTGTGTGCGCGTGCATGTGTGTTTATCTTGTTATGTCTCTGTGTGTGTGTTAGATAAATTGAATCTTTTTTCCATACAGAGGTGCCATTCAATTACGTTCATATGAATGCCACATTCTGAAATGATTTCACAAAAAGGCTGGAATTAGCGCGGGCATAAAAGCATCAAAAACACAGCAGTGCAGCTTGTTACAGCACCACTGAGGAGCAGACTGACTGGAAACAAGCCTGAGAGATTTGGTATATATATATTTGTTTATCCAGTCCTCTTTCCTCTTAATGTTCCCTGGACCATAAAAAGTGTCTCTGCTATAATGACTGGCTTTGGCTAAGACACCCAACTCTAATCCTGTATTGCTAAGAGATCCGTCAGCGCCGGACAGAGGTGAAGGAAAGTAATGATGGGCTGAGTCCCGACAAAGAACGGGAAAGGACAGCGCCGTCGTAGGAATTCCCGTGAGGTTTGAAGATTAATGACTCTTTTGAAAGACTCCGGGCAGTTTACTGCGACTTTTCTTTGTCTCTGTTCTCTGCTGCTATCTCTTTCTGCCTCTATCATCTCTCAGGTGGAGCTTGGTTTAGAGAGGCGTGATAAATTACCGCGCTTAAACTTCGGAGGATTTGGACTTTGCTTGCTTCATCTGTTGTGTTCATCCCATGTCCCATATACCGTGAAATCAGCCTCTCAGAGCAAAAAAAAAAAAGACATTTCACGTTTCGGAAAATATGAAGACACGAATTTAGTTTTAGCAAACTCGATTTTCACAGAGATCTTATCACCAAAAAAAAAAATCATTCACTCTTTCAGCACAGGGGGCGTTAATAACGAGTCTCAAATGTCAATTAGGTTTGCATAGAAAATGTTTTTTTTTGGTTTTTTTTTGTAGCTTTAATTAATCATCCAGAGATGTTTGATGTGCTTCCCTGCTTAGCGTGAGTCAGATATCTGCTCTGTGGGAAGGTCAAATGAGATTATGCTCTTTAATGAGACTGTTGCTTCAGACCCATGTTTGTGAAGAGTTTGTTTGGACACATGCAAAAAAAAAAAAAAAAAAGATTTCCTTGCTCTGCCAAGAGACGATTTCTTTCTTCGGGGCTGAGACACTCGTTAATTGGTGTTTGGGAGGGGACGTACTATCTGGATCCGCGTTCTAATGGAGCCTTGGCAGGGATAAAACCAGCAGGGGAGGATCTTTCTTGGACTGGATCCAGTGGCCTAACTGGCGTGATCCATATGAAGACTCATGCATGTTGAGCATGCCACTGATAAATGCCTATCAGTCTAACTATCTTTCTGGGTTTTTTTTTTTTGTTTTGTTTTGTTTTTGCACGTTCCTCTCTGTGTGTATTGTTCTCTCCAACCAAACAGGAAAACAGCATTCCTGTGTGCGCGTTTGTGATTGTTTTCCCCTTACTCTTAGATTAATTATAAAGTGTGGGGTTTGGCAGACGGTGCAGCGCTACAGATGGAGCCTGTCTGTATGAGTTTATGTAAATCAGCCCGTCTCTGATTCCAGCTCCTCTCTCTCTCTCTCTCTCTCTCTCTCACACACAGACACACACACACACACACACTCAGTTCTTCAGATGCATTCTCATACCTCAGCATTCTCACTGTCTGGCCGAGATATAGGCAAACATGGCTCCAGAACTCCATCCCTGAAGAACCAGAGCGTGAGAAAGGGAGGGAGATGTGTAGCATGTTTCGTATGTTGACTCGATGGCAACAGAGGCAGCTATCTGGACCCCCCGCCACCCCCCCCCCCTTGCTATCAATTATCCTGTCATCTGACACTTTGAAAGCAGTCCTTTTCACATCCAAATGAGTTCCAACTGGAGATGCAAACCAGCCGGGACCAATTGACAACCCGTGTTATGCAAACAACATTGATTACACCAAATGACTTTCTGGAGGTATTGTTTGATGGACCAGTGTCGTATTGTGAAAGGCAGTGTGAAAGAACAAACAGGTATTACACAATCTGAAGTTTGGAGATGACAGGGCAGGGACAACACCCTTCCATCTGTGAGACTAGCCCTTAAGGCGATGGAAAGATGGCATCAGAGTATCTCAATAATGGAATATTTTCAGCCTTCCTTTCGCCTGCCTCCTAATGGAAGACAATAACAATATGTCCATTATCTGTGCAGCAGATGCATTTCTCACTGGCTGAGACGGAGAGGGAGAGAAAGAGAAAGCCGTTGTCTCCCAATGAAACGTGTACTTTGAACACATTCACTGACCCTTAACGAGATTCACTGTGTCAGTCTGTGTGAGGAAGCACGATAACAGCAGGTTTTCGAGGGAGGAGAGGAAATAAGAATCACCCCCACCCCACACACACGCACACATACACACATACACACACGCACACACACACACACCTCCTTTTCCTTCTCCAGCTCCATGCCCAGGCCGGCACAGGCAGCTGTTCTCAGCAGCTGTACTCAACCCTGGACATCTCTACTGCACTCACAAAGAGTCTTTTATGCCGGACAGAGCCCTGACGTCTGCCGTGACCAGAGGCATGGAGGTTTTTGCAGGCCCCACACAGGCAAATGAAGACAATAAGACAATGTACGGTCTGAGGACAGAGCATCCCTGTGTTATGAGTCTTCCAACAAATGACCTTTGCAGCAGCCAATAATCAACAAGTAGCTTTTATAGTATGTTGACCTGAATAAAAATGAATTTAGAGAACCTCAGGGGGGAAAATAAACAGGAATCAGGAAGGAGGCAAATTGAAAATAAGATAAACACATATTGGTTTGGAATTCTTTTCTTTTTTTTTTTTCATTTTAAAATCACTGCATGCAGCCGGCGCAGTTTCAGTTCACACACAGTGGTTCGTGGTCCATACCTTTCTTAGTTAGGGCATTATTACTTATTCAAAACAATAGTGTCAGGGGACTCTCACAGGTGGTAGAGGGGAAACAAAAGCGGAGCAGAGGCTATACATGAATAATGCAATCTCATGCAAAAAAAAAAACAGAAGAAGAAGAAGTGAAAAGAAAACACAGGAAAAAAAGCCTTTGTTAAAAATAAGATACAACACAAGGGAATGGAACCAGCCCTCGCAGAAAAATCGAGGAAAAAAAAAACGAAATAGGGGTACGTGAGTCGGCTCAGTTGTCTAACTTTGGACTTCGTCGTTTACCCCTGGCCCCGCCCCAGGCTCCGAAATGCACCCAAACCCAGCTATTCATAAATAATTCCATTGTACACTGTTCATTGTGCTTATACAGAAAGAAAAACCTGCAAATTAGAAGTCTGACTGTGGATTTTAATAAGAGAAACAACAGTAAAAGAATGGTGAGTGGAAAAGAATGAGATATATATATATATATATATATATATAATATATGCAATATACATGTTGTATATTGCATATATTATATATATATATATATATATATATATATATATATATATATATATATATATAATATATGCAATATACAACATGTATAATATGTAACACACATATACATAAAATATATACCTATAAAATACACATTCTATATTACATATATTATGTATATTTCTTTTTTCTTTCAGAAGTTCAGTATTTCCAAGTCTGAGGTACCCTCGTGCTCAATGAAGCAATTACCAGACAGTTGGCTAATGTAGAACAACGGTTTGTTCGATCATAGAAATAAATCTTAACCTGACAGCTATGCCCTTAGGAGCATGCTCACAATTTGCTTCCTGTTCCAGAGACATCAAGATTCCATTGTTGAGAAAGAGTTGTTGAAATGTCTAATGCTTCCAACACATAATCAACAGGGGCATCCAGCTCCGAGGAGTCATTTCTGCATCTGGAAATAACTGGAAGGGTAGGTCTGTGTTTGATTGTGGGACAGTAATATACACAGAAGTAAAGTGTGTTCACTTTCAATTTACCATTTCAATTTTGCATTAGCCCCATGCTGTGAAGAAAAAAGATGACTGTCCACAAACCAGCTCAACACAGAGTTGGATTCATTCAGTCCACCAGTTATTGATTATTCAGCACGTTTTCGGTGAAAAAGAAGGCGATAACCGCACTCAACCCACCATTATCTGGTTTCAGAATCATTTGATTCTCATCAGAAAACAATGAAAGTATCTTGAAAGCTGTTTTTCCACAATGGTCACGTACTTGGACAATGCTGCTTTCAGGTGTTCATACTCACAGGCTGCTGAGTTAAATAGGGCATACTCTATTATGGGTGGTTTAGATCTACACTATACTGTATGGACGGTGTTTACACAGACCTGGAGATGGCTTGTCTTGGTGCTCTTAACTCAATCAATACACAGCCTCTCTCTCTGTCTCTGCCTTCCTTCCATGGTTTTCCCTCAGGTGGAGTGTCCAAAATAGAATAAATGTCTTATGCTCTGGATTCCCTGGGTGGACACAAAATGTTCTCTCTCTCTCTCTCTCTCTCTCTCTCTTTCGATGAGAACAATGCTCCATACATGACTGTACTCTGGGTGATTTCATTAATTTTTAAACCATAGCCAAGAGTAAAGCCACAAAACTTTTCAGAAGTATGTAATGATGTAATGATTTTTCCATGGCCTTTATACAATGGTGATGGAATAATAAACCACGGAGTGTAAATGGTTGCATGAAACATAAAAAAAAAAATCTTTGAAATGTAAATCCTGTGTCTGAGTGTTGAAGTTTTACTTTCAATACCTGTAAAATATATATGATATTATAAATATACCAAGCCCTTACTGAAGTGATTTCTGTGGAATGCATTTGACTGGTGCTGGTGAAAAGCTTGCACTTGTGGTAAATCTGTTTCTATTTCATCTCTATATACGTTTTCAGAGTTTGTAACCTAAATATGTTCTATATGGTAAATTTTCTAATTTCTAAAATACGAAAGCGTGTTTTTCATTAAGAGTTACGCCTCGGTTATTTTCACATGAAACAGACACTCCGGACTTTTCAGTGGGCCTGTGTTAACATTATATCAGCAACTTGTCAACTCATGCTGGACTTTCGCTCTAACATCCATTAAAGAGATTCACTTGAAATATATATGTGTGCCATACATACATTATTCACACATGGGAAATGGAGAGAGTGAAGTAAAAAAAAAAATCTGGTCTGTATTTTCATTTGATGGGCATCAGAGACGTTTCAGAACTCCACCACCACAAGACAGAAGATTCCTTCAACTAATCCCAGGCTTGAAAGGATCGCTGTGATTTCATATTGAAGTGGGGAGTGCGGTGTAATAAACGTGTGGAAGATAGGGGCGGAGTTAGGATTCCGAATGCTTCACAGTTTTCTTTACTTCAAGAAGATCTTTAAACTGTTAAGCTTTAATGGGGTCCATCCCTCACCCCGTGTCTTACTGAGGCCGGTTCTGCTCTTTAATGGCCGACTCCCGTGCCCACCCATTTCCAAACCCCGTGCAGATGTTTGTTTCATCTGGCCAAGAAAGACGTGGAAACTTGGAATTATTTTTGGAGCGCCAGCGAGCGCTATTTAATTAAATGATTAAGAGAGCTAGCTGAAGCAAGGGAAAATATCCATAAGAATGTTTTATGAGTTTAAAACTCTTGAGAGATTAAACAGTTAGAAAGTAATGCCGCACTGAGTAAACACGTCGCAGCGTTATTAAGTGACTGATGACATTGTGGTAAAGACGGATCCTGGTCAAGTAGCTGCTTTAAGGAATGGATCATTAGAGATGAGCAGACGCACGGAATGTTATTCATTCATGGCTATAACACAAATATGGTCTCAGTTCACTTAATTCAACCATCATAATATTTCAATTTATTCTAAGCGCGTTCCATTCTTCATTTGAGTTTTCATTTAATGTTGGAATGAAGAGAGAAATTTACGTTTTTGGAGCTGTAGCACTACTGTAAATGAAGTGATGAGAGAAAATAGAATGTTAGCAAGTTCTAGGCAACTCTCTGCTGCTTGCATGTGTAGACTACAGTATAACCTACCGTTTCTTCCTCTTCTGGTTGCCATGTTTACTTAGCACTGGGGGGGAATCTACACGTGCTGCAGCCTTCCAGTAGGAAAGACGCCTCTTTTTTAGGTGCATTATAACAATGTTTGCAGAAAAAAACTTCTCAGAATACCATTTCATAGATAGCCAGAGACTGATTTATAAAGGCTATTTTATTCCGCAACAAAATCATCTTTATCCCCTTACGTTTCCTTACATATATGACCTCGAAACGATGATGCAGCGAATATAGCAATCAGCACAGGGTCACCTTTTTAAAACGAGGACATGTGACACATCTGCTCCGGTGTGTGTGTTTTAATTACAGACAAATCACTGGGATGAATAACTCTGACAGGGAAGCTGTAAGGGAGAGTTAGCTGATGAGACGTTGCCGTGACAACGGCACCCGCGTAACCTTGCGAGAGAGCGCCGCGAGGATTAGAGTACGCTTAACGCTTTCTACCCCAGGCTCGAGAAACAGAGCGATGACGGCTGACGTTATCGCTCTCAGCTCTCACACTGAAACCGCTGCAATATGGCAAGTCATTTTCTTGGAAGATGTCGAATCTGCTTTGATTATGACTGCTAGCCTACAGATATAGCCCACCATTTAATTTATTTCTTGACAGAATAGTGCAGTTATATCAGCTGTTGCACGCCGCAAATTCATATGTTTTTGGATCCTTCTGTTAAGGCTGCATTTAGAGACACATGTAGCCTAGTCTATATGCAATGTGTTCCTTTAAACGGAGATCATAATTTATCTTCTGTTATATGAAAATATTGACTTTTTAAGATATACCATGTTTTTTTCACTGATAGGGGCACAGGTGGATTCCGTATGTATATAATCATATATATATATATAGGCCTATATTCTGCAGGGGATATAAACTGAAAATCAGATGCATTTTTACAGCGAACAGAGAGAGCACATATGGAAGAACTAAAGTAAGACAGTAAATGTTCTCTCTCTCTCTCTCTCTCTCTCTCTCTCTCCGTATGTGCGAGTGGTTGAGTGTTGATGCCTAGGAGGTACACATCTTATTTTTATGCGTAGGTGTCTTGTTTCCATTTCAGCAAATGTTCTTGGCAGAACAAAAAAAATCACTGAGAGATGGAGAAAGAGAGAGGTATAAATGACATTTGTTTAAAAGTTCAAATGAAGAAGAAATCAACCGCACTGTGTAATACCTGTATGAATGATCATCGACACTTGCTTTAGACTGTCATGCAAACATTCAGTAAATACAGCCTAACAAATCAGCACACAATAAGCCAAACAGAGAACAGCGTAATATTGCATTATATTTTCATCTCTACCATCCAAACTGCTAACGCTGTGCTCAGTCCACTGGATACAAAAGGCTCTGTTCCTTCCTGACCATTTTTACTACCGCATAAAGAAAACCCTCAAGACATTTTTAATGGCTTGCTAAGTGCACTAAGCCTCTGTGGTTTGCTGAGTGTAAACCTCTCATCACTTTTGTGTGTGTGTGTGTGTGTGTATGTGTGTGTGTGCATGCATGCATGTTAGTTGGTGCTTTTGATGGCATATGTGTTGTAGATGCAAGCCAAGGGTGCACGTGTGGTTTCGTGTGTGTACGTGTATGTTGTTTGGGTGTATGTTTGTGTTTATACTCACATAAATGCATGGAGGTTGCACCTGTGCGTGTGTGTGTGTGTGTGCGTGCGTGCGAGTGTGTGTGTGCGTGCGTGCGAGTGTGTGTGTGTGTGTGTGTGTGTGTGCGTGCATGCGTGCGTGTGTGTGTGTGTGCGAGTGTGTGTGTGCGTGTGTGTGTGTGCGTGCGTGTGTGCGTGCGTGCGTGTGTGCGTGTGTGTGCGTGTGTGTGCTCTGTCAGGCTGAGTGCGGCTGAATGGGTCTTTGAGAGTGGGGTTCTGAGGTGGAGGGGGGATCCCTGGCATTGTGCAGGAACACATTACCCAACCATTAATACTCTTAATGGTGACTAGCCTGGCAGTTAGGAGGTTCTGGAGAGCTGACAAATGTGATGAATGTGTGTGTGTGTGTGTGTGTGTGTGTGCGTGTGTGTGCGTGCGTGCGTGTGTGTGTGTGTGTGTGTGTGTGCGTGCGTGTGCGTGTGTGTGTGTGTGTGTGTGTGTATGTGCGTGTGCGCGTGTGTGTGTGAGACTAAAGAAACAAAGGGGTTTCCATTGAACACTGATACTTCATGGCTAAAGCATGGCACAATTTTCCCCAAATATTTTCCATGTCATGAAGAGTAAAGGTTTGTACATAACTGTATCGTTTAGTTCTCTTCCTCTGGCTACATTTGACCAAAGATTACTTATGATGTGGCCTCACTGTAAGATTATAGGAGAGAGGATTTCACAAGTTTGTATTAACAAAACAAAACAACTGCAAGAACTTCTGAGGTAAAGAACTGCATAAGTGAACAAACCTTAATTATTGAAAAAACAGCAGTTGGACGTCATTCCAACCACAAGAAGCTTACTTCCGAGGGCTATTTTCTCCCAGTTGTTTCTGTTGGAACATCGCGTGCGTTGCCTTGAGAGGGTGGTGTTACTGGGGATTTGTGTTCTCAACCTGTGGGCAAGCATACACTGCCAAATGATACTTACTTATGTCTTCAGAATTCAACGAATCTTCACAGCTACAGTGATTGGAACATTCGTCATAAATGGCGTGACGAATTACATATTTAAAACGAATGAACATAGTAGTTTAAAATAATAAAATTGTGTGGCTCGATTGAAAACAAGACAGACAGACAAGAAAGACAGAAAGAAAGAAAAAAAAAGAAAGAAAGAAAGAAAGAAAGAAAGAAAGAAAGAAAGAAAGAAAGAAAGAAAGAACAATGGAAACGCTGGGAAAAAAAGGCTTGGCCTTAATAAAAAAAAACAAAAAAAAACTTTTGATAGCTCTGTTAACCTGTCACTGCTGACGTGATACTTATTGACAGGACAGTTCATGTAATTACATGCAAAGCTGTACCTTTTCCCGGCGCCCCCTTTTAAAACAGCAATACAAGCACAGCAACGACAAGAATAACACGTCGAACATAACCACCAAGGTGAACCTGGTGCTTCACTGCCTTAGGCCACGTCGGTCCGACTTCCAGCTAAAGTCACACGAGAGGGTTGATAATTAGCAGGAACCGTAGAGTCTCCCTGAATATGAATGGATATGTCCTGTTCCACTGACCTCAAAGAGATAAACAGTCTGTGTTGTAACACACACACACACACACACAGAAAATGGAGGAGAAGACAGTGGGATGAAGAAATAAATGGCACTGCTCGGCTAACGTTGCTTTTAGAGTTTTGCATTTTAAAATATTGATGTGTTTGTTAAACATGCATGCTCATTTTCCCCCTGTCGTTTTTGCGCGTCTCGTCCTGAGTGAATATTTCACATTGGTGACAGAGGTGAAACAAGTAGGAAGAGTTAACAAAGCAAATGGGAAAATGAACTTCAACGTGTTGTCATTTGTCTCATTAAATACCTTTTTACTATCCCCTCACCTGTACAAAAGCGTTTCTGCCTGTCTGTGTTTATGGATTTATTTGATTTTGTTTTAATGGTGTATATGTAGTGTACTGTTGTATGTGTGAAGTGGCGTAGCTGGGAAGTAGAGAATCAAAGCGTGTGTTTGGTTCTGCCCTCCACGTCCCCTGACATTCACGCTGAGCACAGACAGAGTTCTTTTCTTCGCAGTGTGCGACAGAAAGAATAACTGTGCCCTCCAATTACAATAACAAAGCAAAGACGGGTTCAGCCTTGACACCCACCGAGCGCATCTTTGTGACTGAACGTACAATGTGGAATTGAATTTGTTCAATCCACAAAGTCCCATTTGCATGGGATAATGTCCCTCAGTCATGAAAACTTAGGCAAACAAAGTTGGTTAAATATGAAAAACGAGAAGGTAACTTTTTTTGGGGGGTTTTTTTTTTGCATTTCCAAAAGGAAAAATGACAAAGCCAATATTGTACGCAGTTCTGTATTCAGGCTTGCCATGGTCACCTTTATCCTGCTGCTTGTATTACGGTCTAAGTCTAAGTGCTTGCTCAATTTGTACCAGTAGACAACTGACCTCAAGCTTGCTTTGATGTATTTAAATGTATTAATTTTTTTTTTCCTTTAAGGTTCTGCCAGCACTACATAATGGGTCCTTTTACTTGTTAAACGAACCTTACAAAATTCATAAGGTAATTACAGTAAGTGATCGGATTAGGAAACAACACACGCTGTCTGTGAAAACGGGGTTCACAGTGCTGGATTATTTAGCGGTTTGCGTTTTCCTGCGGCGGGCCTGTTTGGAGATTCTATTTAGATTATGTCACATAACAGCACCCGATCTGAAAAGCCGGAGCGCTCTTTATAAATTGCCATCGTTATAAATGTACAGGAAATTAAATCTTCTCTTCAACCTAATTCTGTTTAACAAATGAAAAACTAAACTGCCTGTGCTAGTATAGAGAGATCTTTTCTTACGATGTTCTGTTGAAAAATGTGTTTGTCCCACAGGTAAGGCTGATGCTGTTTGCCTGAGGGATTTGATTAGGGTGGCGGGGAAAAAAAAAAAAAGGCGCCGCTTTTTGATCCAATTACAGTGTGTTTACTTACCTTGGGTCATTTCCTGCTTTGTATCATCACTGGTACAACCCTTAAAGACATAGAGGAATCGTGGGGGTCTTGTCGAAATGTTGCTGATGTCGGAATTAATGCCTCGGATAGGATGACCCCTAAGCCAACCCTCTACTCTGGATGTCACCGAGTGTTTGTGGAGACTCAGGATTCAGACTTGTGTTCCATCCAGGGATGCTTGGGAAGGGTCAGCAGCTGTTTTCACAAACATCTGTTCCTCATAGAACTGACTGTGGATCCTATTTCCCAAATCCCTGTCATGTTTAGAGAGAGATTAACTTTGTGTCCGCCTAATAACGCTCTCCCTTTCTCCGGCTTCCTCTCGTAGTACTGCTTAGCAGGAAATCAAACAATTCTGCCACAGAAATGCCGTCTGTTTGACAGACAGAGAGGTTATGAGGTGCCTTGCTTTTAATTAGCTACAGAGCTCCCAGGCACTGCAGCAAAAAAGGAGCCAAAACATTAGTGATACAAAGCCACCAAATTATTCAAATGTGGAGTCTCAGAGCTGGAGGCTGTTCCCAACGTGTTATTCATTTTTCGAAACGTGTCTGCAATTTTGTTTCTTACAAATGAAATGGGTATGTGGTCATTTCATTTCAGTTATTTTTTTTTTTCTATTGTTCACAACCTGTCAAATAATATCATGTATTGTTATTTTCAATGGAGGTCCAAATAACCTTGCTACAAGTTAGGTTACATATGGGATTTAACCTGAATACCACAGGTATTTATAAAACTTATTATTCAACCCACTGATTACCATTATAGCACACAGCATTAACTGTGGACCAGCAGTTGCCATGTACCCAGTTTGGTTAAAGCCTCTTTATTGCATACAAGGGCAGCTACTGGCATTATATACCATTCTTTAACCCCAGATATCGCACCTTTTGTGTAGCTAAAGAATAAACAGGAACAACTGTGATGAAAAAGTGGACACAAGAGACCTTGCTAGAAAGAACAGGCAGATGATAAGGAAAGATAAGTGTTTTCCCTCGCTTCATAACATCTCAATTCAAACTACTCTCTTACAAAGGCTTTCTCTTACAAAGGCAAGTTTCTCATCAGCTGGAAGCTATTGATATGTTTCAGCCAGATAAAAAAAAGAGCATTAGACAAAAACCACATCGTCTCAGATCATCTTTTAATACGCTCCCCCCCCAAGACAGTTTTAGAAAATTCTTGAGATATTTTCACAGAGGGGAACAATTTGCATCAAACGAATTCAGCGTCTGTTTTGAATTCTCACATGGCTCGGTCGGTTGGACTAATTGATTGGTTGAAATATGTGACTTGTTTGGCTTTGATTCCTCTGTGTGGGTTTTTTTTTTTTTTTTTTTGGAGGGCTAGGGGCAGCTGTGCCACACGCCTGCCAATTCAGGCTTGGGAGAAATACGTGCATGTGAATGTCAAGTCCAGATTTATTTTAATGACTTTATATGTAAATGAATCAAATCTTTTATTCTGAAGAACAATTTAGGGCCTCATATGAAATCTGCCACAAGTGAACTGAGCCAGCACCTAACTGAACTGCCTTTTGGAACTGCTACAGTGAGTTGAAATATACAGTATTTCAGATCAAAATGTGTCATAGCCACAGATGTATTTACTGTAGGACTTAATGTGACATACAGAAACGTGTAAAATGACTCTATAAATAACTCTATAAAATGACTAAGCAATACAAACAGCAAAGTACATTGTCTATTTACGTTGTGTTATTTTCATAATAAGAACCTCATGAAAGTAATTGCTTTGGCCCGTGCTCCACATACCCGTGCGACTGAGTTGCTCAAGCTTCGCCTGCTCCAATATGAGAAGTTGCCAGAGTAGTTCCTTTAGTGAACAGTAGAGGGAGCTCATTCTCCTGAAGCCTTTGGCAATGTGTACCTGTTTTCTTTGACACACCCATGCAGTATGATTATTTGTAAAATATCACATATCAATCTAACCAAAGAAGCTGAAATATGTAAATACATTCCATCCAAATCCAGTTTGCAGGACCGGTGCGTATATCCAGTCTGTGGCCTGATATTTCATTGATGAAATTCTAAGCCAGTTGACACCAGTGTATGATGCATCACTGATTTGTAGATTTTAATGTTCAACGATGGAATACTATTTACTTATTACTGCATTTTAAAAGAAGGTAAAATTGTCTAATCACATGTATTCGTTACAGTAGCCATTTAGGCCTACTACAACTTAGTAATAAAGACTGCAGCTCAATGAGACAGAATATGGCGGACACTAAGACGCACAGACACCTCGGTGTCAGTAGTGCGGGCTTCCTCCAAGTAGAGGATTGATTGAACGCCTGTATCACTTATTCAGATCCCTCAGTCCGCTCAGCGCGAGGAGTAGCTGAATGTCTCTCTCCTATCTTCCATGATACTGTCTTTTTCAAATTTACGTTTTCATTTTGTTCTACTGAGTGCATGCAGGAAAAAGTCATTGGAATCTACCAGGACGACAGCGTCAGTGGACAGTGTACTTTGTACGGATTTTTTTAGGATGCTTTAAAGTTTGAGTAAATTGCCTCTCATTGGATTTTGCGAGATCATGTTAAAATATATACATAACCTAAGTTCACACTCACTACCGTGACGAGTGTGTAGTTTTTGACAAGTGAACTGAGAAGGCAACAAATTTCAAACCAATGGTTTGAGTTATTTTTTTGCCTCTGGATACTATGAAGCAGACGACTGCCTTAACAGAGATGATAGCTTCTAAGGATTTTACGCTGATACGGGATAGGAAGGAATTTGATATATGTGTCCGAGAGAGGATGGAGGGTGAGCTGGATCGCGTGCGGACTCGAGAGAGGCTGGAAGCGACACTCGCAGGACTGGGTGAACTGGAATACCTTCGACAGAGGCAGGAATTACTGGTCCGAAATGTCTTAAACCATAGGGAGAGTGTCAGTGCAACTGGAGAGGATAAAGTGTGTGTGGTAGCTGAGGAGAACTACCTGAGCACAGAGGAAAAACTTCTGGAGGAGAATATTTTATTGCTGAGAAAACAGCTGGTATGTAGACAAGATACCTGCAAGCAACAATATAGTTAAAAAAAAAAAGTGCTGTATTTAGTCATTATCGCATATCATAAAGGATTTTTAGGCAGCATCTCACATTTAGATTACTCTGTCCTGAAAGTGCCACATTTCTCCCAGTGTGTGATAACAGTTGCGTAACAGTTGTTTGCATTTGTCTTTTCAATTGCAGCTCTTTTTTATGATCTGTAAAATTTAAGAAAAATATACTTTTCTACAGTGGTTTAGTTTGACTTGATATACACAATGTGGATCTAGTCTATTAACTTACATTGATATAATTTATTATATCGTTTAGGTAATGTATTGTTTAATTAGTTACATCAGTTAATGTAACATAAATTGCTCGATTCCCGTAGTCTGTTAATGAGGTGGATCACGCTGATAGTTTTGGCAGCCATACAGCCTTAGTTCGATATGAAAGCCAATTCGCTCGAAGACAAGAAAGCTTTAGTATTGCTTGAGAAACGATCACGAGAATAACAGAGCCGCGATAAAAAGGGACAGAATGTTATTTAAATCAAACTTCCTGGATGATGTAGGAAATTCCTCTTGTACTAATGCAGTCTACAAGGGGGTCCAGCTGCTTGAATGAGATTTGTTGATGAGTTACAAAGGATGGGGAGACAGAAATTAACTTTTACAAGCAAATCTCCTACCCCCTGCTGTTCTGAAAGGATGCCAAGGGGCTATAGGCTGGTTGTTTGAGATTAAATGAACAATTGGCCAAAACACACCTGGTTTCAATTTGTTATGTAGGCTTTTTCCTCAAGGAGAAATTTCAGTGAAGAAATTGTGTTGAAGTAATGTAAGAGAGTGGTATTAGAGCTATGAAAGTTTTACACAGCTAGGAATATATATATATATATATATAGATATAGATATAGATATAGATATAGATAGATATATAATCTCATGTTCTTAATGTCTGTGTTTTTAATATTAAATTATTCCTTGTAGTTTTTGGTAAAGGGATTGTACTGTTGTTAAATCACACACAGGACAACCCTCAGTAATTTATTTGTAACATAGTTAGACTGTCATGGGTTATTTGTTACTTCTTATCAGGAGACTCTGTTCCATTTTCTCTGAAGGTTTTAATCCACACACACACACACACACACACACACACACACACACACACACACACAAAATTATCTTTGGCAAAAATGTGACTAAAATAATTCAGAACAGGAAATTAAGAATGTGCCCTGCCCCTCCTAATCTACAGTGTGTGTGTGTGTGTGTGTGTGTGAGGTTAATTTGATGCCGTTTCAGAAATGACTGTCGGGCTGTACTGCAAATGGCACTTTGTGTTAAAATGGTCTCCAAAGCCCAAGCATGCTCTGAGTCTGGAGCGCATTAATCACCCTTGGCTCTGCTGTCAAGAGCTCAGTTTTTATGGGCTGCAAGTTTGCTGCAGAGGAGGCCCGACTCGATATAGCCCAGAATCTGTGTTGCATTACTTGTCCTGTCAGCAAATGGCAGTCAAAATGTGCAACAGATAACGGTTCTGATTAGGGGCGGGGGGGGGGGGGGGGGGGGGGGGGGGGGGGGGGGGGGGGTTGGTCATTTGAAGTGATGTCCAGTGTTGCCACTGAGCTTTTGAGGGGGCTGCATTTTTACTGGTCTGCTGTTTCGCCACACTTAATTTGGAATGCAGCACATGATCCGGGTGTTGTCAGATGTGACCCATTCCACATAACCAGCGTGCTTTCGCCAAGTGCCCCCTCCAAGCAGACGTGAATCTAATTTAGTCCATTATACAACACCAGTGTGTTCCCTCATCATTCCCATAAGCCCAGCAAGGGTGATGAGGAGGCTAGTTAAATGGATTTAGACTCAAAATCCAATGAGACCTGATTATTTAAGAGAAGTCAGCAACAAATGGTTAATTAAATGTAACCAGTACTTGAAAGACCAAACACTACAACAAAGACTGCTTCATTTGTCAACAGTTTTCAGAAGCACCATCATTTGTCTCATTGTTGGGATTTGTGCTGCATTTCTGTGATGTGGAAATGAATGATAACTGTTACCCATTCCTCCCCTCTCAACAGAACTGTCTCAGGAGGAGGGACGCTGGTTTGATCAATCAACTGCAGGAGCTGGACAGACAAATCAGTGACCTCCGTCTGGACACAGAAGCAACACATGAGCATGCGGAGATGGACAGCCGGCCAAGCTCAGGTATGTGTGTGTGTGTGTGTGTGTGTGTGTAAACCAGCACTCATGGTAGGATCAGAAATGGGAGACATTTAGGAGTGGGTGTGGGATACTCTGGAAAATTTTATCTGTTTAAATATCCGCACACGAAGACGAAATTGGAAGTGTGCCAGTGTTGACATCTTTTGGTTTTCTCATGGAATAATTTGCTTTTCACATGAATCAGTTTGGGTGTGGCAAAATGAAAATTTTGTTAAAGGAAGAAAAATATATTAATATAGAGCCTGTTACTGATGTGCATGTCAGTTTACTTGATTTTCTTTTACCTGCCAAGGTCATAATGAAATGAAAATCATTTCAGATGAAACTCAGATGTTTGGATATGTGGCAAGTTATAATGCAATACCCACCCAGTAAATATAGACAATATTAGCCTGTATATTTGACCTAATTTCAGATACAGAGTGCTTTAGCTTTGGCTCTCTGTGTAAGAACTTATTTGGTAACAGTTGTGAGCAATCTGCAGCCTGTGCTAGCTGCCTAGCCAGCTGAGTTGTTTACATTCCAAATAGGAAAGGTCATTTAGGAGAATAGCTGACATGGCAATGCCTGTAGGCCCATATAAGTGGAAATTGGTTGCATATGTCTGTTCTTTCTTCTGAATATCTACATTATGTTGCTAAAACAGTTTGTTCTTAAACTACTTGTAAAGAGCAGTTAGACCTTTTCTACTCAGAATTATTAGCTCTTTACCTCAAAGCTGATTTAAATGTTAATTGTAAGTAGCCTGCTGGGATAGAGGAAGGCAAAGTTAAAATGCAGATTTAAGATGAGAGATTTTCTCTCATTGGACTCAAAAACAAAAAAAGGTTGGTTTTTTGTTTTTTTTGAGTGCTTCAGATTTGGAACACATTCTTTTAATAGCTCAGTCTGTCACGTTATAAATTTCTGGATGACGGCTCCTTCCCTCTAGGGTGCGAAATCAGAGTTCTAAAATGTTCCTCATTCTCTCTCTGTCTCTTTCTCTCTCTCTCCCCCTTTCTCTCTTTCTCTACACCCCAGGTTTTTATGAGCTGAGTGATGGGGCTTCAGGCTCTCTCTCTAACTCCTCCAACTCTGTCTTCAGCGAGTGTTTGTCCAGCTGTCGTTCCAGCACCTGCCTCTGTGCCCCCCTCGACACATCGCTGTGTGCCTCTGAGGGGCGACCCAAACCTTCAGGTGAGAACCCCCCCCCCCCCCCCCCCCTTTTTGCTGACCGGCTGTCCGGGCAGTAAAGGATTAAACCCCATTTCCCTTGTCTGTTTAATGATAGTTTAGATTCTTAAGCTCTTTTGACTTGTGAAAACATCACGCAGTGCTGCCTGTGTTAGTAAAGGCCTCAGCCGACACCTTGTTTTGGTTGTGTTTTGCGAAGTGGAAAGGCGAGTGGGTTTTCCAGGGGTCTATTGCTTTCCATTCATTCGGATGATTCAAGTTGTGTTGTCACCAACGGCGGAATGCGTTTTGAAAACACACGAAATGAGTGCGGTAAAAACAGTAGAGAACAGAGCTGGTAGAGCTGAGGCCTGACAGCAGGAATATTTTCACAGCTTCATAGATGTTCCTCTCTGCCACACCTATGATAAAGACTGAGACAAAAGGTTCATTTACATGTCAAAACCAACCAGCCCCTCTCAGCAGAGCAGAGACCCTGGACCCCCCTGAGTTCCTTTAGTTTTTATCAGGAACACAGAGGAAATGTTTAAACAAATAAACAGTAACGGAAAAATTAAAGCCACAAAACTGAAAATGAAAGCTACAAGGCTTTCTTTATGCTAACACTTTGAAACTAATCCTTCCAGAATATTAATCTAGTAAGGCTGTACCTAACCATGTGGATAGTCTTGCTCATAATGTATTTGTGCGTGTGTGTGTTTTTTTTTATTATTATTATTTAATTCCTGCTGAAAAGGAAAGCTATTATAAATCTGTGAAATATCTCTATGCAGTGGCACATTTGGTAAAGCTCTGACTGTCTGTCTTATCTTACTCTTTGCAGACGAGCTCGTTGCGTGTACAGAATGTGAAGCCCACTGTGAGGACCAGGGTTCTGGAACAGTCCGCAGGTCGCTCTCTTCCCCTTACTCTCCCTCTTTGGATGGCTCGTCTGACGGCCAGTCCAAATACCACTGTGACCTGATTGTGAAGAATGGGACAGACGTGTACCGCTACCCCAGCCCCCTCCACGCCGTGGCAGTACAGAGTCCCATATTTTTCCAGTCCATAACCAACCATCTGAAAGACGAAGGCAGCCTTTCAAAGGCTCCCGATGCCTCGGATGAGGGCCAGAAGTCTGATCAGCTGCTGGCATCTCAGAACGCGTCTTGGACAGCATCTCATACGCCCTCCAACAAAAGACTGGACAATTATATCTTTGGGTTACTCCAGAGAAGGGCGCAGCCCATAAGGACCAACAAACCAAGGACAAGCATTAATACAGACCCTTCCAAGAGCATTTTACGACAAGCCAGTCTGTGTGTGCGGACGCCTGCCGCTGCACAGCCACAAGGATGGACCCCTGACTTTAAGCCAAACTGGCAGACAAGTTTACAAGGATCAGCAGCGGCTAACATTGAACTTAATACAATGTCTCCTCAGAGACAGTGGTCTGTCGAGTCCAAAGGAGAACTCTTTGAGAGTGGGGCTTCTTATTCTGTAAACCAACCTCAAAATGGATATTTAATAAACAGTGACATTGGTACCAACAGTCTCTTGAAAAAGAAAAGCTCTCTGAACAATAAAGGTCAACCTTTAACCATGGCGCCTAAGGATTTCCAGGATCCTGGCAGCCCTAATGCAGTTTGTTCCCCCAAACACAGCAAGATTCCTTATTATCCCACCAAGGAAGACAATAAATCAACACAGACAATGAAGACAGGCACTCCAAACAAGAGCCCCAAAGCTCAGGCTTCAGACCCTTCGTGTACTGGTAAAAAAGACGACCGAGTGGTACCCGACCAGATGAGTCTGGGGTCATCATCTCAGAGCCAAGATGAAGGCGGGCACATGGTAAATGCTCAGTACATCCCAGCCCAAAAACAGTCTGTCAAACTCCGAAAGGGAGGAGGCAAGAATGTCAAGATCGTCAAGGTGAAGAACGCCACGCCAGCGAAACCCAAGGCCCATGGGGAGCTGGCGGTAGAAGCGAACCGAGACAGGCATCGAACGGGGTCTAGGAAGTCTCGCCCTTTGGAGGATCCTCCTCTACCGCACAAAGCTTCCAAAAAGCCCTCCTGCAAGGCTAGGAGGATCCCGGCTCCTATTCCAGAAGGCCGAGTGTTGGAGAGGCACACACCATCAGCGACAGGCAGATCATCTTCCCACAGGCACCATGGGCACCACGGACACCATGGAAGAGACGTGGTGTTGGCCAAACCCAAGTACAAGCGAAATGACTACCGCCGACTTCGGGCCATCACGGAGGTACCGTATGAAGAGGCCTACAGGAGAGCCCATCGCAGGCAGAAACGGGAGATGCTCAGTCAGATGTCCGCCATGTACTTACCATCGAATGTACAGTTCACCAGCCCCTACGCCTACGTTGGCAGCGACTCGGAGTACTCGGCTGAGTGCGCCTCTCTGTTTCATTCAACCATCCTGGATACGAGCGAGGACGAACGGAGCAACTACACCACTAACTGTTTTGGGGACAGCGAATCCAGTGTCAGTGAGGGTGATTATGTGGCTGAGAGCAGCACTAGCAGTGACTCTGAAGGAAGTGCTGGGGTGAACTGGCCTCAACGTGGACAGGCAGCCACGGGATCCTCAGGCCAGGCCAAGGCTTTTGTCAAAATCAAGGCCTCCCATAACCTGAAGAGAAAGATCCTACGCTTCCGGTCAGGTTCTTTAAAACTCATGACCACGGTGTGAGAGAGCGTTGAATGGACTTCATCAGGGGATGCGCAGCCAATCAAATTGGCCTCCCTTGATTCCAGCCCAAGTGCTTAGATAGACTTCATCTGCACTGTTTAATCCTGTTTAAGTCGGGGTGAATGGATTTTTTTTTTTTAACCAGGAGAGCTAGGAACTCTGTACGTTCAGCAAACTCCCTCTTCCCTGCACTTTCTCACAGATTGAACCATTGTTGAAAATATTGAAAAGTATCAGAATTAGCCCCATTGTGTCCTTCTTCTGTAGCCATTTTCTGTATTTATTAAAAAGAACAAAACTTCTGCTGTATTGCATCTACATGGTAAATTCTGTGTATGTGCATTCAACAGACATGGTTTACTTTTTAAATGAAAATATATTTAAAACTTAATATATTTGGATAGACGTACATGGATTAGAAATTGAGACTTGAATAAAATGATGATTGAAGCAGCAAATTAATTAAAAGATAAAGGAAGTTGTGACGGATGGAGAGAGACTGTCTGGGGCGGGGGGGGGGGGGACAGTTTTGGTACAGGCTCATCTGCTGATAAACATGAAGCATATGAATTATGCATGAGCAAATGCTTTACCTTTTTCCACCTGGTACTGATAACCTGTTAGCTGTAAATTGCAACCGTTGTAAATAGAATGTCAAGTATGTTCATCTCTGGTCTTATATCTTTTTACACTTTATTAAATGTATGCCTTAAACCACCATCTTATCTCTGTCTTTACTTGAGTTACTACAGTCATTTGAAAGACTTAAAACGCTTATGGTTTTATGGATTAAACTAACGAAGAACACAACAACTAACGTCATAAAAAGTAATGAGAGACATTAAAAAAACACAAAAAAAAAACAAAA
The DNA here is from genome assembly GCF_902362185.1 of Chanos chanos. Lineage (NCBI taxonomy): Eukaryota > Metazoa > Chordata > Actinopteri > Gonorynchiformes > Chanidae > Chanos > Chanos chanos. The sequence goes on from NC_044495.1 coordinate 7,658,670, forward strand.
TTGAAAAAGACACGTGCTAGTTAATAGAAACATGGGGAAGTGTGTGGAGTCGTGTCATTACAGAAAAGCAAACAAAGATCATGCTCTTTTAGCAAACAGTTACAGACTTGGAAACATGATTTATGTCTGTGGCCTCTGTTCCGTTCCATGCATAAACAACAGAGATAAACTGTTATTATATAATTAAGGCGTTTAGGGCAATTGGACGTTACAAATCTCGGACTCCCGAGGATATATCCTGTTTGAAGTTTTGAACAAAAATAAACAACATCCCTGTATGAGCCACGGTCATCTGACCGTCCAGATCACTTTAATTATTCCGAATGACTGCGTTTTCTCATGACAAAGAACATTTTGGAAGTTAACAGGCAGCGATATATTCTCTTTATGGGTTGGATCAGATAGACACGAATGTGTCTGACTGTTGAATGTGTACATGGAAACACAGATAACCAGTGTAGAGATATACTATGAAACAGGATATCTTAATTAGCTTGATAACTTTGTGATTAAACAGTCTTGACTTTTGGCTCAGTCATACCGCCTAATCCTCTGTTGGGAAGTCATGAATTTTATCTTAATGGTATCAAACCGAGTGAGAAATTCTGGGTCTCAGTTATGCCTCTCAGGAGTTTGGTTCTGGTTGGTTGCCGTCTCTGTTGTATCTAGCACCCAAACGCTAAACTCACTGTCGGCATGCCATGGCGTGTATGCAACACCCCTCTGTCACCCCTCAAAGTCATGACAGTTAAGAATGTAAATATTCTAATCAACCCTTTCCCATGACAAGGTGTCATTATTGATGAGTCAGGCCAAGTCAAGCCTGATTCACGACGGATGTGAATGCGAAAGTTTTGAAATACAATTTTTGATATTTCCTCAGGGGTGTTCTCAATTTTTTTAAATCCAGCTGTTTAAATACCACTCTAAACATGCACATCATTTAACAATGAGTAATAAAAAAAAGGGGGGGGGGGGTGAATAGGAGATGTTTCAGAAGTCTTTCAGGTACTGTGTGAATGGTTGTGGCACCAACCTATATTTTTCTGGTACCACATCCTTACACTGTAGTTCACCAGCAACCAAAGTGCTTCTAGCATTGTAAGGTGTTGTCTTCAAATTTTTGTATGCATCAGTTGTGCCCTAGCATGAATTAATGACTTTCTCTTTGGCTTGTTTTGCAACATGCCATATTTGTAGATTTATTTTTCCATTCTGTGTCTGCCCATATCAGTGATGGAAAGAAAGAGATTAGGGTTTTTTAAGGTTAGGGTGTCTGTTTGGAAGAGAGACCAGATGGAATTTTTCTCCATTGGCTCGCTCGACGGCTCATGGCTTATTTTCTCTGCCCATTCAGAAGATGTATATCAGTGTTTCTAGAGCAGACCGCTTCATTCCTATGTCTGCCCCACCAGCAACAGATCATTTAACATTGAAAACATCCACTAATGCTCTTCAGAGAGGCCTTTTGTTGGATCACACCAGCGTTTAATAAAGTTCAAACGCTTGGACTCAATGCTCTTTAATGCTAATGCTATGAGGCAGCACCAAGAACTTTGTACTTTGTACGTCATAGTTCAGGGTTCAATGCTTATTTAGTAATACAGTTTTTGGATCGTTTTTTTTTTTTTTTTTTTCTTTTTCTTTTTGTACTTTGAATTAGCCTAGAACATGCCAATCTTATTAAGTGATGTAAGACATTTTTGCCCTGCTAATTGCTATCTGTTGTTTGAATATTATGTAAGCAATATTGAAACATCACTGAAACCATGCTAAGCCTGAAGACTGTGAGTAAAGTGTATTTAAAGTGCATTGTGACCTCATATCTCTCTCAGTTCAAGGGAACAAGAACTATTTTGTGCAATTAGCAATACCACATTTCAAGATGTTCTTTTTATCCAGTTCAAATGAAGTTCAGACGTCTACAAAAATATCAGCCCAAAGTACTTTTCATTTTTGTGGCTTAAACCATAATTGCTCTATCATTGCGTGTTTGTAAATGTACAAGCACAGCAATGAAGCTAGAAAATAATGACAAACAGCCAAACTTCAAAGACATATTTGTTATCTATGAATTGCCATTAGATTTCATAAAGAAATCATTATTTTTTTTTAAGGGAATACATTAGGAACATAAATTCCTGTAATACAACTATGCATAATTTTTCTTAGTAATTGTTGTCTGTGTCATCAGTGAAATTTTCAAATATAGTACCATTACTCTTATAAACCATTCTCTGGAATTTAAGAATACATTCTAGAATTCAAGCCAAGCATCATGGAATGAAGGGTTCCAAAGTTCATTGTCTTGGCAGATGCCACCTAACTGTATGTCGGCCATGTTAAACATAAGTTCAAATGTAGATCTGCACTTGTGCAGAGGGCATAAGTGGTAGCCATGGCCTTCAAGGTCAGTGCACCAATGTAAAACAGGAAAACTGAAGGCCAGAGACAGTGGACTATGGAAGGCATGCAGTCTGTGTTGATTTAGTCATGGTCCTTGCTTACTCTCCAGGGTCCAATGAGTCTCTCTGGTCTTACAGAGGGATGACACAGGGATCATCAGCCTTTGAAAAAGGCCTGCTGCTCAGGTCACCACAAGACCCAGTTGGTAAACTTAATACCTGGACAACTGGTGGATATCATCCACACCCTGGGCCTAAATGCACCGCCAAACCCCCTCCCCCCTCCCAAAAAAAGATTGGAGCTCTCTTTAAGGGTGGAGAAATTTCAGCTGGAGCAGTTTTACCTCGAAATGGTGAGACCATTATGTGGTTCTTTTTGGCATGGAGGTTTGTCGTATATACTAAATGTTTAGAGCTTTGCCCAGATGGTTAATAGGATGCCACCCCCCACCCCACCCTCTCCTCCAGTCTCTGTCTCTCTGACTTAATGGCTTTGTTTAGTATTGATTGGGCAAAACTGTGTCTGTGTGTGTACAGCCTTCAGGACCTGCTACCGGCCCTGTGGAAAGGAATATTATTCACTGACCTGACTCTAATGATAGTGGTGTGTCTAACACAACTCTTTGTTCCAGACTTTGTTCCAGTTCACCTTACATATGCACTGAGACTGAATGAAAGTCTGACTTGCTTGTATGGGTAAACTGAATATTTGTCAAAAATGATTATCCCAGGGTTTAATCAAAAGCAAAATGAATGTCAACAACTTATTTGGCTTCGGTACACCGTCATAGTAATACATAAATAAATGGGATTTTTTAGGGACGTTTGAAGGCAATAAATGAATGTCCTTCGTAAATGTTTTGTGTCACTTCATCCTTGGTAAACCATAAATATCCACACATTTCTTTGGCAGAATGCTCTGGAGGATTATAGAACCCTGATTGAGAATAATGAAAATATATTTTCTTCACACTCCATTTCCTCCCTTCCCAAAAAACCCGACAGCTAACACAGGCTCCCATTCTACTGACAGCTCATCACGACAGTTCTCCAAAATGCCAGCCAAGGTTGTCAACGCTGTTCTCCCAAGGAGAACATTAAAGAGGCACTTGTTCCGTTAATTTATTGTTTATTAACGTGAAACGTTATCCCGGCTCCGCCGCACGTTTACCACCGCCCGACAAAATGGGGTCTTTCCGTTCAGCTGTTGCGGCATCTGTCGAATCCGTGGCTTCCCATTGAACCTGTGACTCAGAGAAGAGCGGTGATGACTGAGCAAGTCCGGGCCAACGGCGGGCGGGTTCAGAACACTGAAGGAGGCACCGACGTCCCAGCGGTATCTCACGCATTTTGGATAAGCGCTGAATGGATAAGAAAGCAAAGTCTCTGTATTGCACTCCGCTCCTCGAATCTTACACTCTCGGGGAGAGACTCAGTAATCTTACTGAAGCGTAATCAGTGTCCTCTTGTGCCTCACTGACCAGACTATATTATGATTATACTCACTCTAATCACTTCATGATCAGATCCCTTCTCATGCTGAGAGGGTCTCGAGACAGCTTCAGAACCCATGATACATCTCAAGGCTTTACTGCACGTGCGCCACTCAGATCTGTGCTTGATTTCTGTTGATTGCCACTCTCTTCTCTAGGATCCTCACTGGACAGATTCCCTCAGGAGCTGACATGTCCTTTATCAGTAATTACGGTGCTCTGTTTGTTCAACAGCGTTCACATGGTGTGTTCAGAGCACCGAGCTGCCTTTGGCTGAGGGTCCTAATTCCAGTTTTGGCGGAGCAGGAGCCAAGAGGAGACGGAGCTTTGTCTTCTGGGCCTGCGGCACCCTTCTCTCCCTCCGGCAGTCTGTCCTTCTCCATTGATCTTCAAACACAGAGAGCCGTAAAGTTAATGGGAGGAAATGGAGGAAAGATATGGAGAAATGGAGTGTGTAAATCAAAAGGGGTCTGAACCCCAGACAGTTGTCTTGATCCACAACATCTCGTGAAGTGTTATAATGCCCCCCCCCCAACCTGCACACACACACACACACACACACACACACACACACACACACACAACTACAATCGTGTCTGGATATCCATAAGAGAGACCTCAGGTTCACATAACAGGTCTTCTATAATCTGTTAAAAAAAAGGGAGCTAACTTTGTAGCAGCAGGATCAATTTGCACATACATTCAGGACACGCCATGTGGCATGTGGCTAACTCGGTTGCCAGGCAGTCCCAGCATTATCATCCTCTTTCCTCAGGCACATGGTTCCTGTTCCTTCCCAGAGATCAATAAAAAGGCCTACAATTCCCCTGCTATCTGGAATCATGGGGAAGAAGCAGGGATTGACGGTAGACGGGCGAGGCCTGTCTTGACAGGTCATAACTCTAGAAAATAGATTAACACATCTCTATTTAAATGAGCACCCTCGATGACCTCTCGGAGAATGCTGCGGTTAGTGTTGTCTACCACAAGCCAGCAAAGGGGGTTTGGGGGGGGAGGGGTTGGGGGGGGGTGGAGGCAAAGACGCAGGTGATTATGGCGAAACGCATTGTCTCCTTAATAGACTTTTTTTTTTTTTTTTACCCCATTTAGGCTTTCCCAGGTGTATCGTCCAATCCATGGTCCTACTGTGGGCCGCTGTCCCCCGGGTGGGGGTGGGGGGGTTGCCTGCACCCTGGAGGGAGAAAGAGGGCTTTGCAGAGGTCAGGGAGCCCTGTGGGGAGGAGGAGGAGGGAAGAGGTTAAGGAAGGGGGTCTTGGTGGTCTCAACAGGATCCTTCATTTCATTTACATGTAATCAGATCCATTTGAAACAGGCCTGAGGGAGTCAGAGGGACACTTTTGACCGGGGTTGTATTTGATGTTGCGTTTGGGGGGGGGGGCTTCTCAGTCAGTTTCAAACACACTTAATTAAAGGGTTTGCTTAATGAAAGTTGTAGTGTGAATCTGACCCTTTTGAGCCAAGGACAAGCACCGCACCTACTGAGGTGGATAGTTATATAAAAAAAATGCTAACTGACATGTGAGCAGAAAAATCATAACGACCGTGTACCTCCTGGAAATGAATGTCAGAGTGATTCAGAACAGATTACACAACACCAGCATTTATTGTGGTTTTGTTTTTCAAATCTATAACGTGTTTAGTTGCATAACGTTCTTTGGGTACCTGGTTTAACTTGCCTGTAAGAATGCCATTTATGGTAAGAGCTCAGTACAATTCGAAAGCATTGATGACTTTCCTGATAAGACCACGGAGAGTCATTAGGCTCCCAGACTGATCTATAGACTGCACTCAACGCTGTAAAAACCCTCTTTGTGACTCTTGCCTAAATGAAAAGGTAATTGTAAGGACGCTGACCCCCGAGTATGCTAACCCTCTGAGGAGCTTATTCCTGAGAATGCAGACTAAAGTGCACTGTTCAAGCTTGCCGGGCTACTTAAATTTCTTTTTATAAATTTATGGTTTCATGGTATTCCGGGCTGGCTCGGACAGTTAATTTTTTTTTAAAACAATGCCGTTTTTAGTCCTCCAATGAGACCTAATGATGTGGTTTATGGGTGAGCGTTCACCTGAGAGGTCATATAAAACATCAAATAAACAGAACTGGCCTGATTTTTGAGGAATGTAATTTCACAGTGTATGGCTTCACCAAGAGGCATTACTACGGGCGTGCATCAGCTGGCCCAGTGAGAGAGTGTGATCTGATTGGTAGATTGGAAAGTGTCCTCTGTTAGGCTTCAGTCAGCCTGAGAGTGGATAGGTACTATCAAACTAGAACATTAGAATATCTAAACCTTCTAAGACAGGAAGAGTTCAGGAACTATTTTACCCGTAGCACTTCTAAAATAGAATCAACTATTCTATTCTATTCTATTCTATTCTATTCTATTCTATTCTATTCTATTCTATCAACAAATAGAACATGTGATGAAAAGTCAAACATTAAAAATAAAAAATCTTGATTATGACTGCAATAGTTTTCCATAAAAATAATCGTGATTTGACCAGACCTTTGCTTCCTGCACTTTAGAAGCCTGAAAGGAAAACCAACAGCTGTAGTCAAACATTTCGGCCTCAGTCATGCCCCCCCCCCCCCCGCCCCTCCACATCCTCCCCACCCCCGTTTTCACCATCATAAATTACCCTAAAAGCAGGCACTGACGTCTGCCATAATGGCCTGACAGCGAGGGCTGGGATGTTCAAAAGCCATAAAGAGTCGTGACTTGAGCTGGAGAGGTTGCAACTAGTGGAGTGGGTCATGGAGAACTCACTCTGCAGGTCTGTCAGAGCGTTATCTGCGTCGCTCTGCCTCGACCAGTCGTCAGGCAACCGCTCATTATGATAATGAGGCATTTGTAGATGATGACTAATGGACGTTCAGGTCAGCCCCCAAACATGTCTCTCCAGGCTCTGAGTGCCCTTCCGCCAGACTAAATGTACAGCAGAGGAAGTTGTCTCCACTGCCCTAATGAGAATTAATGACTCCTTCTCACTGCTTTTCATATCAGTGGCAATGATTTAATTGTAATTTTGCTTTGAAGGGGCAATGTTATGAGAGTAAATACTTTCATAATGTTGATGTTTGTTTTCAGATGTTTAAAGTGTAATAAGAAAGTGAAACTCTGAATTTGATTGGTATGCGTGTTTGACTGTTAATACCCATTCCAAACCACTGTTTGGAAAATGCTAATTAAGGCAGGTTTTTTTTTTATCCTGAGCTTTCTTGCTCTTTCCAGCTGATTGAAGCACTCTATTGTTCATCAGGGAACTGATTTGAAATTGTGAATGTGTATTATTTTTCATCAGCTGTTGATTAGCATATAGATTGACTTTTGGGTATAAGAGTAATGAGAACTCTTGATTTTACTTCAAACTTTTACATTTCAGCGCGCATGGAGGGTTTCTGCCATTGGACAAAATGTCTCTGAAGTGCATTTGATGTAGAAATACGTAGTACTTCAGCCTGGTGACCTCTCTGGTGTTTCAGAGACCTGCCCCACCCCCCCCCCCCCCCCCAAGTATATGCAAAATATAATCCTTCAGAAGTGAAAAAAAAAATCTTACTCAAACCTATCGCTTTTTTTTGCCAGTTTAATGTAACACAACATTTTTGGTGGTTTTTCACATCAGAAGGGCTCCTGCACAGAAGTTTCAATTGGTTGACTGTTCACGCAGGCGATTCAAGTAAAGTAAAACCTTTTCAGCACTGCACCGCCGAGCTCTCTCAAATCCCCATCAGGTCCCCTTGATGTTACTCGGCTTCGGGACAGTGAGCAACTGTATCCACAGCGGCACGCCATTGAATTACAAGGACTGGGACCCTCCCAAATATAAACACTTGAGCAGAGACAGTGGTACAGAACTTGGCTACGTGGGGAATATTCCATCTGTCAGAGCGATTCCGCAATAACTGCCGTTTCAATTTTCCGAATGAACGTAATGGAAATTAGTGGAAACTATACTGCGAGTGCATCTTTGTTCCGTATTGGGACAAATGAAAATTACGGCACATGTTTTGTACAATCTGACGTGCGAGAGAAAGCGCTGCAGCTTTACGAGAGCAGAGCTCTAAGCAGATTTATACTCTGTCTGAGACTGGCTCCCACTACTCACAAAACCAAGAGGGTATTTCCACTTAATAATTAGTTTAATTATAAACCTGAACATTTCCAGAAGGTGCTCTTCCCATCAGCAATCCTTTTTAATGGCATTTCTCACAAAAATAAGCATGTCCAACAATTACTTATTCTCTGTGGGGGTTTTTTCGATATATACCTTGAGGCTTTGGAAGAAAATAAATTGGTCCGGGCTGTTCCTCATACTTTTGGAAGTTCCCCTGCAAACAGACTTCTGGAAGGCAAAGTCGGAGGCTTTCCGGGCCTTGCCTCCCGCAGAGAGCACCTCCAGCTCTCTCCCATCTGAGCGGTCATGCAAGCCAGCATTCAAAACTGTAGAAAAAAAGGGGGGAAAAAAAAGAAAAAAAGATTCTCTCTGTAAGGTCTGTGCAGCAGCTATGGCCTGCTCTCCTGTTTATTCGTGTATGTGTGTGTGTGTGTGTGTGTGTGTGTGTGTGTAAGTTCTCTCTTTTAAAATAAAGGTTAGGTTTTGGTATTCTGAATTTTATTAACCACATGATGATCTGAACATGTATTTATATCTGGTGTGTTACCTCATGTTTCTACTGCCTGAGTGTCTTTCTTTCCAACCAGTAACAGTTATCATAGGAATATACCAGTATATGAGAAAAAATCCATTTCAGCTCATTTGCCTTTGAAACTTGAAGTGAATGACTAAGCACATCTGATAGTGTAAAGCAACAGATTGCTCATACAGATTGCTCATACAGAGAAGAAAAAAACACACAAAGATGGGAGGACGTGTGTGGTAAGACTCAAAACATGTTTTCTTAAAATCCAAGTCTAGGCGGTACGTTTACGCCAACATTTATGCGCTGCTCTTCAAACTCTCACATCGCAAGACACGTCACATTCCTTAATTCTTAACAAATATATATATATAATGTGTCAAGAGTCAGACAAGCGTAGCTCTGCTGCCTGCTGAGAGGGTTGAAACAGATTTGAGGAAAGAGTCACGTTCTTCAACCTAATTGCCTCACCTTGTGAAAAAAGCGATTCTTTCAGTCGTGCTAATCATGTTTTCTGAACGTTTCAGCTGAATAGCGGTACTGATTACATGCCCTCCGCGTGGATCATTCAGGTCTTGCCTTGAACGATTTGAAAGGACTCAATCGAATGGCTCACTGCTATTGTGTAGAGATGAGGGGAAAGGACATCATTGTGCGCCAGAGCACACGCTCAAGGTTTTTCTCGCACTTTCCCGAATCGAATGAAAATAAAATGATTTCATTCGCAAGGCTCACGCAGTGTTGGATTCTTGTTTAATCCATCACAAAAAAAAAAAAAAAATCTGACTTGACATCAGCATACAGGATCAAGGACAGACATGATAGAGGAGCGACAAGAAAGATATTTGAAATCAATCAGAACAAAGTTTGTCATACATAAAACGAGTCTTAAAGACAAAATCATAAAACGAGATCCAGATTGAATTTGAGAAATTATATATGGTAGACATCTTTGTGTGGTTTTGTGTGCATGATTTTTTGTTCATATGTACTTTCTGCCAAACTGATTTCAATTCCATATTCATGAAGAGAAAGATTGATCTAATTCTCTTGTTAACAATCCCCATGCTTGTTTATCTAAGATTAAAAAATAATTTAAGATAAAAGTTATATATATATTTGTCCACCATTTTATTGCTATAAATTAAATTTCAATTGAAAAACATTCTCTTACATATCTTAGCTCATATATTTTCCACTGCATAAATGTGTCCATTTTATATGTGCAGAATTTTATCAATAGATCATAGCTTATTAGTCCATGATGGAAATCAGCGTACAATAATTTCACATTTCTGTATCTTTTCCAAATATACTTACTCACCATGGCACTTTTTTACTCTGAGGTCAAAATGTCAAGTACACCATTGAAATGGGACAGAGAGGGAAAGAGAGAGAGAGAGAGAGCGAGAGAGAGAGAGAGCTGAGAGGTGACAGTGTGAGGCATATGGTGATGTGAGGGCTGAATGGTGAACGCTGAGCCATTGTTCACTATGAAGGGAGGATGAGAGAGAAGGAGTGGACAGAGGGGGCAGGAAGTGACTGCTGTGCAGAGGGAGGGAGAGCTCGGCTGGGCTCTGCTTTGAAATGAGCGTTGGGTTCTGGGGGAAAAAAAAAAAAAAAAAAAGAAGAATTGAGGCACAAGCTCAGTCAGTGTTGCGGGATCTTCACAGATCCTTCTTATTCCAGTATGTTCTATACTTCCATCCAGAGAGGAAACAAAGACTGACATTATAGTCTGTTCTCAGACGCAGCCAAACATACTGTGTTTCAAAGACACGGCCCAATCCATGCGGTCGAACGTGTCCCCGTATGTTTCGTGCTGTTAACTGTCTATTAACGTTATTGAATCGGTGGGATAACTTTAATTGCATGTTCTCAGACAGAGTAGGTTTTTGGGGAATCTGAAACACAGTTATAATGAGAAGGCAACTTTGCGGTGTAAAGTGAGAGTATGGGCGCAGAGTTAGAAAACAGATACAAGGTTGCTTTGAAATAGCCTTTAAAGGTTTGGCCAACCATGAGAGACGCTATCGTTGAGATCCCGGGCGCCCCACACTTAACAACTTTAACTACACTTGGAAACCTCCAGGAGATCTGGAAATGTAAAAATCCAGAATGTTCTTTTTAAGCCTGACTCCAAATGATTTTTTTTTTTACCATTCCTTCTTTCCTTCTATCTTTCTTCCTCTCTTTCATTCTTTCTCCCTTGCTTAATTATGTATTCAAGTCATGGAAAACTTGCAACACGTTGACAGTCTGTGAACAACTCCTGTCTTTGCCATAAATTGCATAACTGTAGAGAGATTGTTTGATGGCCGTGCGTCGTGATAAACACAGACTCACCTTTGCGGCTACCTGATATCTGTTCTTCATTTGAAAGATTGATTAAATCTTTTCATCATTTGTGAAGCATTACGACGGCACTGCCTGGACAGGAACCACTGCCCGAGAGAAATGATCTATAGGCAGCTTGCGTACTCAGTATAATACAGGGCTTGCAGAATTAGACAGTTTATAAAGTACCGTCGGTATGTCACTGAGTCAGACACGCAGTATTAAGCAACCAAAATAACATGCACAAGACAATAGGTTTTCTTCACTATTTATATGGTTTTAGGGAGCAATAGAGCTGCATTTATATTAAGTATATTTCTTTTGCTAAATCTGTTTTGTCTGTTTTGTGTATGTGGAAGGCCTACAAATATCTTACCTCCAAGATACCTCCCAGAGGGGTATTTTCATTGTATTTTCATAATACATAAAACATTTGTATTCTGTGTTCTGTATTCTGTTTCTCCTTATTACAGTCTCTGAGAACCTCAGAGGAATCAATGTGCTTCTATGTTTTGGGTTTTTTTGGTATTAAAAGTATGCATGTGGTCCAGCTTTCCCTAAAGTAATACATTATTTAAACATTACAAGCTTTCGTCCTTTATCAAAATTTAAAAAAAACAAAAAAACAGGCAGAAACGAACTCACATTATGTTTTTAGAGGTATCCGCGAGGGTACGTTTACAGTCGCCACACTGTTGCCAAAGGTTTGAATCATGCTTTAATGCTCTCCTAGCTTTAGCTAGCGTGGCAAATTTAGCCTCCTGGGGCTAGCATTAATCCCTCTAACATTCCAGTCGGCTAATTAGGAACCTAACTGAACTTCGGTGAGTACCAAATTGTAAATGCGAAGCAAATTTATTTATGTGTTTAGTTGTGTGGAGTAGACTATACACTTAGTCATGGAGGTGAGACTGTGCATTAATAGCCTTTAAGCTTCCAGCATCCACATAAGGTTGGGTCTGCTAACCTGACAAACTATTGCTTGACTTCTTATTGCTACTGCTGTCCAAAAGGTCTAATATAGCTGGAGTCTATAGCTGGCCAAAGGTGGAATCTGCCCAGGATCATACAAAGAGATGGGATGACTTGGATAGATCGACAGTTTAGCGCTCTTGAACCCATCCATCTCATTCACCTAATAAGACACGTCAGTCAAAAAGCAAGAGGCCTCACTTAATGGATGCAATTGTACCATTTTCCCAATAACAGAACAATGTATCTTTACATTCACTTTCTACAATTCTAGTGCCATTTTGCAATTCGCAAAAAGATGCAGTTTTTTGTATTTTTGTCCATGTCTTCATTTAATTCTCATTAAGGGACTTTCACAGCTTCCACAGTTAACTGAAGCCAATATCTCATCATTTTAGTTGGGGGTGGGGGGAGGGGGGGGGGGCTTTACTTTAAGAATGAAGACGTGTTTCCCGTATGAGGGTCAGGGCAGAGGCATGGTAAAATTTTTATCTCTAAAATCTCTAAATGCATTTTATTCTCAAGCTTTTTGATCCACTGACCTAGATTTGGGGATTGCGACGTTCTTGGTTGCTCTTAAATTCATGGTCATGATTGAGGAGGGGGCTTTACCCACTGACGCACACCCATTTTTTTTTTTAGTGCACCCTGGGAATGGTTTACAACAAATCCCCTGTTTCTGGCTGTGACCAGCCCTGTTCAGCTGCCTTCTGGCTTTCACACTGGAGATAAGAGCACATGAGTTCATCAGAGCGGTCAGGAACCCTGGCAGCCCTGCTTTGTGAGGGCTCTGTACTTCTTCTATTCTGATGCCTGAGGTTATCAGGTCACCTGGTCTGGAATCAAGACCATCAGGGGTCTCCAATATTCTCTCCTCTCTGGCTGACAGTGATGCAGCTGTTTTGTTTTTTTTTTATTGTTTTTTTGATTGACAGCATTCCAACTTCAAATGGCTCAATTGACCTACTTTTCCCAATCTAATTCCCAACCTAAATGCCGAACGGTCCGCATTCACCGCCAATACAATCTAACACACCGATTATGCGGCAAAATCTTTGTCTTTGTCCAGTTTCAGACTTTGTGTTTGTTCCCAAATCAGTTGGAGATAGGGAGGAGAAGACCACCCCCCCTCCCCCTTTAAGAGAGATCTCCCAGGGGGCAGGGAGCCCTTACCCTTTAAGATGTGAACTCTAAAGGGCCAATACAGGGGTCATCGAAAGGACAAGAGAGACTGACCTCACTGTGTGTTCTACTAACCTGCTCCACCTCATGTGAGCCTGATGTGATCTGGAATACACACGTACTGGCATCATTTCACATGGTTAATTTCATTAGATTTATTAACCATACCCACAAAGGCAGACTGGTAGTTTTCTGTTACTGACTGTGGATTTATTCCATTTCACCAGACAATGAAAAAAAAAAAGAAAGAAAGAAAGAAAAATCCAAAAGTACATTTGTGCACACACTGTTAAAATTAGAATATGTTCTAGACACCAGCAAAATCCTTCATTAATTACTTTGAGGCACGATTATGCACCAGTATGTGTCATGCTGCATGGTCACAGTTGCTAAAGTGTGAATTTTCTTCCTTCTTTGTGAATATTAGTTCACTGCTCCTGTTCTTGTGAGGGGGGGGGGGGGGGGGGGGGGGGGGTTGGGGGTGAACTGGAAGGTGAAGCTGAATGGGAGTGACATGTACAGCCCCCGTCAGTTTTGTCATTTTTGATTAGCCCCTGATGGGCTGTACCTTCCTACCTTTCACCACAAGCTTGATAAGAGCAGGGGATAGAGCCCAAGCCCAAGCCAATTTAACCTCTGCTTCCTCAGTCTGCCTCTGTCTCTGCTGCTCTCTTGCCACCGCCAAACTTTCACACTCCTCTGCCTGGGTATTAATTAAGAAAGTCTGTTTTTGGCTTCTGGGCAAGCTAAGACAAGTCCATATGCTCAGAGGGGATGTGAGGTTCATTTAGCAACAGATCATGATAATGATTAAAACGCACACACACACTCACACACACATACACACACACCCATATATAAAATTTTACAAACATGCATAACATGTAGATAGATAGATAGATAGATAGATAGATAGATAGATAGATAGATAGATAGATAGATGTGACTCACCTAGAACATCTTGGCCTGTTCTGTATAAGCGGATGACAAAGTGAGGAGTAATTGGAATGACTGGGATGACCAACCACAACACAAATAATCAATGAATGATGTGATGGTCTGCTGCTGCTCAGGTGGTTAAAAAAAAAAAAAGATAAAAAGAAAAAAGAAAAAGAAAAAGAGAAATCAAAGATTGATTGTCAAGTGGTTTCCTGTATGGTTTGATGAGTTTAGCTTTTCTCTTTTTTCATTTGGATTTTTAGCTGCAGACTCGCATGATTGGTTTCAAGGTTATCTCTCACTGAAGGACTGTAGGGGTGTTCCATTTTTCATACAGCAACTCTGCCTCTGGACAGTTTATATGTGTGTGTGTGTGTGTGTGTGTGTGTGTGTGTGTGTGTGTGTGAGTATGTGTGTGTTTATCATGCTGTGTGAGTGTGTGTGTGTGTGTGTGTGTGTGTGTGCCTGACAGAGACCAATGGCTACTGCCAACATTTTGTTTAAACATGCATACACTTAAGCCAATAAATACAAGCCCCCATATGTTTTACCCACAAGGTGACCTGCCATGTAATTGTTTTATCAAATCCAAAAAAAGACCATTTCTGTGCTTTATGCTTTCTGCAGTTTCCACGGAAACCAGCTGCTCAGCAGGAATGCTGGGAATAACAGCCAGGCGAGGTGAACTGGGAAGGGGGTGGGGGTGGGGTGGAAGAGGGATGGGGAGACTTCCCCTGTCTCCCAAAAATGGAGACTAAGCCCATTCAAAATGTAACGGTTTAGAGAACTGCACAATGCTCACAGGTCAACATGAGCTGAGCTGTTAGTTTAGTGTCTTTGCTCCGGAGCTGACGATGTTGTTTCACTTCAGGGCTTCTGTTAGGAGAAGGCTAGGCCTGTGGTTTTAGGGGAGAGAGAGGGGGGGGAAGGGGGGGGGGGGGGGGCTGGGGTTATTGGTCAGTGGGTTGGCTTAGCAAAGATTTGGCACTTAATTTGCGATAGCCACAGCAAAAAAAAAAAAAAGCAACTATGGAACTTGCACTTTGGCATGACTCACTGGATGTGAAGCTTGCTCTTTCTACCCACCCAACAGACTAAACAGTCTCCAGTAAAGGCCATTAGACTAATTCAAGTGATTTAACATGCCCTCCCCCCCTCCCCCCGCCTTTTGGGATTTGGAATGGTTCAGGGAGTACAAGCGCTGTGTGTTATTAGCAGCTAATCCCTCAAAGCTCCAACCCCTCTTTCCAAAATCTGGCCTCATGAGTTCCTCACTGGTGAAGGCCACAGATCCTGAGATTGTGCAGGGCGGTGCATATTTCCAGAAACCCCCCTTACCCCACTCCACCCCACAACACCCCATCTCCCGCCATCACCCACCCCCCACCCCCACCACCCACCCCTCCTAAAAATGAAGCCCAGACTGCATGGCTACCAATGGCCAGGCGAAGTCAGCATGTCTCTCCACTGACTTCATACTCATGTCTGGAGCGGTGTGGATTCAGACTGTGGCTCATGCAACGCTCGTGATTAATGGTAATATCAAGTGTGCTTGGTAGCCCAGAAATAATCTTGGAGAAACGCATCCGTTTAAATCATGTTTAAACGACACTGGAAATTAGCCAGAGAAACAGACTGTGAGAATGCGAGTGACTTGTTACAGACATGTGGAAGAAAAAAAAGAAAAGGAGGGGCGGGTAGAGGAGAGAGAGAGAGAGAGAGAGAGAGAGAGAGAGAGAGAGAGTGATAGCACTCAGAACTTGGAGAGAGATGAAGACGTTGATTGCCATAGGCAAGGAAGTGAAGAAGATGGAGACAAGACCACATGTGCATGTTAATTCCTCTCTTTGCCTCATCCTCCGACCAATTTCACTATAATTTCATCTTCCCAAGACGAGAGCAAGCTCGGAGATCAACCATTCCGAGCTCTGGGCATGTTTTTTCTTTTGATTGATTGGACAGAAGGGCTGGTAATAAACTTTCCCCTGGTTGAAATGACAGGTTTAATCTCATAGAGCACAGTGAGGAGCTGCAGGCAAACACAGTGTGATGGAACAACACTAAGATGAACCCGAGTTATTAAAATACTTCCTGGCTAATTCAGCTGCTTTATAAGATCAACTGAACCATGGCACAGAAGACGGATTAAGCTATGTGGGGTCTTGCACCTAATTAGTTTTCATGTAATATTAGCTAACTCAGTGTCCTGGTAATTAAGAGTCTCAGAGCATCTTATGTCCTGGGAACCAATGTATCCAAACATTAGCATAGATATCCAATCTTTAAATTAACGTGGATGATCTATTTGAAGCACTCTTGGCTCCTTTAAACAGCAGTAAATAGAATTAACGCGATGTTGAGTGTAATATTCATATGCTGTTGGATATGAATGTGCGTTTGGTGGGGCCAGAGTTCCCCACTGAGTTTCCAATGTTTTATTCATAGTGTTTGAAGAGCCATAACTCTTCATTAAGATCCCATAGACATTTGGGGCCGGCGTTGACCAAATGAAGAGCTGTCCAGTGGACAGATGGTGCCTCACACGCTCACTCGTCACCCCTCATGGCTGTTGTCAGTTTGCGCCTGGTCAAAAAGAAGAAGAAGAAGGAAAAAAAAAAAAAAAAAAAGGACAGAACCTCAGACGGAGAGCAAATGAAGAGCTCCTGCCATAATATTTGTCTTGACACCCTTCGCTTCCTGGACTCTGCATGGACGCGGAGGCCGAGGTGTCGACTGGGAAGGGGGGGGGGGGGGACATTAAAGAGTTCTTGCCGTTTATTTGTTGTCATGTGAGCGCGGGGTGAGAAAAGCTAGGACCGGCCTGCTGGTCAGCACTGACCAGGCAAAGGGAACTTCCCCTTTTATGGGTGACCCTCCAGCTAGACCACACTCCCTGACCCCCACCCAATGCCCCCACCCCACCACACCCCACCCCCTCACCTCCTAAACCCCCTGCCTATTTTTTATCTCCTCTGAGCAAGCTGGTGAGTTTGACAAGAATTGTGTGCTTGCTTTGGAGCGGGCGACTAACGCACAGAGACAGCAGCAGATGTTACTAAATGGAGAGGAAGTTAGCAAACCACAGCAACAGTGGTGGCTGAATTGTTAACCTGTATAGTGAATAACGATCTGGTCATTACAGACGTAGAAATGGCAATAGGTAGAACACGTGTTTTCACTCTCTGTTTTATTTTAAAAAGAGTGAATGTGCAATGGTGAACGATATGCACTTTTTCCACTGTAAGATTTTTTTAGAGAGGTATTGAAGCGGGCCCCAGTTGGATGCAGAATCTCTTCTAGAGGCGTTTAATTGGTTGCTCCATCCAACAGGGCTGCGGTGACATAGCAATCAATCCCATCACTTGACAAAAGACGGCATCGCTCAACAGCAAATGGACTAATGATGTTGGAACACATGCGTTGGCAATCCTAAGGCATTAACACATTAGCAATGCATATATTTGTGTTATGCGACACTATGTGCATAGCGAAAGAAGCAAGACAATACAATAACATTGCAAATTGCAATCAAAAACATGTCTGACAGAGGTTGGAAAAGATTAATTGCACGCATTGATTTACTCAGCTTGGTTTATGGGAGAAAATTCCCTGTGGAGCCATTTACTGTTTGTTAATCATGTGGAATTGCTTTTGGACTCATTACCGTTTAAATCAAGCAAAAGGCAATTTATAGAATCAAAATGCAGGCTGTTCATTAAAGTGCTTCATTTATTTGGTCAGAGAAGTAAAGCACAATAAGAGTTACCATGGTTTCTCTCACACTGGCTCAATGTTCTAAGGGTCCCATGGCAACAGGATTGTGGATTGAGAAGGCTCTGAGATCAGCACACTGAGCCTGCACGCCGAGAGGTGTGGATAGCATCTATATACAAGCTGTCAATCATTCAGACACGGCTTGGCTCACACGGCTTGGCTCTGGCTTTGCACCAGACATGTTTCTACTATCACTCCCGGAGAAATGCTGGCATGAGCCAGGACCTGCCTGAGCTTTCATCATAAATATCCAGAAAACAGACAACATTCTTGCCTTAGCATACAACTGCAGAGCTAGCACAGAGTGAGCAGGGTCAGTCAGCTGTCAGAAATTAAGGGGCGAGGTACTGGAACTACATAACCAATTTAATACAACGAAAATGTCGACAGTAATTTGAAATCACGTTCCGTTTCTCGTAAGCAGCGTAGATTATGGAGTTAGCAAGTAATTCTAGAACTCTCTACCGGCGCTGTGATGGTCTTGTGTTTTTCCTGTGGATGTTCTCATTGTCTGGCTGCACGTAATGCACCGTGAAACCCTCCTCAAGCACTCTCACCGTTACCGACAAGAAATCTTACCACGCACGTCTTTGATCGTCCGCCGTGTAGCCCGGCTAGCAAATGGTTTAATTAGTCCTTTATTGACTGCTGCTTTTCTACAGGGCCTTGTCTCACTTACTATGGTTTCTGCTTACCCATTCTTTGTGGATTAACCTTTTTTTTTGTCTAGTTTAACCACTCTGTGTCCTTCGGTAATGTGAGCAATTCTTGTAAAGAGGCTGGGACACAAAAAGCCCCCTCAGAGCACACATGCAGACCTCAAAGAAACGCTCCTCCATCTCAACCCCTTCAAAGCCTCCATCTTCATTCAGCATCACTCTTTTCCATCAACCCTCATTTTCACCATTCTTGACCCTCCCACCCCCCCCCCCCTGCTGGAGGGGGGAAATCAGCCCACTCAGCTCTTAATGCCTCTTGGGAGTGCAAGCCCCAACCAACCCCCACCGTTTGTATCCCACCCCCACCCACCCCCCCTCCAATTATGAGTAAGGCTTGGACAGCTGATAATGACTTTGCAGCTTTTGGGTGAAGCCAGTGGAGGGAATGGTGTTGCGGATGGTGTTGAGGTTGTGGGGTGGAATAAAGGATAAAGAATAAGGGCTTTCCCCCTTCTCTCTCTCTCTCTCTCTCTCTCTTTCCTTCTCTCTCTCTCTCTCTCTCTCTCTCTCTCTCTCCCTCTGTCTCTCTCTCTCTCTCTCCCTCTCTCTTTCTGATCAGCACCCTTCCTTTTAAAATGGACACCTCCTAATGTGGAATCCCAGCAATCTGGCAGCTCTTTCATCTCTGGGCACCCCTAATGATCCTCCTTAATGAGCAGACCTTTGCCATGGTAATGTGATTTCAATTGTCCCTGCTCTCCCATTGCCCCACCATCAGCAAAGGGCAGTAACCCAGGCTCTTGGATCTTCACTGGGTCCTCCAGCAGCAAAGCAGTGATGGATCGCACTGAATGAGAATGTCAGAGTTTCCTTTGGAGGTTGGGCTGGTGCTTGAACCCTTCGTTAACCTCTATGTGATTTACCCCAGGAGAATTATGATTTCTTTTCTTTTTTTTTTTTTGTCATGGATGATTTTTTTGGATTTGTTTTGTGGATGATTGACATGCAGAATTCAACACATACAGACAGGATTCTTCCTCCTCCCCTCCCAATCTCTATCTTTCTCTCTCTCTCTCTCTCTCTCTCTCTCTCATACACACACACACACACACACACACACACTCCCACACATTGTCTTTTGTTTGACATACCTGTCAGATTGTGGGGGATGTGTTCTCTCAGATGAATAGTTAAATCAATAAAAACACGTTAGGTTTTTCTCTCCAAAATGAAAGAGAGGGGAAACGGGAAAACGTCTTGAGTTGGAGAAAATTGATTATTTCATTTCAGATTCTCACTCAATATGATAGCTCTGTAGGTGTGTATTTTATCCCATTGTTTCAATGACCTTTATTCCCCTTTCAGTCTATTCGAAGCTACTGGAGTGGCAACTATCTGAGTGATAGTCTATGTTTTCTCTCTCTCTCTCTCTCTCTCTCTCTCTCTCCCTCTCTCTCTCTCCCTCTCTCTCTCTCTCTCTCTCTTTCATTACACTGAGCCATGGCCTGAAGAACATTCTGAAGTTGCTGGAATACCATTGCTTCTAAAAATGCGCTAAGTCAATACTGCCTGTGAAGAGTAGTAGTGGAGGACAGTGAAAGATTTACACAGCTGGCCTGTGGGCATGAATTCACCGTGCCTTTTACACCAAGACACTGACACTAACTCTCAGGCAACCATACTAGGGGGAGTCCATGTAGCCCCCGCCGCAAAACAAGCCTGTGGAATCTCGCTCTGGGCCATAGTCTTCCGCTGTAGTTATTCATTTATGGGATTCCTCATTTTCTGTGTTGCTGCAGTATTGAAAGGCTCTTTACTTTTGATTTTTGTTCTGTTTTTGATTTTGAAAGCCTGTGTTCGTTTAGCGTATGTTACACGATGATCAGACGGTGAAGTCACACAGTCGTGTTGTGACGCGTCACGTCGCTTAAATTGCTTTAAGTTTTGGCACGGATGATACCGTGTCAGGTTAATCTACGTTAAATGACTTGTTTGTTTGTTTGTTTGTTTTTCCCCCTGTAAACGGTAATTAAATGTAATGTCGCTGATTACTGAGAAACTCTCCGAGGTCTTGGACCACGTTCTCATCCCTGTTTTAGCAGTGTTGAAAAGGTCTGTGCGACATGGTAGCCGACAAACTAAAATCATCTGCATGTCCTCCGTGTCTCTGAAAGGAAAACACAGCCCCTCATCCCCAACCCCCAACCACGTGGTGTGACAGGCAGGGTCAAAACCCAGCACCTGAACCAATCGTGGAGATAACCAAAACAGCTCTCTCTCCAGGGCCCTGTTTGTTTATGCTATCTGGGGTGGGCTCTCTCTCTCTCTCTCTCTCTCCCTCTCTGGCCCAGGCCTCTCAGCAGCACCTGGAGCTGGCTGTAAACACTTTGGGCATGGCCCGTGGCTGGAGAGGCTCTTTGAAATGGTGTCTGTGTCAGAGAAGCACACCACCTACTGCTCTTAACTCTCTAAACTCTGCCTGAAGTTCCACTGATAGAGTTAGAGTCTTGGGGTTTGGAGCTGTAGCTCTTATTTTGCAACGCAATCCAAAAGCAATCTGTTGAAACAAAGTAATGCAAAGTAATGTGGGATTTTTTTTTTTTGCATCAGATTTTGCATATCACCACAGCAACCGGTTACAGCTGACAACAGAGGTGTAACCTTAAATCAATAAATTCATTTTAAAAGAACGAAAAGAACTGTTTCGTGATGTGGTTCTGAGCTGAGTTGGGATAGAAATGAAGTGAATATTATGAGGTACAAGACTGTGTCTATCCTGTAAATGACAGAGTCTTACTGACAGATGAATTGTATTAAAAAACAGTACATCAGAGTGTGTTTAAATTGGAGTTCACTGTGTTTAAACAGGAGGTTACTGTAATACCAGTAGAGCAGTGTGGATTTTTCTTCTAACAGTGACAACACTTTTCATTTTAATAAAAAATTACTTTATGTTGTTGTTGAAGTCTAAAATACAATTACTACATAATGTCTACAGGTACTTCACTACTGAAATTTATTGTGAAATGACAGGAAATTGTCAAATCAGTTTTAAGCATTAGTTTCAGTTTAATGGTCATAGTTATGATTTAAAAAAAAAAGATATTTGATAAAAAGAACACAGACCTCTGAAAGGTCTGTGAGTTTGTTCTGTTAAGATACTTTGACTGGTACTGATATGGTTTAATGCTGTTGGTGGTTTTGTTTATTAACTTACACTTGTCTAACCATTGCTCTTGTTGAACCCGATTAAGTTCTTGTACAATAAAAGCTCTAAACCGGGAGTACACACATGAAATCATTTAAGCTAATTATACAACTTTATTCTAATGGTCTTTTCTGCTCCACCCTCAAAACAATGTTTTCACAGAGTGCCACACAGGATTTGATACAAAGAGATGGCATGAGAACTGTAAGTAAATATTGTTCTAAAATGCTTTACAGATGTGCCATTAAAACATGTTCAGATTTACAAAGCCACGTATGTTTTAGGAACAGATGTGAACTTGAATATAACCCTCCGCCGCTTTGTTATTTCAAACAACACTGCGGCTTAATCTCGGTAGTTCTTTGCGTCTCTAGTCAAAATGACAGAGCAAATGAAGTTTCGCATCAGATTAATCCAAGGTATGAATGAGGCGAACACAGTCTTCAAAGTCTTCTTATATTTACACGATACTTCGCGTTATTATTATTACAACTATTCAAAGACCATGTGCTTCCATACAATCAGTCTTGGCCTACATAACTGTTTGGAATCTGAGTGGCTCCAGAAGGAGTTACAGACATCTTGGCCTACTTATCTGTGGTTGGCTGGTCTCGGTCTCCTGGTCATGAATCGTGGCTTTAGCTGCTTGCGCTATCTGATAAGGTGTGCAGTCTGGAGAGACTAACCATTCTCTTCAGTGCACTGACACTGCAGCCTCCACTCACGCATCCCTCTGCATTCTCTACTGCGCACACAACATTGACGAATGGATTAATTAAAAGAGGGGCTGGTGCAGCGCAGGGAAAGATAAAATGTGTGTGTGTGTGTGTGTGTGTGTGTGTGTGTCTGTGTGTGTGTGTGTGTGTGTCTGTGTGTGTGTGTACGTGTGTACCATGATCATTTGATACACAGAATCTCCAGAAAACAGAAAAAGAGCTTCTGCAAACCTTAATGCAACGAGCATGACATTTTCAATTACATTTACTAGAGTGTACTAACTAACGGCAGTAAATTCTGATATTTTAATGACTGCATCAATGCATTAATTGATTTTCTATATTTAAACAGAGCTCCCCTAATTAGTTATGACATCACCATAGCAGTATATCAGCCAAACACCCTTGTCTTGAACACATTCCACTATTTCACAAGAAACTGGTTTTTTACATTGTTATTCTTTAGCAAAGATAATAATATAGTTGTTTGTTGGAGGAAATGACCTCTGGCCCAGGGAGACTTATTCATTCTGTGCGGTAAAGGGCTACTGGTCAGCGCTTATACATGGTCCTGAGAGTGGATCCCAGGGCCCAGGAGACAAATGACTGCAGTGCATGAGGAGAGATAGCATCCTGCAGCACTGAATTATAAAAACACTCATTTCTTACCTCACCGCTGTAAACACACACACACACACACACACATGCACATACAGACACACACACGCACACGCACACATATACACATCAAAAGCTCTGGAGCAAGGTCAGTGGTGTGCTAATACGTGTTTATGGGAGTGTGTGTGTGTGTGTGTGTGTGTGTGCCTGTAGTCTACTTTAAAAAAAATGACTAAAGGAGGAGTAGGGGCTATATTTCAGACTCTTTACACCCGTGCTGTGGATACATGTTATTCTTATTTTTTTACAGACCAGAACAATTAAATGAAAAACCACCAGCTATAAAATCTCTCAGCTTTACAAGGATTGATTTATGGTCAATACAACGGGGCCTCCAGTCTGGGAGCGAGGCTGTGGTTGTTGTCTTATTACTGAGAGGGGGGGTCAGGGAATATTTCTCTTTCTCTTTATGGATGTCTCTTAAAGTTACACACTTGATTAAATGAAACCCACTTCATTTTTTATGCTGTTGCTTTATATGGGCTGTTTAGTCTCTGAGCTGAGTTATGAAAATAATAAGAACTTTGATGTGTTAGATTTTTTTTTTTTTTTTTTTTTTTACCAAAATTAATTTTTGGTGTTCACATAAAATAGCCCTCAGATTTACTGCGTTTGTTCCCTAACTCAAAGTTGTTGTTTTTTTTTTTTTTTTTTGATTGTCAAGATTCTCTAAAACTCATAACATGTTTCATCAAGAGATTCCACAGAGAAGATATTCTCCCCCTGACCTTTGCAATACTTCGGTTCCCTATGGTTGTTTTTTTTTTTTTTTTTTATCTTCAGGAGATCCCTTGTTTCATCTGGAACCTCGTCTCTCCCTCTCTCTCTCTGTTGTCTCAGCTCCCTCTCTGGTACTTTGTTTGTGATTTCAAACAGGGCTTATGATAACAGTTTCAAGCTCTCCCATGATTCAGACAACTGATAATAAAAAAAAAAAAAGAAAAAAAAAAAAGCCTTCATTCCAAGTCAAACAGAATCTCTTCTCCTTATCAAGCAACTTGACCCAGGTTGTCAAGACGTTGAAATGTTGTGCGGGTTTATCTGACGCTGCAGCCGGACAAGGAGAGGCTGAAATTTGGGAGTTAGATTTAGCGCGGGGGCTTAATTCATGAGGTTGCCGAGACATTCTGATGTGCGATGCGTGTTTGTGTAGCTTTTGTGGGTTTCACTGGTCACGACGTCATTTCTCTTTGAAAGATATCCTTCCCTCTCACATTCCTACTCCAATTCATTTCCCTTCAGACTGAATGTGTGCCTATCTAAATCAAAATCTGATTTTTATCACAGAGTTCATGCAGAGACTTGTGATGTGTTCATGTCCATTTAGCACATGTTCTCCGTTTTAAAAGACAAGATGTTCATTTTGTAAAACATTTTTTTTTCCAAATGGAATTTAACCATCTCTTTATTACAGCTGTTCTTCAGAGGAACCATAAAACATGTATCAAATTTCAGTCGATGAGAATGAAAACTAGATTTGAAACACACAGAGTCTCAAAACAAAGTAGTTATGTGTGCACGCATTCAAGCCAATTAAACATTGATATCAAGAGACTGTAACCCCTCACAGGGTGCTATGAAAGGCTGGTGGACAGGGGTTGAGTTTTTATTTTATTTATTTATTTTTTGTCACCCAGATCCAAATCAAAATGTGCTGAAAAGATGGCATGCATCTATTCATCAGCCGTTTTAAAATGCCCCCATAGCTGCTCCTTCACACCTCCAGATTTCACCTTGTCAAATTACCACAGCCTGGGGGACTATTTCTCTCCACCTTTTCTTTGATGATTATCTGAGAATATTATGTACAGTATTCTTCTTTCAAAAGAGAAAATTCGGTTTGTGATTAGTTTTCTGTATGGTTATACACGCGTTTTTAGCAACTTGTTGATTGACGTGCCTCAACTGAATCTAATTTTGAGGGGAAAAAGAGAAAAAAACATTTGAGTTGTTCTCGCTGCAGGTTGTTTTGTCGTTATGGCAACTACGCCATCTGTCACAACAAGACCAGAGCTCATTAGAAAGATTTAGTGTTCTTATCCAAAAGCGCACAGCCTTTCTCATATTCTCACAATATCTTTCTGAAATATTTTCAGGACTTTTTAAAAGCTTTTTTAAACAGTATAAAAACATTGTGCATCTTGTACAATTCCAGTATATATGATAAAGCATAAAACTGCCCAAAGTGTGGGCATTCGGTGAGTTTCTCTCAGTGTTCGGTGCCACACGTCAGCATGTTACCATGTGAAATGTCATAGACTGGTGTTCACTGAAACAGCTCAGTGCTTGTCTGTATCCTGCACCTATAAGCAGATTTCAAACCAGGGGCCAGATATGTGGAGTACTGTTTAGTAACCAGGTTCAAACTCTTATCCATGTCTGCATCTCTGAGGAGGGCTTTCGTTTTTTCCTGAACAGGCAGGTGATGGTGAACGGAGAGCAGACTACATGGCACCGGTTTGCCTGTTAACCTCGAGGGCTCACAAAGCCAGGGGAAGGCCAGAGTGCAGTGCGCAGCCGAGTGAACCGGAACCGGTGGAGTCCACAGCCACCAAATCCATTTCATTTCTATTCACCTGTTTGCTTTGCCCTGGTTCTGCAATGTATGTGGTGAAAATGGAAAAAAATGTTTTTATTTTCTCACAGTTTTCATGTCTCTGTCGTTTTTACCCATACCCTCCACATTTTTTGGCTCATAGTCGATAGAGAATGAAGAAAATGTTTGCTGAGCGAAGAGAAAAAACACCAAACCCCCCCCCCCTCCCCCATAACAACTCAATCCAAGTCCTCAGTGCTGACATTACGTGCAATTTCTCAGTTGGCTCTCAAAAAATATAATTCCGACATATTCAGAAATTAGGGTGCTTTTGAAAGGCTGTCTGTTTTTACAGGCGTAGATGTTTACGTGACTGAAGTTTGCATCACACTTTTCACTGACGTCTGTCCTACCATCCATATTTTGGTTCTTGCCAATTGATGCGGTGGAGCAGTACATAAAAACGGTTGTGCCAAGATTCCATGGTTCTTGTGTGTTCCAGGTGGGTTAGGGAGGTGTGCACAGAGGTCATCTGTGAAGATGTTATCTACCAAAAGGGTTTATTTTAGCATCCATCGCAACTGCAGGAATTCTCCCTGACTAGAGCATGCGTCAAACCACTGCTCTCCTTGTCCAAACAAACCGCTCCTTCAACTCAGTGCCCTGGGTGCGGAATTATGAATACGCTGGGGGTGTTCTGATTTTAGATGGTTTATTCCTTATAGACCTGTATTTTATTTTTGGTTTGTGTTTGGCATTGTCTTTGTGGTAATGAGATGATTTTAACTGACATGTTTTGTGTTCTCTGACACTGTGTGGCTCATTAGTGAAAAGCATGAACCTCTGACAATTACACCAGAAAGCATTGATTTTCTTTCTTTCTTTCTTTCATTCTTTCTTTCTTTCTTTTTGTCTTCCATGTTCCCGGTCAATATGTACCCCCAACTGACTCCAACTTTCTCATCTCTCCTCCAAATTGACTTTATTCCTCTAATAAAACACAAGTGTCCCACTGAGACAGGCTCCAAAACAAACGCAGACTGTTTTGTGAGAATACAGTGGACATGTTTGAGAAAAATGACATCCATTTTGTCGTTGCAGACCCGTCCGATTTCAGTTAAGAATAGAAGACAGCTAGAGGTTGCTAGCCCTTTCATTTTTAAATGGGAAGACTGCTGGAGACTCTGTGGTGGTATTGAACTTCAGACAAATAATGCATTGTGTCCAACTAAAAGCTATTGTCCTTGTTAAAAGGTGGCAAATTCAATGTGCTTGTCAATCACTTGACTTTTAACCAGTGGGTTTTCAAGAGATAGAAATAAAGGAGATGACAGCCAGATGGGCAGGATTAAGCCAACGTACTAAATGAATTTAGTCACATACTGTAGCATGCATACTGTTAATCCGCTTCCAGCTGCTGGATTTCATCGAAGCTTAAGGGCCATATTTATAATACTAACTATGGTATTATTTTGTATTTCAGTACAAATGGTCCTAAATCTACACATTATGCTTATCCTGACAATCAAGTTAACGTGAGATATTTATTTTCACAGATTTTTTTGAGTGTGAGTTATCACAGGACATTTGTTTTCTCGGGGCTTTTTGTGTATTGCTTTGTGTATTGCTTTTGAATTGGTTGACAGGCAACACGGAGACAGCATTGTGACTGAATTTTCAAGCCTGTCTGAGACTTTTAATGCATTGTTAACATTGGCTATAAAAGCTGCTGATATTTCAGGCTGATTCCAAGTGGGCCTTGTGAGGGTCAGAAAAAAAGGCTCGAGCCATTGTTGTTGTCAAGAAGTAAACACAAACAGTTCCCAAAATCTTTGAGTAAACATCTTATAAGAAAGAAAGAAAGAAAGAAAGAAAGAAAGAAAAGCACATGTCTTGACTTAATGGCTAGCAAAAAAAAAAAAAATGAATGAAGACAAAAAAAAACAAAAACTCTCTCTCTCTCTTCCATTTGGTGATTCAAAGCTAAATGAATTAGCGGGTAAATCCACTGTGTCAATATGGAACCAATTTGCGCTAATTTGAGGTCATTCTCGTATGGCTGCTAATCGCGCTACTCGACTCTCAGAGAACACCTCATAAAAATAACTGTCGATTTGTGTCTCCAATAAACTATGTTGTTCGTGTTTCTATTTTAAAGACAAACTTATCAACTTCACGCTGAGCCTGTTCACTAGAATATCGGCCTTTTATGAACAATGAAATTGAGCTTAATTCTGTTGTAATTAATGTGAGAACGCAATCTTGATGTGCTACATGGTGTTACAGGTCAATTTATCCCTTGCCCAGTTAACAGTCTCACATAACTCTTATACATGAGGTGGAATTCATTAAACAAAATAAATCTAAAGACTGTTACTAAACATTTTGCCTGTGACACTGGAATGACGTGGGACTCTTTTAAAAATGGAAATTTAATTTATCAACTGATTTTAAATCCGTGTCATGAAACTACTCTGTAACGTTACCAAAAGACTTGTTGTTTATAAACTTTTGGGGTTTCTTCTCAAAGACAAACTTATCAATGTCATGCTAAGTCTGTTTAGGAGACCGTTTACCTTTCAGGGAAATAAGTCTAACTCCATAGTAATTAGCCTGAGAAAGCAGCCAGGAGCTGTCCCATACAGTTGAATTTGCAAAATACAACAGAGAAAGACAGACAGAGAGAGAGAGAGAGAGAGAGAGACAGAGAGAGAGAGAGAGAGAAAACGTGACTGAGAGAAAACGTGACAGAGAGAAACACCAAAGTAGATGTCTGGTTAAAAGACTTAAAGGTTCTCATAAAGTCTGCGTGTGCCGCCGTTTGTAGTCCCAGCAGATGAAGTGTGTGACTGGTTTCGGCCAATCATCTTGCACTTTGTGTACAGCTGGGGTAGATACTGATCTGCTGAATTGCATTACTTAATTTATCTCTTATTGGAGGCACATGTTCCAATAGATGAAAAGGTCTCACTTTCCACATTTAGCATGTTACATCAGCAGCATAATAAACAAAATCCCTGCATAGCAACGCTTTGGAAACAGTTCATTAACACAGCTGACAGGCCGCCTGTGTCATAAGAACGTGACTATGTATGTTTTCTTGAAGGCCGACTTCAAAACTGTCCAAACTGTAGAATTCATTAACTTTATTTAAAAACACCATACAAAGCAACAGCATCGATTCAATCAAGTAAATGCTATTAAGATAGCTCAGGTTCAGTTTGACCTTGCATAAACTTTTTTTTTTTTTTTTTTTGCAAGAGGTGTAAAGTTTTATTTGATTCGGTTGAGGAAATGATTACAAATGATGTTTTCAAGCCTTTAGATTTTACAGTGCAGTGAAAGACACACAGGCGAAGTCTTTCTCAAGGGAAAGTCTCAAATGACTCTTACTAACTTGATAGAACTTGCTTGGCAAATATATTTTGTATATTGTAACTAAACACTTTGCATATGACATTGGCATGATTTAGGGTTCTTGGAAAATCGGTCATTTGATTCGTTAGGTCACTTTGATCCGTGCTCTGAAAATATATTGGAACACTTCCAATAGAGATATTGTTCATAAACTTCCAGTCAACAGGAGCACCTTCCTTCTGTTACCATGGAACAGTAACGGTGCAGTCCAGGCAAACCAGATTTCCTTAAGTTGCACAAGATGTATTTAATCCCATATGGAAAGTCATTTTACATTCAGAATGTAACCACTGCTATTCTCCATAAAGGGGCTTTACTTCCATCCTAACGCACTCTGTATTTTTTTTTTGCTAATAAAATATTACAGATTTCAGCTGACACCGCTGAAATAAACTCACCACCGTGTTCCCCGCCAGGAACTGAAAGAGAGCATGAAATTAAATGAAAGGGGAGCAGAAACTTTTTCCCCCTCGCTCTCAATTCTCTCTCTCTCTCTCTCTCTCTCTCTCTCTCTCTCTCTCTCTGCTTTTTGTCAGCCCCATCGTAAGAGCTTCTCTCATCATCAATTACAGGCAGGGACTTCTATTGGACAGGCCCTTCATTGCTGTGGTTCCAGCTGGTGTAGTACTCTTTGGTTAACCACAGCACTCCCCATGCTTTATGGTGCTCAATTCAGGGTGCAGGGTCTCTGTGTAAATCTCACTGATGAACTCAAACTTGTCAGCATGTCCTGGTCTTTACAGAGAGCGGCAAGCTCACGTCACTTACGTTATTGTGCCGCTTTGTTCGTGCTGCCGCGGCGAAACCCACCCTGAAACGTTCTGAGAACGCTAACTCGGACAAAAGGAATTAAGGGCAGATCTGACCGACTCAGACGCCCTAGCGCTGAGGGTTAAAAGCAGGGAGGTCGGTGTCTTTGCGATGGTGTGTATGCAAGTGGTTTACAGACCTCATTATTGCAAGCCATGTGACCATTAATACAGTGCAAATAGAGGCCATTTGAAAACAACAAAAAGAAGTGAGGACGGAGTAGAATTTAGGTCAGATTACAAGCAGGTCATGTGAATGGTCTAGAATAATTATGTGTTTGCTACCCCTGGCTTCTTTAAATATGCATCCATTCAAGTGCTAATTCAGCCATTATTAATGTACAATATGTGCTCCTAGACTTAGCTAGTCAAACTGATTCGCGGTCATGGTTTCGTCTAAATCACTGTGCATCTGACAACCATCGCCATAAAAAGACATCTCCGGTGGATGCACTGAAAAATTTTTTGTTTGTTTGTTTGTTTGTTTGTTTATTCCTTCATTTTGACTAAATTCTCCATAGCTGACGAGTATCTTTAAGCTGCACGTATTAGTCAGACGAACAGTTAGCTTAGCGCAGTCCAGTGTGCGCAAAGCCTTTGGGAATTTTAATTTGACTAATGGTTTTCAGATCCACCTCGGAAGAAACAGCTTCTTGATAAGGTTAAGTGTTTAATCCCATGATCTAACTCCTAACGTGCTTTTGTCTCTCCGCTTGAGAGGACAGTAGCCTTGGATTTGACTGGAGCGGAGGAATGCCCCAAGTACAAAAGGTCAGTCAACCCAGGGCAGGCACCCTGGAGTCAAGGTCTTACCGAAAAAGGGATCACCTGTACTCGATTCATCTAACCCCTGACCCCTGACCCCTGTCCCTGAATATGCACACGCTTTACTTGTACGAGGGTTAGGGGGGGTTTTTTTGTTCATCTCGTCCATGCCGCTGTCAAAGGAACGCGTGTCATTCTAGATTCGTTAACAGTCGTTTGAACAGCGTCGCGGCTGAAACGCGAAGTTGCAAAACAAATTAGATTTCCTCAATGTTTTCCTCATTTTGAATCATAAGACTGTATGTCTCTGTGCACTTTGTTTTTTTGTATTATTATTATTAAATTACATAAAAAAATTTATATCATTTAAATCAGCACATGACATTTTAGTCGAACAGAGCTCATCAAAAGCTTGTTCAAGCTTGATCACGCTCCCGAGGGTGGATTTAAATCAGTCAGTTTAGGTCCATTTTACATGTTTATTCATGCTCTTGTTCCTTGATGTTCCATCATATTCCCCCTGTATTCCTTTAGCGTGTTCATGCCACCGTCTGTTTAATAGCTCTTTTTGCACTAATGGGCAATAAATATAACATCTCTTGGGGTCATCAGAGTGCTCGATCTCAAGTGTTCAATTAGAGATTGTAGCACCTTGCAGGTCAGTATTCACACTGCGCATTTCAAGTTCGTCATTCACGGTGCCATGCCGTAGGTTAGGGCATATCAGCAAATCATCAGTGTTTAATTAAAGACGAGCTTCCGTCCCCCAAGGGCGGGGACTGCGACTGAATCAGTGTAGGTCAAAAACGCTGACTTTTCAAGTAGATGCACACCTTTGCTTCTTTGGACTGTGACAATGTTCTTTTATGTTTCTGCTGTTGTTGTTGTTTGTTTGTTTGCCTTTGGTTGAACATCCACCAAAGGAATCTAAGACAGTCATGCATAAACTGTTTCTTGGAAAAAATGTCCTTGCAGCTATCGACCAATATGCAGTAACGGATTGCGTTACCATGGTATCGGGCTTTTGTGGGGACAATGAAGAAGTGTTGTGAAATGTTGGGTTTCTTCCACCGATAAATTATAGCTCTACAATCAGAGAGAATGGACTGAAGTGAGGCAGTCTTTAGCGGCTGAGTGCACTAAGGGTGGGGTAGGGGGAGAGGACGCTGTGCATTCAGGCATCCTCAGCTTAAAGGAGTAATGACCTTGCTCAAGACCTGTGCTTAAAAGAATAGTCATGCTGTGTGTCAAACCCACCTGCCTCCACACGCCATCAGCCTCCAACCCCCCCCTCCTATAGATGCACACACAGATACACACGGATACACACACACACAGATACACACACACATGCACATGCACACGCACGCACGGACATATACACACTCTCATACATACACACACACACACGTATGTAGAAACAAATGTGAATGGATGCACATGCAACATACACAAAGACAACACATGTACACATATGTTGATGGTGTCATACAAAAATTACATACATACACACACACACACACACACACACACACGCGCGCACACAAGAGCATGGATGCGCATATGTAACACACACACGTACACATATACAAAAAACGCCCAAGACACTAGAACGACACGCCTCACAAACATAAATACACATTCACACACACACTGTGGACATGGTGGTGGTGGTGGGGTAT
Organism: Chanos chanos; assembly: GCF_902362185.1. Lineage (NCBI taxonomy): Eukaryota > Metazoa > Chordata > Actinopteri > Gonorynchiformes > Chanidae > Chanos > Chanos chanos. The sequence goes on from NC_044495.1 coordinate 7,690,905, forward strand.
CATTTCAATATTAATGGCTGAGTATGAATCACCCGTTCCAGGCTATGGGTTCCATGTGGGGCTTGCCTGAGGCATTAGAGAGTGGGTGAGTGCAGACACACACACACACACACACACACACACACACACACACAAAACCTTGAAGCAGAAACCTGTCACTGTGGCACAGGAGCATCTAGTTGTCACCATGTGGTCTCGGCTCATGGGCTCTTCGCCTCTCGTCTTAATCTGCAGTATCAGAGCACTGAGGCGAGACGTGATGGCTGAACATTTGGGTGCCTTTTCAGTTTGGAGATTAGGGTTCATTTCTGGGACAAAGCTGTATTCAATCGAAATGCCATTTCCACAGACAATGGAGACTGGGGTGAGAGATGAATTGGGGGGATGGAGATGAGGTTGGGGGGGGGGGGGGGGGGGGGGGGGTGAGCAGCAATGTTCTCAGCAGTACCAGATGTAACACATGGATTTTGGTTGATTTTCATCCCATTGATATCATTTAGTGGGGGACATCTATATCCCAGGATTAGAAATGTTATTTTTAATATCTGGAACAGCTATAAGTACACAGTCCCAGTGCTGCAGGTGGTTTCCATAGCGAATGATACCATAGTCTATATTTGCAGTGGCACAAATATACAATACAATAGCAGAGTCTCAAATTTTCAGATATCAGTATCCCCACTTCTGCTTAGTGAACAGACTCTTCTTAATGGTTTAATGTGTTCGTCAAACCACTGATGTAAGAAAAGTTCTCTTTATAAGTTTCAATCAGTCTTAAAAGAGTTGATGTAACATAGATGCTTTGTAAGTCTGAGCATTTAAAATAATAGATACATCTGTGGTTCAAATGGCAAACAATTATTGTCCGTTTGTCAGGACATGCGATCTCCAAACGCGCCCCCAGCTGTGTATGAATTTCAGGCATAGGATTTCAAAGCATCACACAAGTGAAGCAGTCCAGCTCGAGGCCCATTGATGTGGAAGCTAAATAAAGAGCCATCTCAAAAGCATATCTGTCCATGACCGACGCTCCATTCACCAGCAGTCATACGAGTGAGTCTCACTGTTTATCTGTAAATGGGATCTGCAGACTCTGCCGACTGACTAACTGCTGAAACAGAGAAAAATATGCGGCCCCATCCATAACCACCCCCCCCCCCACCCCTTCTCTGGAGCTCCGATTCAGGCGAGTCAGCTAATGTCTCGCTTCGGTGAACGCCACTCTAAGGACCCAGCCAGGAGTGAAACCAAGAACATGACATCATAATTGCAGTCCCTTTCTCGGTATTGATACGTTGCCTGCGTGCCCGTATTAAATTAGGACCGTTTTAATGAGACCGTGGGATCACAGCGAGGTTTGGATGAAAGTTAATTTGTGGGGGTTTTTTCTGTTGTGGTATGAATTATGTTTCTTTAACATCGTTCGGTTTAAGTTTACACCCTTCGTTCATTTTGTGGATATACATACACGCACGCACATGTCCACCCGCACAGTCATGCGCAAATGTACACATACGCGCACAAGCACTGTGGCATTTACTGTATTGTGCTCTTATTCAAAATAGAAATTGTTCCTCATTGTTTTTGCCTTTGGGGTTTGTTTTCTGCATTCCTGTGAATTGATGTGTGAGCATTTCCCTTTTCATATGCATATCAGTAAAGCTCATTACTAAGTCTTTGTTCATGGATTTCAATTCAACACAGATTTGGAAGTACCACTCAATATCCAATCAAATGTGATTTCAGGCTGGTACACAAATATATATCTGTACATAGTATATTTGTATATGTATGAATGCATAAGAGTAAGTAATTATTGCTGTATGGAGAGGCATCCCATACTATGTTAAAATTAATCTGCAACAGGTGATGAACTCCAATACCCAGTCATCTGCTATGACCTGGATCAGAAACAGTTAAACAACAAGTGGTTAACTTAAATAGCACCGTGTGTTTAACTGATAAATGTTTTAGCCCTCTGTGCTCTTAGCCAGTTCACTGTAGCCTATATGACCAAACAAGCGCTTTTGTCACGCTTACATTTTCTTTCTTTGGATGGAGAACAAAGATTAAATTTTTAAATGGTTTAACTTAACACAACACCCATTGCATTGAAATGCTCGTTCACATGCAACTGTTGACCTTGAAGGGCGTTTGGTTGTAATAACCTGCTGAGAAGTACACACGCGTTCATATGAATTATTGAATGATACAGAGATGTGGAAACTAACATGGGAATACGTGTAAGCACATGGTTTTGCTGATGGGCCATTCTGTATCCCCGGGGTCTTTGCAATACAATAAGTACTTTGTCACCGTATTCCTGAACTGTCTAACACACAATGAAGCGAATCTCTCCATATTCTTCCGAGGACACATGCTGAATGTATCATGGCTGAGGAACTTTCATTCATAATCTGAAAATGCCGCAGTTCTTTTCTAGCTCAGAGCGAAACATTTGAGTGGAGATAGTTTTGAGAAGACAGACAACTGAGTAAGAACTTGCTTTTAAACTGTTGTGAAATCTACTTCGGGGTTCAGTGTGTGTGTGTGTGTGTGTGTGTGTGTGTGTGTGTGTGTGTGTGTGTGTGTGTGTGTGTGTGTTGCCTTAGCCTGTTTCATCTCCTGCTCATTGCGCAGTCCAGTTCCAGTACAATGCTGACCACGCATAAGCAGTAAATATCCTCACGTCAGAGCGGTTTGAGATGAATATTCTGAAGATGAATAATGCACACTGCCAGGTTCCAGCCCACGGAAATGCCTGATTACTGTCACTAATGACTGTACCGTCTGACCTTGTTCCCACTTAGTCTCGGTTCCTTGGTGGCTGTGATCTTGTGCTTTATTGTGTGGGTTCTGAGCTTCCCCCTTTGGAAGCAGAGAGTCTGTATTTGCAATTAAAGAACCTTCTTCCAAAAGGAACAGAGTGTAGCCAAGCATTAGATTAAACTGACTGTTTGGTTTGGTTAACCCATCAGCTAGTCTTTTTAGAAACAAATAATGAACCTATTGAACTCCTGCATTGGTTCATCTTATAAAAAGGACCAATGCGTTGCATTTTTAACAAAAACAAACAAACAAACAAAAAAAAATCCTCTGATCTGTTACCAAGACTGAATTCCACAATCACACACCAACCTCACTTCAACATTAGAGAATCATTTCTCCCATTAAACGTTAGTCTGACTACATCACACGAGGTGCTCCAGTCAGAATAACAGATTTCAGTAGAAGTGAACTGCTGAAGAAAGTGAAGAGTTTACGGCCAAAAAGTTTCCTATCGGTAGGTCAGGCGTGAACTGAGGCGAAAGGGTCCTTGGGAGATGCTCTCCTAGTCAGGCCAGACAGGGAGGGTGCAGACAGGGGTAGCTGTATGGATACACGACTCCCTTGAACAACCTCCAAGCAAAACAGAGAGAGGAATTTCGGGGCGAGGCAGCCAGTGAGGGCTGTATTTACAGCAGCCTGCTATATGTATACAAGGAGCTTTTTGTGCAGATCCACAGACATAGAGGAGAGAGGAGAGAAAAAGAGAGAGAGGGAGAGAGAGAGAGAGAGAGAGAGAGAGAGAGAGAGGGGGAGAGAGAGAGAGAGAGAGAGACAGAGAGAGAGACAGAGAGAGAGAGAGAAAGAGAGAGAGAGAGAGAGAGCACGGCTTCTCTCCCAGGGTCTGATGTTTATCAGAAGCTGAGATATGAACAGCAGAACGAAAGTGAGAGGGACTGTTTTGTGTTTTGATTATGTCAGGACAGATAGGCGAGCTCTGAAAAAAAAAAAAAAACAATTAGTGAGCGCTTGTTATGCTGTTGTGTTCAGACAAGACGAATAAAACATAGCAGCACACTTTTTGGTTTAACTTATGCCAAATGGGAAGACCTAACAGGAAATTCCAGTGAAGTTGAAGCTATTTTTCTTATAATGCAATGTATTTCCCTGGAATATTCCAGAGCTTAGGGGCTAAGGGGGGGGGGGGGATAAGACCCCCAGTTGTAGGACAGAAAAGGAAATGTTCACTCGATTTTGTGTCCTTTTTGTCTTGTACATTTTCGCTTGCACTGTGTATTTTTCTGTTTTGACAACAGCTGTGAGAAGATCCAAGGCATATGCAGTGTAACATTCTTAACCTATGTAAATCACTTTTGCAGTTGTGTGTCTGTGAGCTTTGTTACAGAACTATCCTGTAGTTGCAGAGAGACTTCCAAAACAGTATGAGACATTTTCAGTCAGAAAAAGCTCTGATAAAAGGATTTAGTGCAGACCCCTGTAAGCTGAACCATGTTTGTTAATTCCGCATTGAGTACTCGAACTGAATTTTCTACAGATGAAATACTCTTCAGCCGAGTATCCAACTCACATAGAAGCAGTAGAATATATATGCCAACGAGTTCAGTGGGAGGTCAGGATTCTGTCTCCACAATGAAGAACTTCTTGGTTTTCTCTCAAGGGTCCGACATTTGGATCATGTTTTCCAATGAAGCCAAGACACATTATGTTGAGCAGTGGACTTGTCTTCCCTAATGGTTATAATTGTTCCATTGACCGTTTAATGAGAATTCCAGTCCCTATGAGCATCAGTAGACATCATAAAGCTTTCTCATGCTATCAAGGTTGGGAAATGCTACCCATTCCTTTGTCATTTCAATTTTAGGAATTTAATGACTCAGAAAAGATGTTGGTACTCATGGTAACAATTCGTGGTGAAATTGCATTTTTGAATTAAAATGACTAAATTGGAGGAGAACTGACCAGCATTGTTCATATGATTGCCTTTCTGGCTTAACCCACGAGTTTAACAACCCACTCACTGGTTTAATGTAGCATCCACGGTACAAAGCTCTTTACTGGCTCCTAGAGGCCACTTGGTGAACTACAAGAACATAGATAATATACATGTACCAGCAACATTATTTGAATGTTAGTTTAAACCTCAGCAGATGGAGCAGAATATATGAATATGTGATTCTATATGAAGAAACTGTAATTAATGTGTGGGATTAGGAGTCTCTTGGATTAAGATGTAATTTTAGGGTGCTGTCCTGATGAGGGGCTAAGGAACTGGTAATGTGCTTTGGGTTGTTTCCTCACAGAGTAAATAATCTGCGTAATTAAAATCCATTGTGTTGGGGTGTGGCTGTTCTTCAAACTTGTGTCTCATTATCTATTGTTTGACTGCCCTCCCCCATCCCCCTTAATCCTCTGACACGTTTAGTCACAATGTATTACAATAAAGACACAGTAGCTTTCTACACGGCTAGAACATCATTTAGAGTTTTTGGTTTAACCATAACTGGATAGAATGTGTTGTCCAGAAATACCTTAAGACTATGAGTTTTCTGGGGAATACAACCGGATATTTACAACATTGAAGTTATAAATTAGTTTTTACCTTTTGTGTGAGGAAATAGCTCGCCCTAAATATTCTATATTTGTCTGATAATTGACTGTGGTTGGCAAATGTGGCCCTGCAAATACAGACTGCAATGGGTTATTGGACAAAACAGCAGATGGGTTATTGGACAAAACGGCAGATGCAAATCTGGAGCCCGAGCTCTGTCCAGCGCCTGCAGTATAAGAGTGCCATCTAGTGGCCAGGGTGTAGAAAACGTTAAACCATGTCGTCGTTCCCCCCCCCCCCCCCCCCCCCCCCCCCCCCCCCCGAAAGATCTGAAATTTGAAACACAGAAAGGGCTATTACATTACATTACATACACCTACAAAGTGCACTCATGTGCTCTCTAGAAGATAAAATACTGAAAATGTAGTATAGCCTTTTGGGCGGGGGGGTGGAAGCTACCAAAAGTCACTAATGTCTGTTTACATACATTTACATGTAAATGAGTACTCAGACCAGTGTAGCAATTCGGGTGAAAACTTGGTAAGAGGATATACAAGTATTTGCTCATTCATCTCTCCCTTTCCACTCAGATTCCTTTACTCAACAAATCTAACAACTCCCCCCCCCCCATGGCAAAAAGTTTCCTAGCACTTTCTGGTACATTAACGATAATATGTTTACACTAATAGGGCTCGTGATACAAGTAGTCCTGATAATTATGTAAATTTACAACAAAAAGGGGGGAAAAAATCATTTATGGTAGTGCTTGGTACTGAAGTCATCTCCAACCAGACTGAAACCTATCCCAGAGAGATTTAATGGAAACCTCTGTGTTTAAATAAGAATCAGCCCTTCTCATAACATCTGTCTCGTGTATCAGGTACCATGCTGTCTATTATGTAATGTAACACTAATGGTGCCTCTCCCAGTTTCACTTCCGTGTGTGTGCTGTATCAGTGTATGTTTATGCACAGAGTGGGTAAAGGTATCCTCTTTTATTAGTGTTGGACTGAGTGTGTTACATCCATGAGAGCACAAAGAGCTGAGGGCTTTGCGTTGCACAAGACTGTTTGAGTGTGGTCACGGTCGCTACATCACAATCACAGTGCAGTCATTAAGGTAAGGTGTGTTTTCAACAGGTCTGTTTGCATGTGTGCATGCATGTTCGTGCAAGTGTGCGCATGCGCGTGCATGTGTGTGTCTGTGTGTGTGTGTGTGTGTATGTATGAGTGTGAGTGTACTTGACTGAGTTTGCATGTCTATTCATGTATGTGGAGTAAGAGGCGTTGATATTTTTTAGTTGTGAATGTACCGCCCTGTTTGAGTGGGCTTTTGTGATTTGTGGGAGCGCGTACAGAAAATGGAACAGGTGAAGAAGGTTGTTGCATCCAAACGTGAATATTATAGGACAGACCTCCAGAGCTACAAATATCTTACTGTAAATCCGTTTGTGACATTTCTTAGATTTGAAGCAGAGCTCTTTCCTGTCTTGATTTTGACAGCTATTTTGGTTGCTTGGTAACAACTACTGTGTTCAACAGTGGACACTCACTTTTACACTCAACTTGTCTCCATGACAACACCGTGCTTCTGTTTAACGCTTGGCTGACGTTGTTTGCGTCAGATTATTCAAACAAATCAGAGGGGTTTTAGAGAATCTGAACTACAAATTTCTTTCCACACTTTTGCTGCTGTTCCCAAAGGTAGGTGTGCGTAGTACACATTTCAGCACCTGAGACAGACAGTGTTAACATTTTTACACAACCAGTACTCAGAAAGTCCTCAGAGATACTACAGTAATCAGACCATAAAGAGATTAATTCTCAGGAATCTCCCATCCCATAAACCCACAAGCAATTTCTTAGAAAATGCAGTGTCATACGGAAGACCATATTGATGATTGTTAATATTATTACTTGGTACGAATGGTCTCTTGATATTTATTAAGAACTTTTCTGTTTGTATATTCATTTAATTCCTACTTTATTATGCAGTGAGTATGTCCTAGGATATGTACTCATAATTTTGTCTTATTATAAAATAGAAACTCCATAGGCACCGTGTGTGTACTAATGTCTTGTATTAAATATAAAATATTAACATTTGTGTTCACACAAAGTGATCAATGCAGCATGAGCCTTGTAAATGCAAAATATGTTTAAAAAAAAAGATAAAGAAAAAAAAATAGATTACCCAGCAGATTTTATATATTCATTTTCAACTCAGGTGAGTGTAAATTAATCTCCAGGGCGTGGTTTCTCAGAGTCACGTTGGGGAACAGGGTGTGGCCAGAGGTGATATAACTACACCCAGGTCTGGGGTTTCTGTCTGTCTGCCTCTGTCGCCAGAGCTCAACACAGCTGTGCTACAAATCTCGCCAGACAGGTAATTACGGCAATATCCTCTTCACGTTTCTTTGTTTAACACGCTTCAGGCATTTGCTCTTTTCACTTTGCACGGTGGTGAGAAGAAAAGTTCGGCATTTTGACTTGAACATGCAAATATGTGAACGAGTGTGAGTATGAAGCCTGACAACGGTAAACAATGGCCTAAGTATTCGAGTTATAAAGGAGGATATCCGTGTCAGAGATGAATGTTTATTGGTCACTTCCATGAAGATATTCTTCAGTAGTTGAGTGTGGTGAGATTATGTGTGACTGAAATACAACAGCAATAACAACAAGGTCTATTTAGAGCCCCATATCACTGTTTAAAGTCTCAAAGGGCTTTACATGCCCACGACAAACACGATGAAGAGCAAACACAGATGTGTAATCAAGGTGTCGACATGATCTAACCTGCTACATCCTGTCTTGTATGTGTTGTCTATTTTGTTGCATTTGTATACATTAATGGTACATCGATACATTCGTAGCTATGGACTGACTATTTGCTGGGATAAGGAGCTTGTGCACATTACCAAGCTTTTTATGTCTGTTTATCATGAGTTAAAAAGTATGATGTGACAACGTTGCGAATAAAAACTTGTTTGCGCGTGTCTGGGTGTTCAAAATGTCTTTTAACAGTGGAGTACAGCGCTCACAGAACAAGACCATGGAAGCACAGAGAGGATTGTTTATGGCTTATTCATACTGAGATAAACCCCCCTTAGGCTCTCAGAGACCCAACCATGGGTGTGGTGGGAGAGTGACTCTTCATATGAGTCATCAAAGTATGATCGCCATGCCGTGCAGAGAAAACATTCAGTCCTTTTGGAAATGCCATCTGTTGAACACACTGCTCGTGGAGCAAAATGATCTTAATGTCACAGATGCATATTGAAGCTCTGATATTATTGTAAAAATGAAAATAAGTCAAATAAAAGCTCCATAGCCTGTTTTATCTTATTCTACCAAATGTTTTGCTGATTTGACTGAAAATTACAAACACTGCAGCAACATTGAAATGGAAAATATTAGTCCCTCCCTCTTGTGATGGAGAAATAAAGTGTGTACATGTGTGGGACATATCTGTGATGACTAGTTAAAGGGCATGGAAGCACAGTTTTAAACAAAATGCTCCATTTTCATTAAAGAAAAAAACCCCAATACATTAGTGGTATGAATGTAGATTTTGTCTCCTTTTTTAGTCATTTTACTGCCTGCAGTGTGTGTCACCTTCTCTTTGCATTAAATAGAAGCGTAACACTCTTACTGTAGAAATGTAATAATTTTGTCTAATAAATATATCTTTATCTGTCAGTTTTTCAGGTACAATGAATGTAAGTACAGATCTCCTCTCCAAAATATCTAATATATTTTATATGGGTCACATAAGTATTACAGCGTGATACTTATTTTCTCCAAAAACTCTTTTTTTTTTTCCCTGACACTTGGAATCTCTCAGCTTGAAGATGCCCTGAATTCTGAAACAGTGAACAGCCCGTGGCCAGGACCGAACAACCAGCCGTCCGGAGGGCCTGTGTGGCCCGGACAGCCAAACCAGCCAACTTGGCCCGGGCAACCCACAAACCCATCCACCTTGCCTGGGCAGCCCTCCAACCCAGTTTGGCCTGGACAACCATCAAACCAGCCAGGCTGGCCAGGACAACCATCAAACCAGCCAGGCTGGCCAGGACAACCATCAAACCAGCCAGGCTGGCCAGGACAACCATCACCCCAGCCAGGCTGGCCAGGACACCCATCACCCCAGCCAGTGCTGCCGCCCCAACCTCCTCCACCGGGACCAGGACCATTCCCCCCAAACCCCCCTCCAAAAGCATTGGTGAGAGCACTTCACTGATGTGAATTAGGTGCTGCCAATCTTTCTGTGTAATATTCGTTATCATTGCGTTCATGGTTGACATTTTGTACATGCCACAGTTGGGTTCTTAGGGAAATGCATCTCATTTTCAGGTTGTTTGAAGGGAGGAATAGGAAAATTTGTATGTACGTATATTTGTATGTATTTGCAGGATATATGCTTTACAATTACAGTCTAATTGCAGTTTAACACCCAAAGTTTAATTGACTCTAACTAAGATCCCTTAGCTATACCCTTACCCTTAGAAATATAACAACTGACCTGTATCACTTTTAAGCTTATGTTGCAAATTTTCTGTCTTGCCCCCCCCCCCCCCATCTTTCTCTCCAAATCTCTCTTCCTCTCTCTCCCTCTCCCTCTCTCTCTCTCCCTCTCTCTCTTTCTGTGACAGATTGTGCCATATGACCAGTCACTACCCAGTGGAGTGTATGATAAGATGCTCATCACCATTCATGCCCAGGTTAAACCCAATGCAAAAATGTCAGTCTGCAAAGAGAATGCATATTTTTCATGGTTTACATGAGTTTGTCCTCTCAAAATCGGAACATGTAGCATTTTGTACAACTGATTGAAACAGGCCTATTTGACGAGTAGACTATACATTTTATTTTTTGTTAGAACAATACCATATATGTGAGTTCTGCATAGTCCTGATTATTTATTTATTTGTTTGCTTGTTCGCAAATTTTGTGGCTCTGTGTCACAATATTGTATTTATATTTATTACAATGTCCTAATTATGTTGTTTTGCACTAACATTTGCATTCAAGTGTAGGATGAAACAGTGTGGCAATTTACGTTTACATTTAGTAGCACTTACAGAATGTCACAGGAGGTTGTAATAATACATCAGTTTCCATGGGACAATGTGATGTTGTTTTTAAAGGGAGCTATTTCGTTTACAAAGATGTTTAGTCTGCCTGATTATTTTGATCACTTAACAATGTTTGTTCATTACCTCCCAATTAAGAGAGATTTGTACTGAATTCCCTTCTGTTTGCACACACAGAGGGGGGGAAAATATCATCAGAGCTTTGAAGCTTATTTAATGAGACATTGATGATCTGATTAATGTGAAACCATCCTGGTTACTAGATGAACGCTCTTGATAGTGTTGAACTCATGCTGATCACTGATTGCGTTTGCAGAGCTTTATAAGCAAATGTTGTGGAACCTAACCGGTCTGTGATAAGAGCTGATGGCTCTCTGATAACAGCTATTCATAGGAGAGTCTGGATGAAAGCAAATCAATTTGTTTATTCCATCATAAGTGGGTTTTTTTTTTTTAGCGAAGGCTAAGTGATACCAAACATGATAATATTCTACAGAGTTATATGAGTAACTTGTCATAGTGACGTCGTATCACAGCCGCATGTCTTTGCGATATGTGATCTAGTTCTGTGGGATGGGTTTTTTTTTTTTAGACATTCTAGTGATTTTTGGTCATTGCTGTAAATAATGTCTGTGACTCTTTCAGGTTCACAATTAATTTGTCCAAAGGAAATGACATCGCTTTACACTTCAACCCTCGTTTCAACGAAGGAGGGAAGCAGGTCATCGTCCGGAACAGCAAGATTGGAAATCAGTGGGGAAAAGAAGAACGGGACCTTCCCTCCTTCCCATTCAGTCAAGGACAACATTTTGAGGTAAGTCTCATATGGCAGCAAGGCAAAAAAAAAAGGAGGACACTGTTTACTTATTTTATTTCCCTTCACTTGTAACTACCTTTTCTTTCATCAAAAGAAATTACCGTGCATATTTAATGATCATTTATAATTGTAATTAACCTTTGCCCTGCTTTCTGCGTGACTTACCTATTCTGGTGTTGTTGCAGCTGAAAATCTTGTGCACGAGCAATGCATTCAAAGTCGCCGTGAATAAATCTCACCTGCTGGAGTACAGACATCGGATCCATGACCTCAGCAATATCAAAGCTATAAGCATCTACAATGATGTCATCCTCACATCTGTTAACTTTGAAACTTTAACTTTGTCCTGAAAGCATCTAGCCCTGTGACTATTTTTTTTTTTTTACTTTGGCAGCTTTCTCGTGATGAATATTATACCCTGTCATAGATCGATGAATGTCTAAACAGAAGATTATATTCAAATATCGGAATAAGCTTTAACAATAAACGCTGCCACGAAACGTATAGTTGTTAGGTCTTTTCTATCCTGTTGTCCATTTTAAATGTCCTAGGTATCTGGAATCAGCTGTGATTCCAATTTATATACTTAGAATTCCTTTAAATAAATAAATAAATAAATAAATAAATAAAACCCCGAACTCATGTTTATCGACACATGCTGTGGACAGGTATGTTGTTGTAGTTTTCCTTACGTCCTCCAGATGGCTCTGTTTACTGAGTACGAACATACAAAATGTGGTAGTAGTATAATAAAGTTGCTAACTGTATTCACTTAAATATATTTAAGCGACATGGGGAAAATTCCATGAATTTGAATTGGCAAACTGAATAATAAACAGTAAACAGGCAATTTAGACAGCTTCGAGTTGCTTGGTTTGTGTCAGTTGTATAGAAATAATAACTGCAAATGCCGTGACATTGTTTTCTTGAAATTCTCTCTGAGCAAGTAGCGTACAAAAATGCTGGGAAGTTATCAATTGCAGGCTTTGCACGCCTTACAGATTTCCAGTCAGCCGTATCTGACTTATGTTGGTAGCTTAATTGTTAAGATAAAATGCTTCATAAACAGACCTTTTAAAACATAGGTATTTTGTAACTCGGTATAAACACAAACGCTCTCCCTGATGCAAGTCGAGACAGAGTTTTCTAAACCCCTGACACATGACAGCGACAAAACGCGGATATTACACTGTGCATCCGTTCATGCTGTTCTAATAATAGTACTGGTTACTTGTGTGTCATTTGGGACACTATACAGTTTTGTCCACACAATGTTTTATGTGCTCCAGTATCAGATAGCCAAAGTCCTACCTAAGCTTTGCGTTAGTATCGCATGGTGACATGCGCAGGAGTCATGTGAACAAGAGTGAACAGGAAAAAAAAGAGTGATGCTTGTTGACGAGATTCCATCACAAGCTGTAGAAATTACTACGGAACCTTAACCATTCAGAGTAACACCCCCTGCACTAAACATTTCTCCCTGCAATAGGGAAAACATTTAGCAGCCACGGCAATCTTCATCAAAAGAAATCCCCACCAAAGTATCCTGGAGTCAAGTAATACATTTTTAACGATGGAAACAGTTCATGGCAGACTTCATGGGAATCAGAGACAACTGAGCTGAATTATTCAAGGAGTAGTCCCTTGTCGCACTTTGCACCAGATCTTAGTGCTTCATATGGATTACACGTAATAAAACAAAAGGTCTGGTACAACTTCATTTTATTTTATTTTTTATTCATTTATTTATTTATTCATTACATTTTCGACTTTCATTTCTGAAACCTGACTTGTCAAGGTTGAAATGCTCCTCCATTTCTGTCCTTCAGTTTCCCCTGATTTCAAGAGATTAATTCTGATCTCACTGCACTGAGCTTTAAACACCGATAGTTAATTATGATTAATTTTGTGAAAAGCAGCTTGATTTTAACCAGATAGGATCTAATACACTCGTCCACGTCTCAACCCAAGTTCTTAAAATTTGTGTTTGCTTATAAGCGTGTTGTCAGTACGTGCGCGTTCCACCTCTACGTCAGAAGGTTGCGTGTAATATCAGGCTGTAGTTCCCTCATTACACAGTTTGCAGACCTGGGACCAGGTTAGAAGAGTGAAAAATAGGGTAGAGAGACAACCCCCAGATCTGGATGGTTATAACTTTAGGTTTAAACACGTTTCAAAGAATGAGAAGACGTTGGGAGGAACTGGCCTGAATGCAGAAAGCAGAAAACGGTGGCGCGGACTTTTTCAGCAAGTGGATTCCAGAATTAATTTAACTTAATTTCGACTTTTTGCCTAGACAGGTTAGCTTCCTCCTACTATAGCTTATTACATTGTCTGTTTTATGACGAAGACTATTTTTCGGGACAGCGACTTTGCCGCTGAATTATTTCAAGGCGTCAATGTAAGTGCAGCATTTTTGAGGTGAGATATATGGTCAGCTTTCTGCATTCCCATGATGAGGAATTAGCCTGCTAGCTAGGTGTTTAGCTATCGTCATGGGCAGTAGAAGATGGCAGGTAGCTAGCATGGGTGGGGACTCTTAGATAGATTGGAAAATGGTTTATATGTTGACTCTTTGTTATTAGTTGTCATTCAATAGCTTGAATTCTCTACCATTATGACATACGATCTTCAGAAACTTTATGTGCAAAAGTGAGATCCCCTTGGCTGATGGCGTTCATAATGCAGACGCAGTAGAAGAGGTCATGCGAATTTGTATGCCTGAAAAAACGATCTGGTGAAGTGGAGGTATAGCTTAATCTACTGATATGTCTGTTTTATATGTCAAGGGGATTGATTTAGTGGGACGTTTTAAATCTTGTGTCTTTTGAAATAAGCTTTAAAATACACGACGGAAGCTAACCAACGTTAGCCAGCAAGCTGGTGTGGTTCTCGTGTTTGCAACAAATGTTCATGATTGGTACTCGCAAGATTTTTTTTACATTATTTCCAAATATATTCCATAGTTCAGACGCAATTATATCTTCATTTGGAGTAATGGCAACACGATACGGGAAACGATGGGCCACAAAATGCCTTACAGATTGAACCCAAAACCATTTTGGCACGAGAGCAGAAGTTAGCCATCGTTTGGTACGTTAACTGTGTCGGGCAGGGCGTACCAGTCGCTGTTTTATATTGAAATAGTTGTTGTATTTGTGTATCCGACTACAGTTTTTTCCATTTTCAGTCAGGCTTCAGACCAAAAAGATAGGTGTTCGTAATACTGTTTTTAACCTGTTATGTCACCGTACTTCCGAGGCAGGATCTATGGCTCGGTCTTCTGTAGCCAATGCACATATCGGCCAATGCATATATTTATGATACCTCTCAAAACAGGAAGCCACAGAAAGTCCTCTAAATATCTGTGCAGACCTATTGTTTGCCTTGATTGTATTGAATTAAAAGAAAAAACACTGACGACAGCTTAAAGTAGACCTGTGTACTTTGCCCCATGTGATTACACGGGGGAGATCGTCTCTGTCTGTCTTATTTGCATTACCCAAATGAATAGGCTACTACCCAGCTGATGGTCACCTCTTCAAGATCACGAAAGATCTGAGTTTTTCAGCTGCTGTCAGTTCTGATTGAAAACGCAGTGACTGTGCGTGAAAACTAACTGCATAGGCAGTTTTTCTGGGCTTACCATACAGACTTGCATTTCTTAGTCACCCCTTGAAATGACGTTTGGCTTCTGATTAACAGGTCAGGCGTTAGCAACGGTCAGTGCATCCAAAGGCCTTGTTTAATCGTGGGGGAGGTGGGGTGAGAACTTGGAAGTTTTCAATGTACTGTAGCATAATTACGGAGATGAATTTGGCAGGCTGTGCGCTTTTGCTGATGCACGCGTTTTGCTGATGTCTGCATTTTGCTGTTTTTTGTTTTTTTTTAATGTTTGGTTACGGTAAAATGTCCCATACGTGTGGTCATTTTCGTCACATGATTTATCTTTAACATTCCTGGTGCTCTTAGCTCAGTTGCTCAGTTCTTTGTTCTCCCACCCCTTCTTGACATGAAATGAGTTCTGACTGGATTTCGAGGACCTTTTTGTTTGGCTTTTGGGTTTATATCATCATGCGTGTTTATGGTGAATATCAGTGACTTGTTCATTCAGTCATGAAGTGCACTTTCTGTCATGTACAGAGTTTGTTTCTTCCTGAAACACAGCAGAACTTGAGTTCTCCTGCAATAAGTCCAATAGGCTAAACTGTAAAATTTGAACAGGATGTGGATCGGCAGTTTTGCGTGGAACAGGGCTTTGTACAGAATCAACATTTGCTTTTGAATATATCCCATGTTCTGTCTGTTTTCAGGTGACAGAAGAAATTGTTTTTCTAACTTACTGAGTTAGATCCAGCCATTACTAAGAATGTAATAACTGCTCAGTTAGTCTAAAACAGATTAGACATGCAGTACTTGTCTTGAAGAACTAGGCCTACATGTTTCAAACAGATCCATGTGGTTTACAGGTCATATATAGAAGCAGTAGTCACGTTCACACAAAGACGGGAATCGTGCTTGAATATCCCGCATTGTGTTTCTTGTCAACAAACTTATGAAAGTTCTGCGCTGGACAGTTTCCGTAACCACCGTTTTCCTTCAACGGCATTTGTGAAGTAGAAACACACGCAACTGAGTTTGACTTTGATAATGCCCCCCCCTCTCTCTTTTTCTGCATTTTATCTGTTGTAAAGAGAGAATACATAGCGCCCGTTCACACTTGTTTGGTAAATGAAACCCTTTTGATTGCCCTGTGCTCTCTGACTGACCCACCACCTGTTTGAGCGGAATAGCTCGTGCAGATCTTGAGACGTTTGAGGACTGGATGGGCGGCAAAGCCCAGGAAAACCTGTTTGCCTGTACTGCCCCAGAGGCGTTAAGAAGACTGGGGAGACGTGTGCAAAAAAAAAAGAAAAAAAGGCGACGTTACTTAGCTCAACGAGCTCCTGATGGCTTCTCAAGCAAAAATAAATAAATAAATAAAAGTTGTTTTGGGTGAGGCGACTGTAGAGCAGCAGGCTGTAACAAGTCTTTAGAGATAAGGGAGACTTAATCCAGTGGGTTCTCAGGACTTTCGTGGGAGTCTTTTTTTTTTTTTTTTTCCCCCCTTTCTACAAGCTCAGACACAGCATCATGAGGCTGGAATGACCATTGTTTTTTCTTTCTTTCTTTCTTTTTTTTTTTTTCTTTCTTTTTTTCTTTTTCACATGATGCTTCTCTTCGCCCTGCCGTGTCTTCTGGTGTTTGTACCTTGCTCGGTGATGTTGACTAAATGGAAAAGTGTGAAACTTAGGAGTGTTTTCCATCATCAATTATGCAGGGCACGTTCGCGCACCGCCCGGCGTTTTCCTGCTTTTCTCCTGCTGACCACAGATATAGTTCCATCCAAGTGTGGATGTTTGCGAGTGCATGTTCACACACACACACACGCACACGATTGCTCGCTCTTTGTCCCTGGGTGTGTGCTTCAGCACTACAATGCTGTACATTCCAGAAAGAGAGAGAGAGAGAGAGAAAGAGTGACTTAATTTGGGTTGTGCCATTTACTGACAAGCTTTGGTTTGCGTCGGTTTTTTCGGCAGTACTTTGGTCCAAAATGCGGTGTCTGCTTAGGAAGAACACATTACGATGTTCTTGGAACGCAGAGATTCATTCAAAATGGGCATTGTATGTGCTGTTGTTAAGCTAGAACACTGGGAAAGACATATATTGGTTGCAAGAACGAGAGAGTTTAACAGGAAGGAATTTGCCCTGGAAAAATGAGCCAAGTCAGGCTGTTTGTACAAGGTGTGGTTGACGTATCTGGTTTCACGAGGAGAGGAAGAAAAGAAAAAAGAAGAAGAAGAGGAGGAAAGTTGACCCGTCATAACATCTCACAACAGGTTGTTTGTGAGGTCGTAGCCCCTAACCACTAGTAAACATGTTTGGCCGTGTTCTCACCCCTTACCCATGACAACAGGTTGAAGTGAGCTGAGCTGGGTCAGGGTGGGGTGGGTTGACTTATTGACCTGTCCTTGCTATTCCTGGTGCAGTGTCAGAACAGCAGCTTGGTGCTTGGCGCACAGAGAGAGAGAGAGAGAGAGAGAGAAAGAAAGAGAGAGAGAATATACCCGGAGCCCTGAGGCAATGTGAACACACTAAACCACAGCTCTTCACAGCCCCCCACCCCTCAAGATGCAATTACAGAACAAGTGTGAACTTCTCTGCAGAGATGTGGAATTCAAAGCTGAGGTTGACTGTCAAAAAGAGGGCCTTTGTTATTATTATTGTTATCATTATTATTATTAAAGAGTGGTCTTAATGGTTGGTTGGGCAAATGGGTTCCGGGCCCCGCTGAAAGAAAACCTGAAAAGCTTGGCGTGAGACAGATTGCACTGTGATTGGCTTATTGCACTACACTTAACCTGTCTTCTAATTGGCACACAGTATACAAAAGTCCATTTCAGTCGGTCTAGGCTTACAGTAATGCAAGAGTTAAGCTTCATGTTTTCATGCCTTTTTAATCTGTTTTGACCTTTCTTCTTTTTTTTTTTTTCTTTTTAAGTTTTTCAAAGACTGTAATGAAACAATTGTGTGTCTACCTATAGATCACAAAAAGCTACGTATGTTGTCCAAAATAGCTTTTGAATGGTTTGAACTCCAGACTTCAGACAGTTGTTCAGTCTCTTGGGTCGACAGTCTGAGTGGTCTCTTCCTTGTGCTGAAAATAGTCTTCTTTAAAAGAATGCGTTTTTGAAACACAACGTAGGTAGGATCTGAAAGCAGCGCTGGCTTTTAAATGGTTGTAAGTTTACTTTTGACTCAACTTCTGTGTCCACGGTTTGAAAAAAGGAACCAGTGGAGAAAAATATTACTGTGTGTATGTGAAAGAAACGCACGAAGAGACCAGCTTGTCCTGTGCCAATATTACGCAACGGTTTTACAACCAAACTGCACTCGCCTAAAATGGTCTGAAGTTGTTTGACCAGAGGAGAGGCTTGATGTAAGAACGCTGTAAAAACCAAATCAGATTTAAAAACAGATCCAGACACTACTCTGGGTTTGTTTTTGGATTCGGGGGGGAAAAAAAAAAAAAGCCCTCATGTCTCGGTCTGTTGAAATATCCAAACCACAGCAAGGGGGAACAACAAGGCGACTTTCAATATCGCCTCTTCCAAGACAGTAGATAATGTTAAACATATCTATAAAGTTCACTTAATGGGGAAGTGGTGTTATTGCAAGGCAATGATTCATGTGTGTGTCTGTTTTCCATTGTGAAATAGTAATTCTGTGTAGAGATAAGAGTTAGTCGTCTCACTCCGGTTGCTGATATCAAGTGACGGATTGGACGTGGTTCTTGTCTTGTGTGGAAGTGCAGAGCAGGTATGTTTGTGAGTATCTGTCTAGCTTAAATGTCGAGCTCTCAGCGAAGGGGGCGGGCTTTGTTTGCTCAGTCGTCCTTAACTGCTCAGTGTTTTCTGTTTTAATATGATGTTATGTAATTTACTACTCTCCTCAGGGGTAGTCCTCCCCTCATCCGAGAAATGGTCGCTTTTAAAAACCTTACTGTAAGTGCTGCTGAGGGGTTCACAGTGGGTTGATTTATGACAGAGAGAATTAACAAGTTCCGAGGCCGACGCTAGAAAGACCCTGTGAAACTAAGTCTAGCAGCCGGACCTCTTAACTCTTTAAGGAGAGCCGCTGTCTGAAAAATGGTGTTGTGTGAACTTTGTAAAAGCCTTACCCTTCTGTCTCTTGGTTTCATTAAATGAAATCGTTTTTATGGAAGGCCTGAGTAAGTTTAGGTATAGGGAGTGTGGCAGAAGGTCTGTCGACAAAGAAACAGACGTGTGTCTGTCTCTGCCTGTGTCTTTGTCTGTCTGTCTGTGCCTGTGTCTCTGTCTGTCTGTCTGTGTCTGTGTGTGTGTTTGTATGTGTGTGTGAGTGAGTGTGTGTGTGTACGTACGTGCATGTTGCTGTCTGTCTGCCTGCAGTCGGACGTGTTTCTGTGCGCGTCTCAGAAAATGTCCTGTCACCACCTTTGCACAATCCAGCTCCTGGCCCCTCCTCAAATGAGGGACATTCCAAAAGTATTGATTATCCCTGCCTTATATAGACATGCTCAGACCCAAGATGCCCATTGGCTCCTTTTCAGACCTCCTTCATTTATTTGCTCCTTGCAGGCGTGCACGTGTCTGTAAGTAGAGTACTCGGGAGTCATCTGTGGCCAAGAACAGCTGTTTAGGTGAGGCGCTGTGACCGGTTTGGTCACGTGTAGAACAGGCACAGGAGAGAACGCGTGTGCAGCAACCCCCCTGTCAAGTGCTTGCTGCACTTCTGTGGATTCTGTGACACTCACAGTATTGAGGTCTACTATAATGGAATGCTGAGTCCTGGAGACCTCATTTGGATGCGTGTGTGTGTGTGTGTGTGTGTGTGTGTGTGTGTGTGTGTGAGAAATCAGTTGGTGAAGTGTGAAATGGTGTTGTTGGCAGTGCACTCATTGTATTAAATTATGTCGTTGCTCATGTCTGAGACATGCGGCTTTCATAAAGATGTTAACATAAAGAATATAAACTCATTTGGACATATGAGGAAACGCTCTGTGTTGAGGCACGTTTAATAATGATCAAATTTTACATCATTAACTCAGCTTGTGCTGGTTTGACTGTACCCTCCCTCCCAACACATTTTTCTGTGTGTATTTCTGTGTGTTTCAACACTTTGGTACTTTTGACCACTTCAGAAATGAGTCAGGATTTTGGAAAGGGTCTGTGCTGCACAGATAAGCTCAGGCTACATTGCAGACAAAAGAGGAAATAAAATTATCTTGGCTCTGTTCAAATCTTTTTAAGTTGAGGCTAACCATGTTTGTGTACTGTGGAATAAAGAGAACGTTTGTGTGCGTGTGTGTGTGTGTGTGTGTGTGTGTGAGAGAGAGAGAGTGTGTGTGTGTGTGTGTGTGTGTGTGTGTGTGTGTGTGTGGGATGTTAAGCTTGCCCTCTCCACTCCATTCTGCCAGCTACTGTCCCAAAGCAGCTTTTGTTCAGGCTTATCTGGACTTCATGGCTGGGATATCTCTTTGAAAGCAAACTGTGCGTCTATTTTCCTCCCTGGCATGGGAAATGTAACTCTTGTCTTATTTAGTTTTACAATGCGTATGCATGTCTTCACTCACTGTAGGCCCATTTTAAAAAAAGAAAAATTAAAAAAAGCTTATTCTGCATAGTGACAGAGGAGATTTAGAGATGTGTCCCATGTGTAACACACTTTTTTCAGCACTGTGGTGTTAAACTCATAATGGGTTCATTTGGGGTGTGACACAGATCAAAAACTAAGATATCTCAGAAAAGTATGACATGGCTGTGCCACCATTTTTAGAACAAGCACAATGTCTCAAAGCTCTTTTGCATATGGTGCTCATATGGCACAACCAAAAAAAATTTGACAACCTGCTTGTTTACATTGTATCAGTCATGATATGCCCTTCAAAAAAACAAACAAACAAAAAACATGCTCTGATTCAAGTCAACCAGTATCTGGTGATTATGTCAAAGCCTTTAAACTTGCGCTGTGCTTTCCCACATATTGAACCTGAAGGCGCTTTGCAAAATGAAACCCCAAACGTGTTCGCGCACGTCCGGAGAGGCAGAGCGGTATTCTCATACCTGTGTGCTGTCTTTTATCGTTTTTTTTTTTCGCAGTGTGGCTGAAGTCCCAAGGCCCAGGAGCTCTTTTGTGAGGGGACGAGACGCGCCGCACTGGAGGGAGAGGACTGATGCCTCAGAAATGTGAATCCATTAGTTACTGTAACCCTACCCCGTACAGGGATCCACGGAAACAAACCTGCAACTTGCAGCCAGCCTGGAGGTAAGCCGCACTTCCTCTGATTGAATGGATACGGGCGAACACTTATAGTTCTGATTTACTTATTTTATCTGATGCACTCGGGGGTATGCTGTACAGATGTGCGTGTTGTAGGATGTTTTTTTTTTTTTTTTTTTTTCCGCGATGTGGAAAAAGCGGATATCACAGCGTGGATTGGCTGTTAACTCGGAATCCAGCTACGAGCATGGAATCTGAGAATGCTTCAGAATACAAATGATTCTTTTCAGAATGTGTTTTATTAGTAAAGGGTGTAGGCTATATGGAGTAGATAAGACAAACAACCTAGTTCTCACGTTCATGGGTATGTGCCATGTCATGATGTCATCCTCGCGGGCATATGACAAATTGTGATCTGTTTGCTTTTATAAAAGCGTTGTCCTACTAATTCCTTTTTCTTCCTGCTCGTATCTTATGCACGCTGGATGTGATCATCCCTTAGACACCGAACCATTGTAGTATTTAGACCCAGAATGCAGTATTTAGACCCAGAATGTAGTGTAAGTCATGTCAACCTGGTAATAGTGATGAGTGATCAGTGGTCACTGGATTTCCACTTTTTAAAAAAAAAAAAAAAAAAAAAAAAACTTGCATATTCATATGTGTCGTCAAGGAGTGTGACGCTTGGCTAACGTCACCTGTAATCACCCCTGAAGGTCTGTCTTTCAGAGGTAAAGTCTTACCTTGTACTGGTCTACAAAAACACATGCAAAGCCCTGTGCAGACCCAGACGCTGAACCTCAGTTTCAGGCAAAACACAGTGTTACAGCATAATTAGAACAGAGCAGATTCTGCAGTTGTGACTTCATCCTTGTTCTTTTTTTCTTTTTTTTTTTTTCTTTCTGTTGAGTTGGATAAGGCTCCCTGGCAGGCCCCCTATAGAGCGGGAAGTCATGGACGTTTACTAGAAGGCGAAGGGGCGAAAAAACTGAAGTTAATTGAAGCAGTATGAGCTTTGGTGTGAGCTCAACCTCATCCTTTTACATGACTCAGCCCCTCAGTTGTGCTTTTCACTTGAGTGTATTTGTTTTCTTTTTACGTAATGCTCCTGTACCTCTCCCTGCTCGAATTATCGGCCGGTCTTGCATATGTTTTGGCACACCATCTTAAGGAAACTCTGAGCTGTAAGGGCGGTCGAAAACACACAGGCCAGTAAGAGGCCGTATGTTTTTGCCAAGTTGTGTAATGGGTAAAAAGTCAGTGTTGGAGGGCTCAGATATGAGTTGGCTTGAGTCCAAGGCGATCTTGATCCATTCTAGAATGACGGTACCCCTCCCATCTTGCTCCTTTGGCCATCAGGCCTGTGCTGGTGACATGAACGGCCAATCAGTACGAGGCTTCTGTGTCTCTCCCAGCCTGTGCAATAATATTGTGGTAATCAGTAGTATCAATAAACCTCGTGCCCTGTAAGTTGACTAAAGATAAGGATAAAGTGACCCCTGTGATCACGTTAAATACATAAGCTGTCTAGTTCAACACTGTTTAAAGGAAGGATAAATAAAGCAGATAACTCTATCCAAAAGCTTAGCCTACTGTCTCCTGTATGTATGTTTTTGTTCCGTTTGGGGTTTTTTTTGTTTTTTTATTATTGGACTTTATCGGTTTTTCGGCCGCCCTTTTGAAGGGAAGGAAAAGTGAGTTTCTGTTGAACTGCTGGGCCTCCAGAAAGAATTTCCCCCATGTGTGCACTGACTGCCCTGAGTCAGAGCGTTGGCAGGAGCAGGAAGTCAAAGCGAGTGTTGTGCCAGGAAATGTAAGTGTGCCCTGTATCCATGGAAACAGAAGCCACTGTTGACTCGCCACGCTTTGCTTGCCCCACTTTTTTTTTTTTTTCGTCCGTTGCGTGAGCTCGGCAAAATTCCTCTGACCCGGTAGATTGTTCTCTTCACAAGCCGCCGCCGCCGTGGAAACAAGAATTAAAAAACGATGAGATGAGAAGGGTAAGAGATGTAAACTTTTCCAAGGACACGCCAACTGGCGTTCTCACATCCCCGTTGGCATGCTACTTTCCATAACAGCTGACCAGTGAATGTTTTTCGGGCCTGTAAACCCCCGCACTCACCCCACTGTGACTGAACCCAGTACTAGCCCCCCTCACAACACACTCAGAATGCCATCCCAGATTAAATCACGTGAGGGACCCCCCCCCCCCTTCCCTGTACCCCCGTTATCAGGCTGGGCTCTGCAGTGGAAGAATACCTTATAAGCACTTGAAACTGTGAGGGTGTAGACCTCCCATCAGTGTAGCTGTTTCTGAAGTGTTCTCGGTCAGGGCAGCTGGGGCCCCTGTCAGCTGAATGCTTGTGTAAGTACCCAGCTGTGTCTGGACCTGGGTGGCTCTACTCCCATTATGTCAGCGGCAGGACAATGGGAACAGTCGGCCCTTTTTTCTGTTTCATGTGACACATCTCTTATTCCTAAGACGTCTGGTGTCACGCTCGTGTTCCAAAAAGATGTTTCACAAGGGCCTCCGTTGTGACCTATTGTCGAAAAACAGATTTTCCACAAGTTCGAAACAACTGGTAGTGCTTCATTAGCTCCTTTTTATGATTTTGACTTACGATGTCATCAGTGTGTACTGTGTCTAGAGTTCAAGATGATTATCAGTTGGAATAACTAATGAATCTTTAAAAAAAAAAAATAACACTCTGTTTAATCAAGGACAGTATCGCGAATTTGGGTGAAACCTACTTTAAACATTTCCATTTTCCTATTCTAAACATTTTATTGATGTTTGTGGGGATGTGCGATGAAAGACACATCGTGACAGTCACTTATCTCAAAGAACAGATTACTTTAATGTTGGTATGCTATTGTAATCACTGATCTGGGAACAGTGTCGACTGAGATGTGTATGAAATAACCTTGAAATAATCCGTTAAACTTTCTCAGCCTCTTAATAACACACCTTTTATTTCATTTTTTTCCCCATTCAGGTTTACCACCATGCACCTTAAGCCATATCCCAAACTACAAGAGCAGGAGCTTCACCGGGAATCGGCGCTGAATGGGACACGAGGCATACGTGTGGACCAGCAAAGAGCACTGAGAACTGAGTGGGGTGTTCGCCAGGCATGCACACATGTGAGCTTGTCTAGCAACGGCACAGCCAACCGGTGCCCCCTCGGTGTCATCTCCACGAACACTCTGCGCTGTACCACCAACAGCAACAACCACAACGGAGGAGCCCCCACATCCAGAGTTAATGGGGATTTCCCCGGTCCTCGGGCCCGAAAAAACAAGACTGCGTCGTCCGTCACGACGTTGACCGGTTCCTTAGTCCTGCTTGCATCTTCAACGGGGATGGAAAATGAGGGCTCACTCAGGTTATACCAAGGAGAAGATGGAGAGGGACCATTAGACATATGGGCAGTCATCAAGCCCGGAAACACTAAGGAGAAAATTGCCATCTTTGCCCAGCAGTCTGGCCATGCGAGTGGAGGTGGCACTGACAGCACTCCTGACAGCGAGGGCCCCGCTCAAGACCTGCGAACAATCTCCATGAAAGTGAAAGGCTGCTGGGATGGGGAATGTTCTGTGGCGAAGCGCAGGAGGAAATCTGGAAACCTCGACAAGCCCAGGGGCTTAGATCTACAAGCACCAAAACCTGAAAGCAGACCAACGCCTGTTGGGAGCGAGAACACCGAACCATCCCGAGACGAGGCCGAGGAAATGGTTTATCGAGTGGAAGCAGAGGAGGTAGGAAAGCCTCCATCTGTGGTGGAGATGGTGGCTTATTTGGAGCAGATGGCCAGTGACCAGCGGGTGGACTCTAAACCCCTGTCATTGCGAAGCTCTAGCACAATAACTCTGTCCAAAGGTGGATCGGCACTTCAGCCAGTGGAACAGCAGGAGCCCAAAAGCTTGGAGCAACCTGAAAACCGAGAGGAAGAGGGAGAGTGCGTGAGGGTGCAGGACATGGTGGCCAAGCTGGAGTCAGAGTGTCTGAAAAGGCAGAGCTTTCGAGAAGGTGGGGTTCTGTCTCGTAACAACAGCCTGCGAAGGAATGTGGGTCGTGTGTTGTTGGCAAGTTCCGAGCCCTATTCAGCACCTTCAAAGCCGACTCCTCCAAGCGGCACGCAAGAGCTCGTCTCGAGCTCCACGGAACAACTTCCGTGCCGTTCAGACAAACCCTGTGGTGCGTCCGACGCAGCCATACCTGTGCCGACTGTGAACTCTGATTGTGGTTTAACCAGTCAGACTGGCAGTCAGGATGAGGTAAACCAGGTGGTAGGGCAGGAGGAGGCTTGTGCTGCCGTAGAGGCAGGACACGGTCTGCAGTCTGAGTCGGAGCAGGACGGCCAAGAAGCAAGCCAGCACATAGAGGAACCCCCACCAGGTATGCTCTTCTTTTCACAGTCCCCTCCTTTGACTCTGCAGGAAAGACCCAGAGAGAGAAGCCTAAAATCTCGGGATGTTGAGCCCATGCTTGACATCCAGGACTGTAAGCCAAGTCTGGCTGCATCCCTAAAGCCACCATTGGAGCCTTGCTCAACTAGTGAGGGGAGTGTGGACAAAATGGGGGATGCTGAGGAGGAGGTAAAAGGAGATGGGGATGAGGCTAAAAGTGCAGAGGGGAGTAACCTTGTTTGCCGGCAGCCCGTGCCTTTGCGCCCACCGGTGTCTAGCGAGTTCCTGGAAATGCGTAATAAGATCCAGCTCCTCCTGGAACCGCAGCAATACATGGCCTGTCTACCCCACCACATCATAGTCAAAATTTTCTGCCTGCTGCCCACTGAAAGCCTGGCCGCCCTTAAGTGCACCTGCCACTACTTTAAGTTTATTATTGAGAGTTACGGTGTCCGGCCGGCCGACTCGCGCTGGGTCTCCGATCCCCGCTACAAAGACGACCCTTGCAAACAGTGCAAGAAGCGGTACGGCCGGGGTGACGTCTCCCTCTGTCGCTGGCACCATAAGCCCTACTGCCAGGCACTACCCTACGGCCCCGGTTACTGGATGTGCTGCCGCGGGTCTCACAAGGACACACCTGGCTGCAATGTGGGACTTCATGACAACCGCTGGGTCCCTGCCTTTCATAGTATCAACATGCCAATTTACAAGAAAAACAAGGACAATGAGGAGGATTCCTAGTGTGCCAGGGGATGGGATGCAAGTGTGCTTTTTATCTGTGAGAGCTTTTTTTTGTGTATGTTGTAAAACTTGTATGGATGGGCGGCTGTGTGTGTTTTGTGTGCCTATGAGTTGCCATACGTGCATGTGCATTTTTTTGTTGTTTTTTTTTTCCTTGATGTTGAAACTGCTTGCAACCAGGTTGCTGAAACTAATAAGGAATTGCTGGATCTCTTCCATTTGCCTTTGACCCTCCCAACCCATCTACTCTCTACCAACTCACCTAATGATTTCCCTCCTCAGGTGCTCAAAGTTGGTCTGCACTTTAGCCTTTAAAGACCGAGTTCTTCAAAGAATTCTGTCTGGGTACTGCTTGCATCAATTCTTGTCCCCCCCCCCCCTCAAAAAATTCATGTGTTAATCTACTTTCGACTAACTTATTTTATAGAGAACACGTATACAGTGGATCCTTTACTTTTCTACAGTTACAGCCCATGACAGACCTCTGGAGGCTCTGAGTGATATCACATGCGTTTTTATAATCATTTCAGCCTAAATAAGTAAATAAATGAATAAATAAATAAAGACCTAAATAAATTGGTTTTGCAGCTCACCCACATACATGAGTTTCTCAGTGTTAATGTCACTTACAAGAGGGAGTCAGTTGAAGGGCTTTGTAATAATGAAAATGCAAACTTGCCTCATCGTATGCCTCCTTCTCCCAGTTCCCCTCTGTTTCCTGAGATTGCAGTTGGAGGGTTTGGCTTTGTCTGGATGGATTGGAACTTGTTCTTCTGAGCCCCATTGTTTACATTGTACATAGCACAGAATGATTTATCATTACAGGGTGAAGAATGATACTATGTGTGTAACTTGAATGCATTATCTTCCATTTGTTGGAACAACTTCTTATTTTTATGCAGTTATGTACATATTCTAATAAGAGAATGGTCTGGTTTTCCTCTGTGGGTCCCAAGTGTTTCGCCCCTTTAATCCACCAGCCGTTGAGACTGGCAGTGTAAAGCTTCCCCACCGTCCTAATTTTAAGGTTTATCTTCTTCTGGATGCTATGTTCCTCAAAGGGAAACATCTGACTGTTGAGGGGGGGGGGGCTGTTCACCTCACGTGTGTTGGATGTTGTAACTAATTGGATGACATCTGGAGGAAAGGGGAGTAGAGAAAAAAAAAAAAAAAAGAATACCTGATTCATTTAAATGGAAAGATAATGATCTTCTAAATGTGTCCCAGGTTTTTATTAAAGGATTATTGTACAATAACTCTGCTGTTCTCTGCCTGTTAAGGCATTTTACTTCAATAAAGTGCATTCATGGGAATCTGTACGCTGCTGTTCAATCCTCTCTTTTGCAGTCTCTTCCTATCAAGAAACGCATACGCATATACATGTATACGTTTACAGTGTGTGTAAACAGACAGAGCTGTCTGACAGAATTAAGTCTGTATGGTTGGGAGTTAGGAGAATCTAGCCTTAATGAACAGAGGGAAGTGGAGGGGGGAAGTGGTGATCTTAATTGTTTCTGCAAGACTATTAGAAGTGACAATTGTAATGCTAAGCACTGGGGGTTAGTGGTAGAATTTTGTCCAATGCATCATTCGAAGTGAATTTGATTTGGTAAAGTGCAACACTAGAAGTCACTTTTTGTTTTCCTCTTGTGAGCGCAGTCGTTTACGTCAAACAGCGACTCAGATTTTTTTTGTCTCTGCCATTCCTTGAGAGTGAAGCCCTTCCCACATTCTGGTCACTCTGTACATTAATGTCATCTGTGTATATCCAGAGAAATTCTAAGTAATGCTTTGTATATACCTAATGATAAAAAAAAAAAGATGCGTCAGGGAAGGTAATCTGTTATATAAGTGTGTGAAGTAAGATGGCCCATGCACTTTGTACACAGTGTTTAGCTGTACTGGTTTTGTCTTTTCCCCTGTATATTAGATGGCCTTCACGTTTACAACGTCGCAGTGGAATAATATGAATTATACCTGGGCAATAAAATGCATGACAGTATGTTTTGGCTTCTCATGGTTTTAATTGTAAAGCAACTACTTATTGAGCTATACAGAGAACATATAGATTTGTGATGGTTCTCGAAAGCTTATGTCCGCCGATTTCCAAGTAATACGTTAAACTTATTTAACTTCATCTTGACGTTGAGAAACGCGCACCTTCACACAACCTTCAGATCGTCCATACGCGCCCTCTATGGCTCAAAAGTAGTACTGCACTTTTCAGGCTTGGGTTTTCCAGCTAAATCAAACAAGATATTGGGCGTATAAACTAGACTGACAGGAAACACAATATTGTGTCACGTAGCCAACTTGTTAAGAAAGAGTTAGCACATTCTCCAATGAAACAAATAAACATTTCCTACAGAGAAGGGGGAAAAGCTATTGTGTGACCTCAGCAGGCACTGAAAATTAAAAATGGATGATCAGACAATGACAATAAGACAATAAATACACTGAAAGGATTTACAGTAATGACATTCTTAACATTTAAATTCCTGTGCCCTTCTGGTATAAGCAACGCACAGGTCATTAACGCTCCTAGAACAACCCATGTGATTGCGTCCTGGAAGTGTGTTCCATGACCTTGCCTCAACACAGCAGACAAGTAATAAGTCATGAGACTACTTGTTGTGTCTCTTTTCCACTACGACGGTGCTGGTGCCCGTGCCCGTGCCGGTGCGGAGCCAGTGCTGCCTTGGTGCCTTTTGAGAACCGGCCCGCATTTCCACTGGTTTGGGAACCGAACGCTACATAGCGAAAGTTTGGGTAATTTCCGTGGGGGAAAAAATAATGTCGGACAGAACGCATTGCTTGCTCTTTATAAATTTACTTTTACGCTAGGCTTCCACACAGCGAAACACCTCACGAATTTTGTCCCAGAACTTTTCGCTCTGGGGGCAAAATTCATGAAAATAGTAAGTCTGTCACTTAGCTCAAAAGTTAAAACGAGTGTTTAAATGAAGGTCTGCATGAAGTGGTTTAATTGCACCAGCCAGAGCCGAGAGAGAGAGTGTCTTTTTCTACCACTCTGGGTCCGACTACGTTCATGTAACATGTAAACAACAGCCCGTATTGATGTAGACACAAATTGTTACTCATGCATCTTTTAATCATATACATATTTTCACGCTACAAATATCCTTTAGCCTACCGCTACTTGGTCAGACGTTTTTTGTTACTCCCGCCTCTCTAAAGAACGTCACGTATCAAACGCTGAACTGATTGGTTCTCGCGTGGTTTTTATTTGCATAGCCTCTGACGTCAGCGGTTCCAACTTTTGGGACCAGCATTTCTGTGGTGCCGTGCCGGTGCCAGTTTTCGGCTCCGGCACCAGTATTTTGTCAGTGGAAAAGCGCGGGTGCCGGTGCTCGATCGGGCACCGGCACCGGCACCGCGGCAGTGGAAAAGGGGTAGAAGAGAGGGACTCGTGGGTCTATGGGAAGAGCCCCCTAAACTGACACTTGAATTCTGAGTACGTCTACAAATATAGGCTGTTAAGTGTCTATCCTTGTTTATTCATGTTTAAAATAAGTATGAGAGAGCTATGGCAGGCGACTTGCTACTCGTTCTACTCTTTCGGTTGCCAAGCCAAGGCCTGTAAGCGATTCGTGAAACATTACGGATGGGCTGTTCTCTTTCCTCTCGCTTGAGAAATTCAGTCTTTCTGTTGGTGATATGGGCCATCCCCTTTCGCGACGACCACTCGGTAACCCACTATAGCACCTGCAGGACGGTGCTACAGTGACATTCACGGTCTGAGATAAAGAGCGCCTTTGGCACATGATAACTGCAGGTGACCACTTATTGACGTAGGAGAGGGCTGCTATACAAGCCCGAGGAAGTCTGCAAACGTATTCTTATTTGTAGCGTAATCAAAAACATTGCTTTAAAACATTGCTTTAAAGCAGGATATCCCTACGAAAAGAGTAGGAGAGTGCAACATAGTTAAGGTGTAACACAGTGTAAACTGGAGAACTGAAACGAATAATTTTAAATGAGGAAAGAAGCGATTCGCCGGTTGTGTTATGTTCACTCGACCATTAAGACGAGCAGGTAATAGGCCTATATTTACATAAGAAAGTTAGTGCATCGTTCCTAACTCTAAGAGATAGAAATATTTAAGCTAATCGCTCTAAAATGGCCGACATATTTACCACCACATTCATTCATTACTTTAAAGCTTTGGTGCTGTAGTATACTGCCTACGAAGAACTGCTAGTGTTGAGTAAGGTCGTGTTCGTGCTCTTCGGCGATCTTCGGAGAGCGTCGGTCAGCACGTTAGGTCATTTCGGCTGCTCAGCCCTCCCCTGCGTTAGCTCCTCCATAATCGGGCCCAAAACCTTTGCTGCATCACCCACCTCTCTTTTCGCTACAGCCGAGACACAGTCAGAACGCTGTAGATCTCAGGACAAATTTTTGCTGTATATTGCATCAGATGTCCCTTTGAAAAAGGACAAGTGGTACAAAAAAAAAGTTCGTATACCGATATGAGAAAACATATTCAAGTTAACACCTCTCATTTCTTCACACGTAATGTGTGCTGCAGGACACCAAAAACACAGATGAATAAACATTCAAAGTCAAATTTAAATCAAACTTTTATGGCAACAAATATGTCATTTTAACAAGACATTTTGCACTTCTGTTTTTTTTTTTTTTGTTTGTTTTTTGTTTGTTTTTTTTGTTTTTTTACTTTTTCAATTTTCTTAATGATTTCCAAGAAATTCCCAAATCCTGTAACCCTTTGAATACTAAATACTGGGATTTTTGTCACCCTTAATGACTACTAGGCATTTTACAGTGGTGTTCAGCGCAGTAACATCACACTCATTCACACACACACACAAAAAAAAAACCTATTGCTTGATGTGACATTTATAGATCAATATGCATAATTTTAAATTGATCATACTTCTCAGTCTGTAAACTCACAATTCATACATGATGTCCTTACCACTGATACTGGTAAAACAAAACATAAACATAACATGCACTTGTTTCTCCGCTTTCTTGAAAAACCCTCATATAAGAACTGGTGAAGCTGATTCTTCCTGTTTTAGACATTAATCCACCGCTTTAATCAGTAGTGGTTGCTGGTCGAAAGAGCTTATAAAGGTTTAAAATGAGTGCCAAAAATTATACCGGTGAAGCATTTCCCCCTCAACTCCATGACTTCCTCTGTAACGTAAAAACACTTTTAATTCAATAAAAATATGAATTACGCATTTACATGCGCATACTCACACGGATAATCTGCTCCACCCTCTCAGACCATAGTGGGAACAGTACTACGAACGGTAAGATATATTGAAAAGCTGGTGAACAAAAGGTGCATTTCCATCCCTTAGCAGGACTCTGGCAAGAGAAATCCTGCTTTGACAATCACTCCCCCCCTCAGTCACCCTCAGGGAGTTGGGTTTGACAATTCTCTACGTTAACCATTTTCACACCATTCTACAGAAAGGGACAGAGAGAAAGAGAGAGAGAGAGAGAAAGAGAGAGAGAAAGAGAGAGAGAGAGAGACAAATTAACAGTGCTCGCCGACTGGACGATGCAGTGGGTTTTCTACAGTGTTGTGCGAGCTACAGCGGTCTCAGACTGCGAGCAGTTCACCAAGGTCAGAAGTCCGCTTCCGCAGAGCTCAGCACAGAAAGTTTCTCGGGAGCATGTTCAGAAATCAGTCATTCCGTAAATAACATGCTCCCGCCCCTCAAACCACCCAACCAACCCCAAGAGCGGTCTCTTCCTCCCACGTATGTTAACACAATACAGTACATGCAGTCAGGCAAAATAAACGCGTCCCTTTTCCACGAGCCATCCGACCAGGGTCAGAATGCGGGAGAGAAATCGTCTCATTTGCATAGTTACGGCCGGCCCCTACCTGAGCAGGCTGCTCAGCGCTGACCGGTGTAGGCACGGAACCAGGAGGTGACGGAGGCCGCGGCTGAGGAGATCATCCCCCCGGCGTTGGCCGAGGGCTGGGAGGCCTGCATCGCTGTGCTCTGGGACAGATCCATCGGCTGAGACGGGATGTCGCAGAAACGCGGGCTGGGCACCGTCTCCCAGTCCGTTCCCAGGTCCGTCTCTTCGTCAGTCACGGCCTCGTCTCCGCTCTCCTCCGCCGGGCCCGCCGCCTCCGGCTCCACAAACTCCATGGAGTCCTCCAGGTCTGCGCTGACCTCGAAAGGCCCGGTTCTGAACACGGGGGAGAACGTCAGAGAGCAAGTGAGAGTCAGACAGTAACAGAACTGTAAAAATTGTTTTTTTTTTTGTTGTTTTGTTAGAAACATTCAGGGGAAGAGCTGTAAAAAGAACGTGTTTTTTTTTTTTCTAACCTGCCAATGTTCTTGTTGTCTGGGGAGACCAGAAACATGATGTTCCTCAGGGTATGATGAGGATGTAATAACTCACTGTCCACATGCTGGAGAAGAAACACAAGACAAACATGGTTAAATCCAATTTTATAAAGAAAGAAAAAAAATAAATAATAATAAAAATTAACGTATTTGAAGGGAGTGTGAAAGTGATGTGTCAGTGAAATTGTGCAATACCTGGGAGAAACAGAGATGGAGGATGTTTGTGTTGAGTTTGTTGACAGCGCGGGTGAACCTGTACCGACTGAGGTTATCGCCACAGAACTCGCTGTGCAGGAAAGACACAAACAGAGGACAACGCTATACATTTCACATGTCATCAACAAAAATAATAGTTTCAAAAAGCATATTCAAATCACTGCAAAATGGTTTGAGGGGTTTTTCGTTGGAACAGGTAGGGGGGGGGGGGGGGGGGAATACACTGCTACTGGCATATTCTGTTTTCTTTTCAATACGTTCATCCTGAAAACTTATCACGCTATAAAACCAAAAATATGCCATTAGAATATGAGCGCCGCACTACTATGACAATTCTTGAAGATAAATTAGTCAATCTGAATCAAAGCCAACATTTTGTGGTTACAAAAAAAAAAAAAGGGAGCAATTATTGCTGAACATTGCTCTATTACCTCAGGGAGAGTTTTCCTGAAAATGACTTACCTGTTGCATAACTTTTTGGGCAGGTTGACATCCAAAATATGAGAAAGGATATTGACTAGTTGAGTGGCATAGCAGAGGGCAGCACTGATGGTGTGAGCAGGGTTTATGTGATCCAGCTCTGTTAAGACAGATATGTTACATTTCAGGACAAAGTCAAAACAAAGTTTTTTCTTTTCACAAGTGGAAACTTTACATAGTCCTTGATATATACATACATACACATACAGTTCTAATCTAAGTAGACAAAACATGAAAAATGACATAAATTGCAACCTAAAACTCAAAAGTTCAAGCAACATACATAAGGAGACTATTTCTGAAGGGCCTTCTCTGTAGTGAATAACATGACACTGCACCTGGCTCCTGATTGGTGCTCTTCTCTTCTACCCAGCTGTAATAGGCTGAGCAGTCTCCATTGCTGGGTAGTGTAACATGAGGGCCAGTGATGCTAATGCTGGTCTCTCCGTTCTGGTCGTCCCAGATCCAGCGGCCAGACAGGTAGGTGGTCCGTCGGGCTTCGGCTAACTCGTTGACCGTACTGGAAGTCAGAGCCAGTTCACATTCTACTGAGTCCACTGGATCCCTGGGGGGGAAAAAACAGGCCATGGCATTTAAACTATGAACTTCAGCCAGAAGGCACACATACCAAACACACCTGAACACTGGAGACTTCAACATAATGCTGCTTTTCCCTGACAGGCCTTTCAGGCCTTACAGTACATCCATTTATGCTCAATCTTTATCCCAAAAAAACTTTAAGTCATCTACTTAGTCTCGCTGGTGGGGAAAAATCTACCAGTAAGTATTGCCTTGTATTATATTTATATCCCTCTCACTTATGAGCACTTCCCTAAAACACGTTTCTTAACCAACGGCACTTAAACACAGAACAGAAAACACGTGCTGTATGTTAGAAACAAAACAAAAACATATTTTCACCTGCTGCCCTGTTTCTCCTCCTGCATGGGGAAGATGTGGGTGGTGAGCTCCAGTATATGACCTCGTCGCACCTCTGCCAGGGCCTCCAGACGCCCCTGGAGCTCCTTCCCCCTCTTCTCTAGAAGTTCGCCGAGGCGACGGTTGTGGCGTTCTATCTTGTCCCTTTTGTCCTGGTGACGGATGGCGCGTCGCTGCAGACGCTGGCTCTCCTCTTGAGTACGTAACAGAAGGTCCTGGCCTGTGGACAGAAGAACAGACAGAGACACATAAGAGACACAAGAGGCAAAAAGACAGACTGATGTAACCTGATATTCTCTATTGATGCAATGATACAGGGCCTCATTATAAGAGAAGTGCCGTGAACTGGCTAGCTACACATACTGACTACTTTAACTTCTATACCTTAGGATCTGCTACAGTCTCCTGCCTATGCGATAAGGAGAATATGTAATGTTTTGATCAGCAATCTAATATCACAGTTACTGACAAAGATAAAGCCAGATCTGTTTTCCTGGCTGTGTGCCTCTCATCAGCTACATCTCTCACCAGACTTCACTTCTTCATTTCCGCTGCAAATGGCTTCTTTCAACTGCTCAATCTTCATCTTGCAAGACATGATCTTCCACTTCTAGAATGAGTAAAATGCCCAGAGCAAACAGAAAAGTTGACGGAAGTAAACTGTACATGTTTGGAAAAGGTGAGTATGCTCTTACATAATTCATATATATACTGTTGAACAGACTTACAAGTTGATCTGCCTTGACTTTCTTATCCATAGCTTTGATGACTCTAGATAAGGAGAGAAAGAGGTGTCTACGATCAATGCATTACCAATACTTAACAATAAACAATAAATGAATAAATTCACAAACAAACACCTCTGCCAAAACATAACATTGTGCTCATTTGCGTCTAATCTATTCATGCAAAAGTACCTTTGCTGAAGACTCTCCTTTTCATTTTTCAGCTTTTGAAGTCTTTCCAATTTTTCTGTGTATCTGTTGAGAGAGGAGGCACTTTTGTGACTTAAATGTTCGTGTGCTGAGCAGGAGAAGAGCGTCTTAACAACAATCTGAGTCAAAAACCATAGCAAAATAAAGAAAGAAGGGCGTCAGATATGATTTCACGCGCTCACAAGGTGTAGCAAAGGTATTTCGGGCTATACCGGCCCTGTTCTAAGGACCAAAGTCGCAGGTTGTAAACACACTCAAAAATGTGGTTTCTAAAGTGTTTGTGGATGTTCTTTAGCCTTAACTTAGAGTGATTCAACGTGAAATTCTTCCTTAAAATGGTATCCTGAGGCCAGGTTAGTGCTACTCGTATAATAAAATCTTGTCTTCGACATGACTCAGCTAGTTAGCCAACTGGGGTATCGCTAGCTAAGTAAATGACTACTAATGACAACTTTTTTCCATGGTCAAAATGAACTCAGTAGTACACCCACATACACGTGGTTGCCCAAACATTTACTTTTGAAGTGTGTACGACGTATAAAAAGGGTTGGGACAGCTAGATGGGGTTCCTTTGTTGTTTTCGTTGGGGCCAAGAAGCTAGATCGTTAGCAGGTAGCTAATGACAATTTACACCTTGCCAACTAATTTACCGTGCCTAGGTTCATTCTGATGGAACATTAGTCTCATCGCACAGCCGCTGTGCCACTGTTCCCACATCGGTACTGGCAAAATTAACGCACTAACATAACTTACCGTTCGGGGTTCCGTCCATCGAAATATACGAAATCGCCAGTCTGAATACATCGGGCACAAGTTAGTCTGCGTCGTGCAGTGTTACAAAGGGGGCACCTTTCAACTGCGACGTAAAGCCCCTCCGCATCGTCCACAGACTCCACCATTAGAGATCCCGGGGAAGCTACAGTTGGTACTGGACAATGTGATCGACTAGGTGGTCGGGGCCCTGGATATTCCCCCGATGTCCCAGGCTCACCAGGGCTAACGACACGGACTTCATTTGTAGGTGGGGATGCCATAATGCAGCCGTCTATCCGCGATTTATCGCACTGCTAAACTTACGATACTAAACGTTACATGTCTGTGGTCAAAATCAGAGACGGAAGCGTTACAGTACTGTGATTAGGACTCCTAAATTCAAGGACCAAAGAGATAGCTCTCTGGTCACTGTTGCCGTTCCTCTATGTACCACGTGATATGTTTTGTTTGTGTCTGTGTTGTCACGTGGGACAAGCAGTGCGTCTACCGTGGATGAGTGCGAAAAATTTCTTGATGCATACATACAGTATTTCCGCCACATGCTAGGTTTTGATTTCGACTAAAGGAAAATTGCGAAATGTCACAAGATATGAAACATTATTGCACAAAACAGCATTTCTTACCTTAAATATCCAAGAGCGAGAAGAAGAAGAGAGATTAAAGTCAACACTTAGTTAGATTATATTTACTTCTTGACTGTTAACAATTCGAATATATATTTTGTATTTATATGTATGTAGCTGTACATTCATATGCAGACAGCAGTGAGACTACAGCAAATAAATGCATCATTAACAAAAACCCCAATCACAAATAGTTTCATTCAGCACTCAAAATGAAATAATTTTAGAACATTGAATTCTCCTTTTAATAGGACATTAAGTGCATGACATCACCATGTATTTTTGTCCCTGACTGAAACTGTCCCGCCTACTGTTTTCTAAATCCTTTCAGAATGGGGTAGATATTCTCAAAAGCTTCATAGATCTCAGATCGTTCTTTAGCTCCTGAAATACATATTACATATTACAAATTGAAAATGAATAAATTGAATAGTGTAAAGTGCATCACTGCATTTCTTTAAACGCATTGCAACACATTAAAAAAAAAAAAGAAGCCGCTGAACACATAAAGATACAGTCTACAGTGCTGTCTAAAATACGCAGCCTGCCTTTGTGTTTAGATATAACGCTCTTACCCGTTAACACAACTTTTCCAGACACAAAAATCAGCAGAACAATGCGTGGCTTCACCATGCGGTAGATCAAGCCAGGAAACAACTCCGGCTCATAGCTTGAGGGTGGAAAGCAGCAGGATGGTCAGATGCACGATGGGTGACGTGAAGTATCCGCTAAGCATAAGGCCTGAGAGCGTGAGGTCATATGTCGTAGGCATACAGCTGTTTGTACAAACCTGCTGAACTGT
This sequence comes from Chanos chanos, assembly GCF_902362185.1. NCBI lineage: Eukaryota > Metazoa > Chordata > Actinopteri > Gonorynchiformes > Chanidae > Chanos > Chanos chanos. The sequence goes on from NC_044495.1 coordinate 7,728,235, forward strand.
TGATGAGTGAGAACCAGCCCCTCGAGACGAATTGGAAAACACACATCACAGCTGCCAACCATGTTCTGAATCTTAAAGTCGAGGAATTTGGCGGGAAAGCCCAGTTTCTGTACCACTCGAGCGTATTTTCGCGCAGCCAGGCGAGACTGCTCTTCACTGCCCGGAACAAACAGAAAACACACTTATTCTAAAAACAGAAGACACTTCTGTCTAGAATACATATGATTTTGTATCAAAAGGCCTCTTTCACCTCTTGGCTCCAGTGCAGACCATCTTGCCAGAGCTGAAGATGAGGGCAGTGGTCCTGGGTTCACGGATTCGCATGATGACAGCAGCAAACCGCTACACGGTTTGAATTAAACGAAGATATGACTTTGATTATAATCATGATGTTGCATTGGCTCATGCTAAACTCAAAGGATGATATTAAATACTGTTGTTCTTGCCCTCCACAAAATGCATCTCCTTGGTTAACACTCTTTTAATATAACATAAATGTTAAGAGACTGTAGTTTGGACACTGTAATATTGTTTGTGAAGAAGTATTAAACATCACGAAAACAAGGACCATGTAATCTGGAATATATGCATGGTCAAGGCAGGTTGACAACACACATAGTCCTTTCTATGTGCGCTGTGCTTACCTAGAACAACTTAAATAGGGCATGTTTACCTTTGGGTTGTACTCAGCATTACGAGCCTGAAGAGCAATGGATTTTAGGTCCAAAGGACAAGCCAGATTCACAGTGGACACAATGTTCCTGCACACGAAACAAGCACAAGGAACAAGACAGTCAACACACGTACCTGTCAGTAATATCCAATAGCTCTTCAGAAACCTGTGATTGTGCGTCAGAAGTTTATCGTTACATCAAACTGATTATTTCATTTTAAAAAAACAAAAAAACACTTTACGTTTCGGTCAAATGCCATTATAGAGATAAATAAACAAACAACAGCCCTTGCATGTGACACATCTCTGCAATTGGACATGACCATCTGTGACTGCTCATGTAAAATGACATACTGTAATTGAGGGATAATTCCAGAGCTCTCAGACACCGGGGTCATGGGAGTCATGGGGGTCATTGGGGTCATCGGGAGGGAGCAGAAGCCAGACGATACTGGCATGGTCTTGGGGTCAGTCGTGGCTGATTCCCGTGGAGTGCAGTCTGGGTAAACGCCGCTGTCCTCGTTCTCATTGACCTCCTCCACGTTTTTGGCAGGATCGTCCTGAGTGCTCAAGTCATCAGGCAAGAAGCTGAGGTCCAGATCTTCTGCCAGGTCCTTTTCTTCATGCTCACTCATCGATGATAGAAAAGATGCATCTTGAGGTTGTGAGGGGCCTTGTAAGCCTAAGTCCCCCTCAAATATGTAGTCACTTGGAACCTAGATGACAATGCAGAATGGCAGTGACATACAGTACATCAACAATTTTGCTCAGTAATTAAGATCTGGGAACGAGTCTTATGGGACAGAGGAAAGGTATCAAAAACATTTATTCTCATGATAGATTCAAATTGAATAAGTCCGTTTTGTGTTTATGACACCCATTTCACTGTATTAAAATCAAAAACCTCACTGGTATAATCTAATTAACGTTTTCAGAAGAGCTCTGTTAACATCAAATCAGAGTATGAAAACTAGAATATGACATTACGGAACACTGCAGAGTTGAATTCACCCCAAACGTATGCATTAGTCATGGTACTTAAAGCAGATCATTGTGGTTTGTGATTTTACTACTTACAGCAATTGACTGGTCAAAATAGTTTTCAAGTGCTGCCTCTTCATCCATGATAGATGAAATTTATTAAAGGGGCCATAGAAAGAAAAACGTTAAAATGTGTGTCTCATGTCTGTCGTCTTCGCGACTCCTAATTGCGTACACTCAGCTAATTGGCTGCATGTGTGAAACTCTTTTTAAAAGCTGATCATATAATTTGGTAATTCATCGGTAAAGAAACGTAGTGACTTTTGAGAACATATAGGAGTAAATATTCTACACGTAGCAAATAATTGTTTACAGCAGTAATCAAGAGAAATAATTATATATTTTTTAAATCCTGTCAAAGTTATAGCTCCCAGCGTAGTACCTTCGCCAAACAGGAGAGGGCGGTATGTTGCGCATGTTGATAGAGGTCAAATAATAGTCCGCCTTCTGCGCAAAAGCGGAAGAAACTCTGTCACTAGCGAGCACATTTAAATGTAGTATGATGAAATGTGCTGTCACACAATAAATGTACACATGTGTAAACGTTACACTAGCTTAGCACTTGACTGCGCTTAACCTCGCATATAACTATTTTAGAATTGCATTTTATGTAGATGTAAGTTGCCTCATGGCTTAAAAATGTGTAAGTTGTTCAAAACAGTTACTTAGCTAGCTATCCTCTGCTTGTCTTCATACATAGTTTTTATTAACATGTCATGGCGGGTAATATGGATAAAGTGAAGAAATGCTTGAAAGATTTCCCTAAAGAAGCGCGTGGTGAGTCTGGACATATACATGCTGTCATAAACATGGAATTCAGATATGTGGACAATTTAGGAAGTTGACAGTTCAGCTAAAAGCTGTTGTTTTTACAAAAACCGTTTTAGGTCCTTTATATGACATGACAAGCCAGAAGTTTACACGCAGTATGTGTATGGAACACACATACTGCGTACACATCTTCGCAACTGTTGCCCCTGCATATCGTGGGACAGATCCATAGTGTTTACAGCCATTTATTTACTTCAGGTCTGGGAAAATAAGTGGTGACGCTTGCAGATACAGCGAATAAACGTGTCTGTCGCTCCCCCTAGAGCTCTATTTAAACGACGCGGTGCCGTATTTAGATGGACCCCCGTCTCCGCTGGAATTCTTGCGAGAATGGATCTCTCCTAATAAGCCCTGTATTATACGCAACGCCTTTAATGACTGGCCTGCTTTGTCTAAATGGAACTCCTCATACCTCAGGTAAATGTTAAAGAAGATTTTTTTTAACATCATAGACGTAAAACTGTTGAAATGATCTTAAGTAGTCACTTGTTGTGCTGTTTTTTCTTACCAATCATATACCTCTACAATGACACTCTTAACAGGGACGCGGTTGGCTCGAAGGTTATCAGTGTGGCCGTCACTCCCAACGGCTATGCAGACGCAGTGAATGGTGATCGTTTTGTGATGCCAGAGGAGCGACAGATGACGTTCTCTTCGTTGTTGGACATTGTGGAGGGAAAGACGAAGAGCGCGGCAGTGTTCTACGTGCAAAAGCAGTGCTCCAATCTCACTGAGGAGCTGCCTGAGCTGATTGGAGATGTGCAACCCAACATCCCCTGGATGAGTGAAGCCATTGGTGGGTTTAGTAGATAGTAACCATAGGGATATGAGAGAGGAATTGAGTGAGCTATTCCATTTATTTTATTTTTTTTGAGACTGGGATAGGATCGCTGATTCTGTCAAATCAGGAATACAGTATTTTTCAAAATATTGCCATGTATAATTTAGAGAATTTAAGATTGGAGGTTGATACAGAAACTTTGTGTTTGTTGTTTGTTTGTCTTCAGGTAAATTACCTGATGCTGTCAATTTCTGGCTGGGAGAAGAAAATGCTGTCACGTCCAGTAAGTAAAACGGGTCACATTTTTATGCTGGGAGGCTCACAGCTCTTAATGTTGTAATCTTAACCCAGTACATTTTCCAGTACAAGTCAGATACCACTAATTGCACTACATTGTCGTTTGCTTTAATTCGGCTTGGGTTGAGCTCTGACTTTTTGGGTTTGGGTTTGGTTTTGGTTGCAGTGCATAAAGACCACTATGAGAACTTATACTGTGTAATCTCGGGGGAGAAGAAGTTCATCCTCCTTCCTCCATCTGACAGGCCATTCATACCGTACGGTAAGCAATCATCTTTTCCTATTTTCTCTCAAAAGTCTCATCCCAGAACATCTCAGAATGAAGCTCTGAAGATCGTGTCAGAGATCGTGTTTGCTCACGTGGTTCTTTGTGTGGCTTTTCTCAGAGCATTATCAGCCAGCCACATACAGAGAGAGGCCGGACGGCATCTTTGAGATAGTGGACGAAGAGGATGCCGACAAGGTGAGGGAATATTGATGAAAAATTTATTTGGGTGGTATGTTTCACAAACAGTTTTCACGCCAATTCAAGTGAAAAATATATGTGTGCTCCTAACTAGAGATAACAAAGTGTCCTCTCAGAATGGTGAGGGAATTCAGAGGATTTTAGGATTTTGTATTGGAAGCGACTGCTGTTCATTTCAGACTTTTGATATCATAGGTGTTTTCTGTCACAAACCAATCACAGCATGGATTCAGAGCCCCTTTCATTTCTACTGATTCTCAAAAAACGAAACGACTTTGCCAGGTGCCCTGGATCCCACTGGATCCATTATACCCAGACCTGGAGCGTTACCCTTCGTACAGATTAGCACGGCCGCTCCACTGCACTGTGAAAGCGGGGGAGATGCTGTACCTCCCCTCGCTCTGGTTCCACCACGTCCGGCAGTCTCACGGATGCATAGCAGGTGCTGTGTCAGAGATTGTCCTCATCTCCTGTATATCCATCAGATTGCATTATATTGCATTCTGTATTCTTTGAATAGCTTATATAGCTGAGAGTATATAGCAGACTTAGAGGGAAGTTGCACTTCAGTGTTTAGAGTACAAGTTGTATTTTAACGGTTAATGATATCCTTTAACACAAAATTATGTGTGTGCTTTTAGAAAGCGAATTCAAAATCTGGAATATTTTTTTCTTTTTTTTTTTTCCGTCCATGCAGTGAATTTCTGGTATGACATGGAGTATGACATCAAGTACAACTATTTCCAGCTGCTGGAGTCTCTGAGTGGAGCAGTGGGCACGCTGTGATGCGGTGACTGTATAGACACTTTCAGGTCACGTCTCAGATTTCCCCCAGTGGGCCCTTGAGCTGTTCAACCACAATGAAGTACAGCAACATATTAAATTTCATCACAACGCTGGGGTTTTATATGAAACAGGAACTCAAACACATCTTCCCAAAAGAATCCAGTGTGAGTCAGGAGAGAAACAAATGTTATGCTGAAGCAAACGTTTGCGCATTGCACGCGTTTTGATGATTTTGTGATTTTAGCTGTCGCATTGAGAACGTCTGGGTGGCGTGTTGCAAAGTGGCTTTACTGAAAAAAAAAAAAAAAGACAAAATTCTTTGATGTAAGGAATGACTGCAGAGCAGCCTCTGCAATAATAAGTGTAAATCAAATGAATATGAAGTGTAACACAGCCTGCAAACTCTCCACAAACCTTTAACAATCAAATGGGGGGAAAAAATAGTCAAACACATAATGTAATAAATACATTTTATTCATTTTTTTTTCCTTCTGATTGTATGTAAACACTGAAGGTAGAAACACTTAACTTAAGGTTGGTGCAAAACATAAAACAAGTCACAAGTTTCGAGAAAAGAAACAGTCTTAAAAAACATCAAATGGTCCACCTATAACTTTAGACTAAGACTCCATTAACTGCCATACAAAAGCCAGGATCAGCGCCAGTTGCCTACAGACATAGCATTGAATGAAAGAAGTCTTAATGTTTGTTCAAGAATGAATGAATGAAGAGCAAGTCTAATGTTTACATCATCAACATCGTGGAAGAGAGGAATTTTCAGTTAAAAGCCTAAATTACGGGGGCACCACATCCCAGAGACGGTTTACAGTGACAACACATTTATGCCACGATTACTCCGGGAAATCTGATTGTAAGACACAAATTCCTAATCCTTTTTTTTCCAAATCCTTTTTTTTTTTTGTCTTTGCCCATAATTTGGGAAGGAGCCACATAACAACTTTAAACCTTGTTCATTTCACATTTGTCGTATTCGATTTTTTGCACTCTGATGTGGTGTCCCTGTCAGTGCCACCAGAAGAACTGTCTTTCAGTTTTAGTCTTTTTCTTTTCTTTTTTTTTTTATGGCAGTTGTATTAAAAGGTTGCAGACTATTGGCTGGAATGTGTGGTGTTCTGGGAGACAGCCTCCAAACATTGTCGTTAACTTAAAAATAAAACATCTGCGTCCCCGTCTTTCGAACGAAATTGTTTACAACAAATTGCTGGTTATAAATTTAAGGCACCTATTTCCTTGAGTCATTTTACGGCATCAGTTTGGAATACAAAAAGGCTCTGTAAATAAAATTGCTATAAAAATCATTCTGCAAAATGAACGAGTGGGTCAGAGGTTAGAGGCTGTCATTTTGGATAATCCCCAGTTTATTGTTCTCTCCAACACTTATCTATCTCTGGTGACACTGAGTTTTTTTCTGCCTGGAACACTAATATCTGACACTGTCAGCATCCAATATCAAAGCAAACACACTGTACAACATAAAAAAGGGGCAACTCTCCACCCCGTTTGACCTATTGTGTCTGAATAAATATAGTCACACGTCCCAATTCAACTTGAGAATATTTCCAACAAATACAACATAAAAAACACTCCGTAAGATAAAACTGGTTTAATCTGGCTTGTAAGACTTGTGATGGGCACTAGTCTCTCGTTTTTTTTTTTGTTTGTTTTCGATTTGTTTATTGCAGAACATTCTAGAACATGACCCGCAAGCCTAGTCCTTTCTGGCAAAAACTTTCATGGTTCTGGTGCGTGAATTAATTCCTTCATAAGTCAGAAAGAGGACAGTTTCAAAACAGTATTCAAAAGAAAAAAACAAACAAAAAAAAACTAACCAATATTTAAAATTCCAATCTTCTGTTGAGTCCATTTACCCTCTGAAAAGCTTAACAAGCAGGCCAGATGGATATGATGAATGGCCTTCTTGAAAGACATGCATGTCGCTCTATGATTATCACTTTAAATAAGCACCAAAACTCGCGAACAAACATCTCAGCAGTTTTACTACGGGGTTAAATATCCCTCACGCAATGCTTATGAGGACTGTTTCAATACACTACTCTCATATCCTCTTCAAGATAAAACTACCCAATGTTTAAAATGCCCATCTCCTCGATGGCGTTCAAATATTAAGCCTTTTAAGTCCATTTATCTGCTTTAAAGCGTCACGAGCAGGCCAGTTAACATGACCCCTCGAAAACATGCACATCATTCCATAGTTATCATTTAAAGTAGCATCAACACTAGCAAACAAACATCTTACGGTTCACTATGGGGTAGAAGGGTTATAATATTTGGCAATGAGGTGAGAGTAATAGAGAGAGAGAGAGTGCATGTGTGGCTAGGCATCACACTAAACAGGGAGGTAGGGCGGTGAGTATTACTGTCTGTAGTGCAGTCCAGCTGTGCCAAAGTCATTGACGTTTCATCCATAGAGTCCTGTGTCTCTGTGCTGTAGTGTTTTTTTTTTTGTTTGTTTTTTGTTTTTTAAGAAGACTACATTCTCCAGTGCGCACTCTTCACAAACTCCCCCTACACTAAGGAGGGCAGCACACGTTCAAGAGTCTAGCAGGACAGACATGTATTTTATTTCTCTACAACCTGGAAACAAAAGAAACGAGAAAACGCCTCCTTTTGGAAATTTTAATCTGTAAAAACGTGGACTTAAAAACAAACAGGTTTCAGTTTGGGGGGGGGGGGGGGGGGGGGGGGGGGGTGCAGCGCTGCTCCTACTTCAGCAGCATGGCTTGGTGTCCTAACTTGCCCGAGGAAAAAGAAAGGATGTTGGATTTGGAGGAGTGTCTTAGAACTTGTTGTCCATCCTTTTTTCCACGGCCTTCAGTAGGAGCTCTGAGTACTGCTCCAGCAGTGCCAGCGTTCTGTCCTCCCCCGTGCCCGCTGCCCTGCCACCCTGCAGGCACAGCGAGCCCTCCGGACCCGTGCCGGGCGCATTGAAGGACAGGGCGTTCAGCTCGACCCGGACCACCTCGAACGCGTCGGCCAGAACCCTCGTCATTTCCTGCAGTTCTTGACTTGGTTCTGTGGTGCTGTTCAGCTGCAGGAGACAACAGAATAAAATCACACACACACACACACACACGCACACACACACACGCATTTCAGTGAAATGACAATAGAATAGACAAACGGACAGTTCAATTCGTGCTGGTGCAGATGTGGGTGACTAGGTGTAGGATGAGGACAGTTGAGTGCTGCTGACGTACCATTCTGTAGAGCTGTGAGGCCCTTTTAAAAGTGCTCTGAAGTTCACTAGCCACAACTCGGCACGAGTCCACACTGAGAGAGGGATCTGAGGATGAGAGATTAGATCTTATTATTATTTCTGTACTGCGATAACAACTTCTGTTTACTTCTAGCAAAACGACACTATAAAAGAAATTCCATACACCATCAGACCTTTTGTTTTTGCAGTAGGCTCTGTCCCAAAACTCTTACATTACTCTGCGATGTTTTAATAATTTCTAATAAAATCACTAAATTTTTAGGAAGTGTGTGTCTGCCAAAACAGTACAAAACAACACACAAATGGTTTCTGGATTGTTCTTCTAAACTACCGTTAATCCAGTTAATTAGGCAGGTGACAAGGAAAGAGCACCGAAGAGAAATGGGACAATGCCCAATCATCCCAATGCTGACCCACCCCAGGTCTGTACATCAAAATGGAGAGTGAAAGGTGAAAGACAAGGCAGGACAGGAAGAGGAAAATGGAGAGTTACACATGCACGCACACACAAACAATGAATGTGATTAATGAGAGGACACCGGCCTCACCCTTAAGGTAGTAATGGTTAATGGACGGACAAGGTGGAGAGAACATGGAGGAAGAGGAGGAGGTGGAGAGAGGCCACAGCCCAGAGGAAAAGAAGTGTTTGGGCAGACCCAAGCCCAGACGCAGTGGCAGAGATGAAAGAATGAGGGAGGACTGGCGGCCCAGCAAACCTGTATCCAGCGTTCCTTGAGCTTGCAGGAGGATGGGTCTGACCTGGGAGGAGTGCTCTGTTGAGGAGGAGTCCTCTTTTACCAGCTGTGCAGTCGAGTGCGTCTCTGATGAGTCCGCAGGTTCCTCTGAACAGAACTGTATACTGAGAACACACTGTTCTGGCTCTTGGCTCTCAGGAGGCGCTGAGACAGCACACTGAGCAGTGACTGGCTGGATGTTGCTGAAGGGGGCCTGAGCTGGACCCTGCAGAGGCGACACACTCGCTGGAGATTTTGCGGAAGTCTCGTCTTGCTGAGGTTTGGTGGCCTTGCTGCTGAGGGGGAAAGAGGCTACAGAGGGCTTATCTGGAAGAGATTTGGAGATGTCCAAGCTCAACTGGGGACGGGCGCTGCCCGGCACCTTGACGTGGGGTCCTTTGGAGGAAGCACCACTAAGGGTAGGGATGACAGCAGCTTGGGGGGTGGACATTAATGGAGAGGGGATCAGGACCACTGGGGTGGTGGGTTTGCTGGAAGAGCTGCTCCTGGAATTGGAGGTGTCTGAACCGGATCCTCTACGTGACTCGGACGACCCGGACTCCTCGCTCCCTGTCTCGGCTACGTTCAGGCTGTCGCCCATGGACACGGAACGGGACATCTTGGCCATGGAGCTGGTGGTGGGACTCATGTAGGAGCGAACCTTGGCCTTAGAAGCAGTGGGGCTGACCACAGGGACGCTGGGAAGAGTACGCCGGGGTGTGGACAGAAGGCTTCGCTCAGTTTGCTGGGGTTGAGGGCGTACTTCTTTGGAAGGGCGACTGGGTGCGTGAGACGTGTCGGCTAAAAAAAAAAAAAAAAGAAAGAAAAAAGAGGGAGAGAGAGTAAATTTAGCAGGAAGAGATAATTCACAGATTTTAGTGATTGACGAAATTTAACCGATCCGTCTAAAGATAATGCAAGAGAAGACGATTCTTTTAGGAGGTCTTCCAATGGATGTCTGACTTTGCTTCTTACTGAAAGCCAAAACTGCACGCCTCAAAATTAAAATGTAATTTTGCCACTCAGTGCATTTAACGCATCCTCAGACATTACAGAACATGAACTGAACTAAAAGTCACGGATCATATTTGACCTTCTGTTGAGATGTTCTGCACTGACTGGGACTTCCTCAGTCCAGTAGAGGCTCCTTGTGCAGCTATTGCTTTAGCGACTGGGCTGGTGACCCTGCGAGAGTCAGTGGCTGGGGTCTTCTTTTTCTGAGTGGTCAAACGCAGCGCTGGCCCTTTCTCTGAAGGGCTTTCATCCTCCTGCCCAACAGTTCCTCGGTCCTCCATAAGCGGGCGCACCTCTGAGACAAGGGGTCGCACTACTCCACTAGCAGCCTTTACTTCCCCAGTTTTGTTCGGAGGGAACGGAAATATGTTCCTGAGAGAGAGAGAGGGAGAGAGAGAGGGAGAGAGAGAGAGAGAGAGAGAAGGAAAAAAAATGAACCTTTCTAGATTCCAGTTATTAAAGTATGAGGACTGATGTTTTTTTTTTTTTTTAAAAAATCGTATCCCTATTAATGTCCTTTATTTCAAAGCCTTGTTGAAGCTAATAATTGAGCAGTGTCCTACCTGCCCATGGAGCCCTGGGAGAGGAACTTGGATGAGATGCTAACACTGTCAGCGCTGTTCTGACACACTTTAACTGGGCTCGCTGGAAGAAAAAATAAGGAATCGGCATTAAAACACGACCAATTTCAAATAATTAGTGCCGCTTACACATGAACAAATAAATACATGTACACGTGTTAGTGTATGTTTCTGACCTGAGGTGTTGAGGTCTGATAAGTTGCCAAAGTGTTTCTTGAGGAAGGTCTCCTGGTCTGGAGTCTGAGGAATGGAGATCTTACTCGAACTCCGCCTCAAAGTCTCCTCCTCTTCTTCCTCATCCAGATCCTCTATCTCCAGCTCTGATGAGTTCCCATCAACACTTAGTGGCTCTGTGGGTTCTGAGTCTGACACACACAAAGCCACAGATTTAGAAGACATGGGGAACACTCTGGAATATTCTGTCCGACACTGTGTGTCACTGTCATCTGCTGCGTGTCCTGCAACACCACTTTTTCCTTATTGCAGGTCAGTGTGATGAATAAAACCTTGTAAAAATTTTACTCAAAAAGTGTTGGTACCCCCCACCCCCACCAAGTTAAAGAGAAACAGCCACTCTTCACTGCTGTGCCAGGTTGTCTATAAGTTTGCCCCTGCCCTCCGCTCTTTATCTTTGTGTGACTGTATGTGTGATCCTAAGTTTCCAAACCTTCTCCAGGCTGGTCTGGGCTGGACAGTCGACTGCTGGGGTAATCCACGGAGCAAGCGCTATCTGGACTCTGCTTCTCATGGCATGGGTTGCCTTTAGGACCTCTTGCCTGGGTACTGTGTGGTATTTCCCTCACCTGGTACTCACTGATAAAAAAAAACAATAGACAGACAACTTTTTCGTGTTACAGAAATTGTCCTCACTTGTGTACAAGAGGAGAAAGAAAAGGATAGATAATGGTCTGTTTCTCACCTGCCAGCCATGCTGACCTGGTCATCACAGCCCTCAGGATACAGGACAAGTCCCTCAGTGTCAGGAGACCGTGGGGAAAGCTTGATGTATCGAGGCCTTGGGCGGTCTCTCTGACCTCTGTCTTCTGATTCCTCAACCTGCAGAGTGAACAGACAGAGAGAGAAAGAGAACATTTTATTTTATCATATGATGAGTTGCATTTCCCTTCAGAATTTTGTGTAACAAATCTATTTTGGAGAGCTAACTTCCAGAACAGATGTGTTAGGCTATCTGAGGATATCAGATTGTAATCGGATACATGAGATTCAGTGTGTGACGAGGTTGTGAAGAAATACATTTCAAGGGGGAGAGTCTGGAAATGCAGTTTAAAGACAATGCTGTCCAAGAGGCCAAGGAGTGTTCTCTGTTTCTACTCACCCATCCAGCAATGGTCTGGATGCTGATGGTGCTGCCAAGGTCTTCCCCTCTGGGGGGCTGTCTGTCTCTCTGTACTGCAGGGGTCTTAATGGGGGATGGGGGCATAGCAAAAGACTCCAGCTGCCTGAGGTCCAGCATGGATTTGACCATTAGTTCCATGTTGCCGATCCGCCTGGACCAGCGCCGCCTCGGCCGCGGTCCCGAACTGTCAGACTGACCAGCTGCCTCAGAGCGCCTGACAGTTCCGGAAGAATCCTGAGGGGAGGGAAAGAGGAGATGAAGAAAATTAGAACCGATACCAAAGAACAAAAGAACAAAAGTCAAACAAAAAATGGGGAAGAGCAAAAAAAAAAAAAAAAAAGACAATCGAAGCTGGAAAGGATATTTGGAGAACTCAAACAGGGAGCCATTTAATGCTGTCGGGAGAGCTTGCCATAAAGAGCTCACCTTTTTAATGTTCTTGGATTGAGAATTGAGTGTATTGTGCTGTTCCTCTGAGGCACCTTGAAAACAGCGCAGAAAACAGAAAAATCCAGGTCAGCCAACACGGTTAAGAAAGGCAAAGTAATGAACCGTTCCCTATGCTAGAGCTACTGAACATGGGTGCGTTACCTGTCTCTTCCCCTGTACTGCTACTGGATGACATATGAGGGAAAATCTCTTCATCTTCTTCTTCAATACCCTCCTCTTCCTCTGCATCCTTATCGCTGTCTGAGGACATGGTGGCTATGGGAGGAGCACTCTGTACTTCTCTCCTGGTGCTAATCGAACAACCATTTACAAAAATACTTAATTACTGAGAGAAGATAAAAGCAGAGCTGTTGAACTGAGTAGAATTACACAAATTCAGAATTTCAGATATACATGTGTGTGTGTATGTGTGTGTTTCTGTGTGCGTATATTTTTACCTAAGCGCGTGGTGTTTGTTTGGGGGTGTCTTCTGGACTGGCCTGCTGGCCTGTTTGAGGTCAGAGAGACGCTGTCGCATGCTTATGGTTAGCTCAGGGTTTAGCCTCCACACAAAGATACAGCTAAAATGATTAAAAAAAAAAAAAAAAAGACACGATACTGTCAGTGAGATAAGGAAATACACTGAAGTAACACATGTAAGACATTCCTGAACATGAAGGTAAACAAAACACTGTGACCGTCACAGCTTGAACAGAAAACAGTCCTACCTGTCACCCGACACAGAGATGAGATGCTTGCAGTCATTGGTGAACTTTATTCCGGTAACAACCTCTGTAAACAGGCAGAATACCGTTACAGAAAGGCTAAGGTGGTACAGCAAGCAAAACTGCGACGTCACACAACTGAAAATTTGAATATTAAGGTGCGGTTTTCGCACCTCTTTGCTACCGAACAAGTAATGACAGATTTTCACATTATGTGTATGATGGATACATTGATTGATTTGTTTGAGGGGCATTACCGGAGTGTCCAAACATGGTGGCCACACACTCTCCAGTGTAGAAGTCAAAGATGCTGATGTTCTTATCTGAACAGCTTGTGGCCACGTACAGGCCGGAGGGATCTGTCTGGACCTGAGACATACAGTTAAGTTCAATAAAACTCAATACTACAATCACCAATTTCTTTACCCAGTTATATCAATGTTGTTCTCCAGATTCTATACATTCAAAGGCAAATATGGTGCTTTAGATGAACATCTTGGATGTTTACACAAAATCTACAATAAGGATGGAAATAAGGGGGGCATGGTCAAGGGTTGGAAACTTCTGGTATATGGGACAAGCTTGCCTGGCATGCTGATTGGTGAGAGGGGAAGAAAAACAATATCGCCAACTCGGTACCATACTTTACTGGCTGTTTTCTTTCCTTCATTTTTAAACCTCTATGAAAGGTTAAGCACCGACTCCTTCTGACCCAATGGCCACCACTAGACAGTGTTTCTTTTTTGAACTTAAGGGCATAAAAGCAGACTGTTAATCAAGATATTGGATTTCATCCAATTTGTTGTCCACACTGTACTCCCGAACTGGACTTGAACCCCTGACCTTGAGTGATCTGGAGTTATATGGATACACAATAACCAAGCAGCTGTCTGCATTGTAGAGATCCCTACCTTGATAAGAGTTCCATCCTCTCCCTGAGAGCCCTTGTAAACCTTCTTCTGTTTACCATTGCTGATGTTAAAGATCCTGCGTTAGAGAGAGAGAGAGAGATGGTTATGCAACAGTGGGGGAAGTACGTATGACAGTGATTACCACTGAATTATCACTAATAATTTGGAACCGTTGGATTTTCGCTCAATCTAAATCTTTTTATCTTTGAGCTGGAGTGTTAGCTAATAGCAAATGCTGCTTATGGCCACTAGGGTGCACTGTAACATAGAAGCTATGGATCTGCCAGCTGTACCCTGAAGGGCACCCAACCGTGGTGCCAACCCAGGGAAGAACTGGCAGTGCGTGAAGTCTTTTTATCCGTCTTACATAAGGAACAAAGCAAAGCCTGTGCTCCTTTAAAACCCTGCCTGCGTTCCAAAGTCAAAATCCAGTGAAAGAATCCAGTAAAGTGGCCTGTTTGCTGTGCATGGCCTATTCAGACTCTGGGTATTTGTCAACATTTTCTGTCTCACGAGCATTTGGTCCTGCCTTTCAATAAACAGACACAAATAATAATAATAATCATAATAAAAAAAGATGTTGTTTACAGTGAACGAGTGTCTTGAGGGGGAGCCCTGCATGGGTATATTCATCAGTCTTTAACATTCCAGGCATATTATTATATCATTACTCACAATGCAGTGATGACTTGAGGATGGGCTTTAGAAAAACAAAGAGTTGAGCGTGTGTTTTTTTTTTTTTCCCAGCAGAGTTGAATCCTTTTTAACAAGTTATTGTTCAGAGCAAATACAGCATCAGATACTGCAGAATAAGTGAACTAAGACCCGGTAACCGGGCAGACAGTAGACTACAGACCGGCACTTGTGTGAGTAAGCACATGGTCCACAGCATGTCTAGATCGACTGGATTAACTTGACAAACGACTAATCCCATCCTGTAGTCTCAGCACCTGGAGGCTAATCCAGCTACGCTGCTCCAGACACACTCCACAGGCTAATCCAGCTACGCTGCTCCAAACACACTTCACAGCACAGTGTGGTTCTTCAAGTTTATCTCAAAGCTCCGCACGTAAACCTTACGCACTCACGCCCACAAACATATCAACAGATATATATATATATACACACCCATGTACAACCAACATGCACATGTTAGCAGAGAGACAGACAGACAGACGGGTACAAAGAGTTGACACAACAGACTTAAGTCATTACACAGAAACAGTCACTCTCACCTTATGCTACGATCCTGGCAGCCAATAGCGGCGTATTTTCGCGTTGGGTCAATAACCATGTCGTATAGAGTGGTCTTCCTCACTATGTGATGGGTGCGTGTGAATTCTGTTCCTTCGTCTGACTGTAAAGAGATGGTACGTGATAAATTCTCCTAAGGCCAGAGCAGTGCTGGTAAACTCTCCACTTGGACCATTTTAAACAACATAATCAATGCACATTTCAGGTCAGTGAAGACGTTCACATGTTATAACTTCATTATAACTCATGAAATAAAAGAATGAATAAAACTGGAACGGTGAATGGGGAAAAAAAACATGTAACTGTGAGAATCTTGTCGGAAAAAACTCTTAATTCACCAACAATAGAGTCATAGTCTGACTTGGATATGAAGTGGCTGAGTGGTAATTAAGTGATGAGAAGAGATTAGAGGAAAACTATAAAAAGAGCTGGTAACAATAGGAGAGAAAGAAAAGAAGACGAATATCTCACTCTTTTACCTCTGAGATGAGTAATAAATATTTTACAAATACCGATTCAGAAAGTGGCGTCTAGAGTTAAGATAGTCTTTCAAGTATTCCCCACGATCCTTTATTACTATTAATGGCAAGTTCCAACAAGTCCAAGTGTTGCGATATAACCGTCTTCTATTATCAAAACAAGGCTCCTAACCATTTTAGCCACATCAAACTTTATCATTACTCATGTTTACTTGTTCTTTGCTTTGCTGTTGCTACGCTTCATGTTGACCTTACGTTACGTTACAGTTACGGTTTCCCTACCATGGTTCCGCCTGTTCTACACGGCCCCGCACTGGACACATTTTTATTAGCTTCCGCAACACAGATGTTCACCCAAAGATTTTATATAAATGAATCACGGAAAACAAGGCTGCTCAAAGCAGCATTAACAGGACTTTCTTTGAATCCCAGCGGATTCTGCGAAAGACTCTGGAATAAGGGGGGGATAAAGAGCATTTATATGTGCTGCCTGCCTGCTGTTGCCAGAGCAGGGGAATTGAACTAATTGCCATACAGGTCAGGTGGGTTTCGTAACAGGATCGAGGCCCTCTAACCTGGAGGTTAGGGAGTCATGAGGCTCAGGAATTTGACAGCAGTTAGAGGGTAGGGTTAAGAATTAGCACTCTGGGCCTAACTGAGGCCCCTCTGTCTGGCAGGGTTTTTTTTTTTTTTTTGGTTGTGTTTTGTTTTGTTTTGTTTTTCACAGGTTTAAGAATACTAAGAGGTCAGAAAGGAATGCCAAAGGCTCTAGGAAAGTTTCTCTGACTAAAGGCAATGTGTACAATGTAAGCCAACAGTGTGTGTGTGTGTGTGTGTGTGTGTTTGTAACTGGGTCTTTCTGTGTAACAGTACAGACCTCTGTACTCACCTTCTGCGCCGTGCGGAAATAGACACTCTTATCTGCTCCGCAGCTGATCATCCGGACTTTTCCGTCATTAGCTGAACATGGACAAAACACACAAAACCAACGACTCATTAACACAATACATGCACCATAATGTATAGTTATTTCCAGAATAGCTGTAAAAGGCCAAAGCCCACAAACTGAGAGTGGAGGCTCTTAAGGCTCGTAAAAGACTGAAACTCACCAGCGAATCGCACGGCTGTAATAGAGGAAGAATGTTCGTCCAGTGTCTGCAGCAGGCCGTACTCCCTTTCCGCGTCCAGAACGTGGATCAGCCGGTCTCTGCTCGCCGTGGCCAAAAGCTTCAGTCCTGCAGAGCACAAGGGACACCAAAGCCACCCCCCCCAAAAAAAAAACCATTAGCTCATTCATACACCAAACATTAACCTCTTATATACACTTTAACAAATAGTACCATACTAAACCCTACAAAGACGTGACCGCAAACACTGCTGTACTCAACCCCACGCAAATACTATAACAAACACTACTGTACTCAACCCCACATATACTATGACAAACAATCCTGTATTTAACCCAACACATATACTATAGCAAACACTGCTGTACTTAACCCAACACATATACTATAACAAACACTGCTGTACTCAACCCCACACATATACTATAACAAACACTACTGTACTCAACCCCACACATATACTATAACAAACACTACTGTACTCAACCCCACACATATACTATAACAAACACTACTGTACTCAACCCCACACATATACTATAACAAATATTACTGTTATCAACTCTTTGATATACACTATCAAACCCTATATACATAGTACAGTAAGCACTTCTGTACCCAATCCTACAAGTCCACTACAACAACACAGTACCATACTCAACCCTAATCATCCTACAGCATTCAACTAACATATAGACCAGTAGCTGAGAATCACCCCATACATACAATACAAAAAACGTGAAAGTCCTCATCCTAATAGTACAGTGTGTTAACTGTGAAAGTACTGAGCCCTATCTCAGTCTATGGTGCCAAATAAAATGGCTCTGATTAAAGACTCTCATTACATGCTGTCTATGTTGATGGGTTTAACGGTGAGGGTAGGGTGTCTTTGTTGCGTGAGACTCCTATAAGCACACGCATGAGCAACTCTTTAACACCCAGGCCACATGCTGACTAAATCACACTTTGTTGGAGTGTGCATCAACAGAAAACAAGCTCTGGGGTGTCATCATCTCTTCGAGATAAACTCTTTTTTTGTTGGTTTTCAGAGCAAGACACAAACAAGTTTCTACTGCTGTGGACCTTGCATGAGCTTAAACACTCATTAGTGTTGACAAAAAAAAAAACAAAAAACGCTAAACAGAAGGATTTTATCTTTCTAAACAGGGTCAGCTCATGCAACTTTTAAATGCGTTTTTAAAAATAGAAAACTACCATGTGGAATAAATCTATGTAAAAACAAACAAAAAAACAGTACTAAACAACAAACCGCTGTGAAATATTTATTTGCACTAAATTGCCAAGCAGTTTTGGGAGGAAAGCATTGTCTTTCCGCAACCCCAGTGTTCAACCAAGCATCCAGCAATCTGTCTTAATAAACAGCATCCCAAATCGAATGAATTCACATTAACTTAATTGCTGCGTGGCAACAACAGCAAATGAAAATGGAATACTCTCCCTCGAACTTGATGAAATTTTTTATTCTAAATCTACGGCTCTTAATTCCATTTATCGCTGAAAGTTCTATTCCCGTTTTATTTTCTCTCTCAGCCAAAGTGCATTTTCAGACATTTGTCCGCTGGAAGAGTCAAGCGGATTCGAAAGCAGTCAAGCGGCAGTAGATAAAGAACGACAGACATCGTGCCACAGACTGTCTAAACACAAGCGCTATTTGAAATGCAAAGCAATTCCCCTTCGTAATTGTCCTGGGATATTCTGGTCAATTGCAATACAACAGGGGTAACGTTTAACACATTTGCATGTTTAAGTAGGTTGACCATGATCTCATCCCTTAACTCCTCTGCTCCAATGAGTGGTGTCAAAAGACTAAAAGCATTAGCGAAAGGGAACTCGATAATAACAAAACTATCCATGAAATGACTGCCAGGACAGATGTGTTATCTTACAGAAAGGCTGAACGGGGACAAACTGGACACGGGCCATGAATATAAAACCCTGCCCAGGGAAGCATATGGTCCGGTCCGGTCCAGTTCACAGAGAACACTTTACAGACACCAGTAAACTTGTGTACCAGGTATGCACTTGAAGCTAAATCTATACAGATTTACAAGAGCTTACTGAATGGAGGCTGAATTAGTAAACAGTGAATGCCGAGTATGTGTGTGTGTGTGTGTGTGTGTGTGTCTGTGCATGGGTGTGTGGGGCTGGGCCAGCACTGGAACTAAAAGGTAAAATGGTAAAGTGCACATGCTAACCAAACTCCCGATCTACATATTAATATCACGCAAAGCTATGCCATCTCTTTTATTTGTTTTCAGTTTTGCCTCCGTCTGTAATTTCTCCACCCTCACGTGAAATGCAGCTGCAAGAGCCTGTGATGAAGTGCTAAAAACATCTGCTTAGCATCTGAGTTAGCGCTGGTTAGTGTGATCTGCTGGTGGTCCTGGTTTGGAGGCTCCAGAGGGCTGTGCAGTTATGGTTGCACTTACCCGTTTCAGGCTTAGAGTATTCCAAACACAGGATCTCTGAGTCGTGGGCCTGCACGTTCAGGATCTCTTCCATGCTCTGAAGCTCATGGATCCTGCAAAAGAACAACACACACAGAGCCCTGAGGATGCTGGATTTATGAAGCGTTTTAGTATCTGTGTATGTTCAAATCCGCAAAGATTTCGAGAATAAATCCACCATCTCTCTTGGGGTCGCATGGTGAATCAATATTTATAAAATATTAATTGTGTTCAGAGATGTACCAGAGAATGACTGGGCTCAACAAACCATAAAATCTTATTGATTAAAAAATAAAACATGTACAATATGTTTGAAATGACAATAATAATTAAAAAGCCTGTAAATACAAATAGTTTAAAAGTCACATAAAATGTTACAGCTATTTTGTCATTTTCAGTGTTAATTCTCCTCAGAAAAACAGATTTACGGCAGTGAAAAGCAGACGGCTGTATCAGATATATCGGGAAGATATGAGACCTCTATGTTTAGCTGGGTAACCTTTAAGTTAATTGTGCATATATTTGGTGTACCTACATAATAAGCCTCTCTGAATCTAATGCTCACTGAACACTCAGTGAATCACAAACACACACCTTAACCTTTCCGTCAGACCTCAGAGGGTTAATTAGCGAATAATCTGTTAGCAGAACTGTGCTAAGTAGCGAAATGAAAAAATTTGAAAAAAGAAAAAAGAATAACACAGGCCTTCCCCAGGGGACAAACCTCAGGGTTCCATTGCGGTCCCCCGATGCCAGGTGCTGCCCATCTGGGCTGACACACATGGTCCTAATGCCCGTCCTGTTTTCAGAAGTCTGTGGATCGGCCTTCTCTGTGTTGCTGGTGTTAATGCAGTCACTATCCAGCAGAGCTGTGGTGTTATTGTCCATATATATGATCTTTTGCAGATCCTGGAGAGGGAGGGAGGATTGCTATTAGCACTGATACAACAAAACCACTTGTATATTCATCTAAATAACTGTCGGAATTGTGTGCCTTTAAACAAATTTTTTCACAACATATCAATTTAAATAAAGAATGATATGAGTGTACTGTATATAGTTCACACCTACAATACCAATTTATGTGTACTGTATATAATTCACACCTACAATACCAATTTATGTGTGGTGACATGATGCGAGAGACTAAAACCAGCACAAACAATTATATTTGTGCTTCAGGGAATTCCAGATATTATAGCCCGACATTAAAGCAGAGTCACTAAACTCATGGTTCTAAATGGCTAGGTTCTGATGGATGTCCCATCCTCCCTTTAAGTCAAGGGTGATGACCATGTGGCTGTTCAGTTGCCCTGACTGTTCGACCAGTCACCAGAAAAAACAGGACCGTCTTAAGATCTGAGGACTAGGGCTGAGAACCCCTGTATTATGGTGTTGTTTCATAAAGATTCTCCACTGACAATCCACTCAAAGCCAACGCAGAGTGAGGAGGCCCAGGCCAGGAGGAGCAGTGACGAGGAGCTGATGAAGCAGTTAGACTCACGTTGCTGATGACGTTGCGGTTGAGGGTTGTGCAGTGCATGTCAGTGTTCCACAGGCGGACCGTGTTGTCTGAGGAACAGCTGAGGAAGGATCCGGGAGACAGGCAGGGCTGCTCGCCCTCGCTGGCCTCTGGGTAAACCTAAAGCGCAAACAAAAAGGAAAACGTAATGGAATCCAACGGTGTGCACACGCAACGGGTCACATGCCGCTCTGTGGAAACCCGTTTTCATTCAGTACACAATCACAATCCAACCTGCTTTTAGGTCACCACTGGATAAACAATGAGCAGACACATTAGGGCCGACGGTGGACCAATATCAGATTATATTAGATGCTGAAAGAGTCGATAAATTCACACAAAGTGCAAAGGCCTGGGATATAATTCTCGGCAAGCACAGCTTAACATACAGTGTTATACACAGATTCATGTTACAGACTGGGCAAATATATTTTGTAATGTGTACTCTTCACAAACACGTGCTAACACACATACACGCACGCAATTTGAATCGTATGAGTCTTTCATGAATCAACCCCTTACCTCCACGCTCCACACACAGGAGGAGTGGTAGAGGGCCGAATACACTTTGCCCACTTTGCGCAAGTCCCGGACGTCCCACACATACAGACTGTGGTCGTTGTAGACGCAGGACAGCCAGCGGTTCGTGGGGTCGTACGACACGGCCACGGTGTCAGGGTACCGGGCATCCATCTTGTAGGCAAAGAGGTGGCTGAGGGCAAAAAGGTCATAAATTGAATCAGAGAGTGACACGAGGGTCATGGGAAAGTTCTAGCGGAACTGGAACCCAAGCTCCAACCGCTGCTGAGAAGGCCTGGTGACGATTAGAGATAATTGACCCGAAAAATCGAGAGCTGACAGTGAGCGGCGCGGCCACTGGAATTCTAATGAGGTATTATGAGGCAGCTGAGGCAGTGTAATTTTTCCTTTCTTTACTTATTTTTTTTAACGAACCTTACTGACTACATTCATATCTGACAGACCACAGGCATGAACTGAACTACTCCTCATCACAACGAATGTAAAACCAGTGTGGGCAAGGAAATGAACGATTTTAACAATGGTCAACAGCGGATCTGTGCTGACAAGCTCTGCTGAGACTGTAAGGCACGTGGAATGTTTGTGTGGGACGTTAAAAAAAAAAATGCCACCACAGCAGAGAGAAGACGGTCCAAGACTAGGATAAGACTCGTTGGGTTGTCTATGGCTCGTGTCAACTGCGCTGAGGATTTACGACTCAGCTGGACAGACACAAGCTTCCAGCGCTGTCCGAGCATATTCATGAAGAGAACGCCGGACATCCTTTTGTGCCTCGGAGAGAGAGACAGAGAGAGAGAGAGAGACAGACAGAGTCTGGAAGTCCCTGGGGCGAATAAAAAAAAAACTGAGAATGCTAAACACATGTGACGGATAGAAATACTGAGATGAGCCCACAAACATCCTGGATGAATTCTAAAACAAAGAGGAAATTATCCTGGGGTATTTGCATATTTATGATGCTGTTTGAGAATCAGATACCAAACAGCCCACACTGAAAAGGCTAACGGTCCTTGGCTCAAACAATGAGTCCATTAATCCCACCTTATTGACATTTTAAATGAACGACAATGGCACTGCCAAAGTATTTTTTTTCTTTCTTTGAAACTGGAGCATACGCAAACACATTCCACAGTGCGCTACAGAGCGCTGAACAAACCCTGGGCCACTTCTCCCATTCTATGAGAAGCCTATTAGCTTTAAAAAGACCTAATCTTAAAGCATAACAGTACATAAATTCATTCGGGCGATGAGATAAACACCGAAACCAGCTTGTCCGCAGCACGATGCCACACAAGCCGAATAATATCTGGGCTTTTTTTTTGCTGTACATGAGAAGCTGCTGATGTCATGGAGTTCTTTGGATATGAAGAATGTCACAATCAGCGGAAATTCTAGAACAGACTCGGAACAGCCAAACTTTAATGCAGGCTTCCAAAACAGCGACTTGTGACTGATACAGTTCTAGTTCCGTGATGAGAAGTAAATCGAGCGACGCGCTCGAGTGTGTGTGTGCGTAGGCGCCGCGGAGAGAGCGTGACCTCACCTGGCCTCGGTGACGGTGGCGATGTCTGTACCCAGGCTGTGAGGACGAGGCAGGGTGCAGATGAAATGCAGGTTCACGGGGCTGAAAGCCCGCACGGTGCCATCTGCACAACCACAGAATATCAACTCCTCGGTCACGGACAGGGAGGTAGCCAGGCTCGTCTGTACAGAAAAAAAAAAGAGAGGGAGAAAGTGATATAGAGAGAGAAAAGAGAGATTCGAGATTTGCTCTTTGTATCTTTTGTGTGACAGACTTTTCTTGTGATGATGATCAAATGAAGTATATTTTGAGTTAATAGCAAAAACTTTTGTTTGCTTAGACATACAGAGAACCTTTCTTAAACGTCAAGTGAATGAAAAGCACACACGTAGGAACATCGCAAAAATAAATAAATAAAAATAAATAAATAAATGAAGGGTAAAACTTGCAATGTGCGATATTTCATAACAGTGCAGACAGTAAGAGATGGACAGGTTAAAGTGGTTAAGCATACACCTTCACTGATGAAAGAAGAAATAAACAACAGCAAAAAACCCCCGCAAGTTAAACCCACGCAACTAGGCTCGTACTCTCAGTAACATATTTCTACGGGCTTCGAATAAATCCGCGCTGTGAAATGCAGTGTTTCCTAGGCCGGGTGAAATATCGGATCTAGACAGAGGCGCTCCAGCGAGAGTGAATGTGAGAAGAGGTGTGTTCACACCTCGACGCGACAAGCGGGGCGTTGTTCCTGATTTAACACTCCTGAACACGCGCGAGATGCTTTTGATTAGTCGGGAGAGGAAGCCAGCGGAAAGGGTGCGATGGAAGAACAGAGGAGTGTTTTTCTTGATGAGTCTGAACTTGGAACAGTTAGATACTCTTTTTTTGGGGGGGGGGGGGGGGGGGGGGGATAATCAGATCCTAAGGAGGAATGCGGTGCTTTGTGTGCTCCATGACCTGTATGACAGAGAAGCCTTTGTCTTTATCCATTTTTCTTTCTCTCCCTCATTCTCTCTCTCTCTCTCTCTCTTTTTTTTTCTTCTCTGCGCCGAGGACTGGCACAAAGGCGGGATTGTACGGGTGCCCACCTGCTCTGACGACGACCCACTTTGACAGTTAGCAGGAAGGTGTTGGCGTGGACAATCTGCGGATACCATCTTTCTCACCCTCCAGTCATGTGTTTCAGGTTCATTCAGCGGCTAGTCAAATCACTCACTCCTCTACTCTCCCGATAAAGTAGCAACATAACAAAGGGATGGATTATAAACTCACTATCATCATAAAGCTATTTATAAACAGGCGTCTAATCATTCCTAAATACACTCCAAACTATTTAGAGTTCTCTTTCTTTTCGTTGGAGACAGAATGTGGCAAATGCACTTGGTAGAGGAAAACTTGTGTTCTAACAGCAAAACAGCAAAAGTGGTATGAACTGAAATTCAAAATTTTGATTGCTGCCAGTCAAGACTGTTTTTTTTTTTAAATGAATACATAATCTCTGGTGAAAACATTAGGACAGAGACACTGTGAGTGAGTGTGTTAATGGAGGAAATGCCTGGACTTATGTTACAATGATCTCTTGCCAGTGGAAACCCCGAGGTTCGCAAACCCAGTGGGGTGAACAGGTGGAAATGACTGACACCCGTGTTGTCATGGCACCATCCAATGAGCTTTCAGTCATGACATGAAAGTGACAACTGCAGCAAAGACAAGTGACTTACTGTGATACTGTCGTTTTTCTGGACAGTGTAAGAGAAGGAAAAGCAGAGTACACTAATATTAGAAGGTGGCTCTACTTAAATTAACACATCCACACCACGCTGTCTAAATTCACACAGGCCTTCAACAGCAGAGCTGCTCACAGGAAATTAAACGTCAATCAAAGGAAAGATTTCAGCTTTATGGAAGAGAAAACAGGCTGGAAGTCAGCAGTGTCACAGCTAACGATGAAACTGAGCAGCCACCAAATTGATGAATCGTACTGCACAGTGTCAGAAATATTTTATACAGGACACAGAACGTCAATAACTGTTACAGGCTTGTCTGTATTACTGATTTACAGATAAACAGTGATATTGTAATCCCAATAATTTCCAACCCTCTAACGAAGATTAGCCAATCACTGTCCTCGTCACTCACCCTAAGCTCCACCCATTTATCCAGCAGTCTCTTCTCATTGAATTCACAGAGTAGTCCAGAGGAGGTGATGCAGAAGGTGCTGTCTGCTTTCCGGCCTTTTCCGCACGCCACGTCACTGAAGAAGTTATTCCGCAGCTCTCCCAGCAAGCCCGAGCGGCCCAGTAAGGGAACCGTGGCATTAACCTAAAAAAAGATTTTGGCACAGGGAAGAATGGTTATATATTATGACTTTATGTGGGGGTTTGGCAGAGGATTTTGGTTCTGAATGCTGGTTGAAGATCGGTGTCAAACGCTAAGTAGACTCCAAAGATAACTAAAAGCTTGAGTTGCTACCCATTCAGAATTTTCCAGGATTGTTCCGGGTTTTTTCTTGCCCGTCCTGGAAAAACTGTACTCCGCTCCATGACACCCATGACACTCCATGAATCCCAGCATTTGCGGGTATTGCATGCATTATTACTGCATGTGAAAGTTCGACTGCTTTTGACAAAGAACGTACATGTACGTACAACAACAATTGTTTCAGAAAGGTGTGTTATAATGATGATTAGGTAATGCTGTAACTAAGAAGATTAGGCGACTAAAACTCAGATCACTGTGAAAATGGTTGGCCAAACAGACAAAGCCGTGAGTGATGTGAAATAAAAGCATTAACAGAGATTCAACGAGCGTCTGCATTAAGTAGGATAACAAAGGTGCAGCTAGGGTGTTCTTATATGCAAACTTTACACAATTCATTTTAATTCACTACATGACATTTCTGTTCTGTAAAGCTCAATGGTATCACAAGAAGGCTGGCCAAGAAATGGTGAAAAGTGAACACAAAGAAGATATTCTGCTGAACATCTTAAATGTTTCAAGTTGTAAAGGATCTTTTTGTGACATTACAACTCAATGGTCATGGGGTAGCTTGGACTACATTTAAAATATTTAGGTAGCTACATCAGCAGACAAGTAGATTAGGTTTGATCAACGCAAAGTAGAAGAAGCGACAAAATGATCGTTTCAGTGGAGGCCACGGAACAATTTCAGCATCCACAGCAAGTGGTAAAAATGGCAAACGGGAGAACCTTTATTTGATTAAAGGCGGAACTGACAAGTCTTTTTAAGGATGGCTAACTAAGCACGTGTACCTTTGAAGTCTTGGCATGGTCCAGGTACCAGAATTTCACGTGTCTGTTCCCTGCTGTGACAAAGTAGGAACTGTCGTCGGAGAAGGAGACTGCCGTCACCTTACTGGAAACCTTGTTAGCAGCCACAACCACGTTTTTCTGAGACAACAAGGACAAACAACAACCGCTCAAGGACAAACTCAGATGGGCATTCAAAACATAATTTGCGCTTTTTTTTAATGGGACTTTTCCTCTGGACAACAGAGATGTGTACTACGCATTAAGAATTCAATCGACGTGTGTTTGAAGGAAAGAGGGGATGTTTTTGGGGCACCTTCCAGGCCCAGACGTTGACGATCATGTCGTGCTGGTAGCCCACGCTGACGATGTACTTGCTGTTGGGGGAAAAGGCAACGCAGGCGACCCCGTACTTATGTTCCTGCAGCTCAGCCACCTGTGTCCTCTCAACCACATCCCACACCCGCACAGCAGGCATATGCCCACTCTGGACACAGAGAGAGAGAGAGAGAGAGAGAGAAATACACATTCAAGGATTAATGCCTGTGCCAGACATGTGTGGCTACACTTTGCGTTCGGTCGAAGGGAAACCCCAAAAGGTTAAGAAGCTGGCGCTATCCTGTGATTATCTGTGTAGTGCAATCCGATCTAAGACGAGAGTACTGAGAAAGTGTCATTTAGAGCCAATGGGGGATTTATTCTTGAAAACTCCTGATGAAAGTGCTAGAACATCATGTTGTAATGAGAGTGCGCACAACTTCAGCTGCCGCTCTGATTTAGTACTGCAGCTCGATGTTACAGAAGCTGCACAAAGGGAGAGGGAACTGTTGAATTGAGTAATCATTAAGGATTCAGTCAGTGTTGTTTGACAAAGTATTCATTTCAGTGGCAGTCTTCATGCAGAGGGAGTGTATGGGTCCCCTTGCACGCATGAAAACAATTTGCACCGTTTATATCTCCGACGGGGCCTTCTCTTCTCCCGATGGACTTATATAGGAGCAGAATTTGTGGCGACTATTTGCACAAGTCAACCAGACAGGCCAAACAACCACACGCTGAGTTCTTTCTGCTACAGTCTTAAACCATGGACCTTGGCCTCCTCATGCCTTCTCTGCTTGCTCTCTCTCTCTCTCTCTCTCTCTCTCTCCCTCTTCACCTCTCACTGACAGCAGACTCTGTGCGTGGGTTGGCATTGTGCCCCCCGCAACCATGGCAACCAGTAAGCACACACTCACATCACTTTTATACACACAAGCTTGAGGGGGATCGTCCTCCTAAATGGAAAGGATTAGACATACACACTCCACAGGAGTCACCATTAAAGACTTGTGCAAAGTCTGTATGGATCACTGGATTAAACAAGCACACTAACCTGCTATTACCAGCCATGCACAGCACAGCTAACGCACAAAAACAAAACCCTCCCAACACACTTCACAGACACTTCAAATGGGCCGCTTTTCCAGAAATGGTACAGTTTCTTCCTTTTTTCCTTTTTTTTAATTCCTTTACAAACGACATCTGTTTTGATCTCAATTTACATGTCATCATGTTTCTCGTTCTTTTTTTTTTTTTTTTTTTTTTTCCGGACTACCTTACTGGACGTGACATCATCTCGGTAATCAGTATGTAACATCGGCAGCTGACCCACAAATCAATGCACACAGAAGATTCATTTTCATAACCACAGAAGATTCATCTGATAAGTGAAGCGCAAAAAAGCCCCCGTTATCTCCCTTTCTGTCCTTTTTTTTCGTTTTTCCTCCGAGGCAGTTTGTGATAGTGACATGGCCAGAAAAAAAAAAAAAAGACAGGGAGACAGAGTACTCACCTCGCCCGTGACCACGTACTTGCCATCCGGAGAGAAAGATAAAGTGGTTATGGTTTTCCTGTAAAGAGGTAGGAAGAGGAAGCATTTGGGTTAGGGTTGAAGTGAAAGCATCCGGTCCCTCGAACAGAGGTTTCCTGTCTCAACACGCATAGCGACAGCCCGGGACAGTCGCTTTGGAGGGCTTTTGTCTCTGACCGGCGATTTCCAACTTGGTAAAAAGTCAAGTTGTTCATGAAAAATGTTGCGAAAATGTTAATGTACCTGGTTTACACTATCAAAATATCTTCAAGTTTGATGAACAGCTGAACCAAAAGTCATAATTCAGAGGGAGAATACATATATGGTGGAGAGCTATGGTGAAATATTGTTCTGGAGTAACCACTGAAATGTGCGCTATGCATTCTGTGTCCTTGTTTATATGGAAACAAATGGCTTTTTTCAGAACAATAATAATAGGTTTGTCTGAGAAGTAAATGGGAGACATTCCAAAGATTATACACTGCTAACCCTTTTTTGATATATTTTTTGATATATCTAAATGAACAATGGAGACACTTTGATAGTGAAATGAGAGACATAAAAAAAAAAAAATACAGGTAGTCAGAAATGCTGAAGAAAGAATACTTATATTTTTCCTTTTAATTTTTTTCCCCCCCAGGATTTTATTGGCTTATTGTTGAGGGTAAAACACGTATGGTACCTGATCCACAGCAGTGAGCTACTGAACATTTTGGTATAGAGAGAAATATATGGAGTGTTCCTCTCACAGATTCGGTGTGGTCATGTGATAAGCCACACGGTTCATTGAAATCATTTCCGGCTGCCCCTGTAATTCCGGGCGCATTTGGAGTGCAATTACAGGGAAGTGAAAATGACCATGTCCACGTACTTTAATAACCGGTCTGGAGCAGCAGACTCGGAGAGAGAGCGAGAGAGCCACGGTTAAGCACGTCTCTGCCAGTGTATGTTTAGGATGAGTCTATGCCGCTCTTTTCTGGGTGCTTACATCTGAGAATCTGTGATAAACTGCTGATCCATGGAAAGAGAATGATGTCTACATTTACTTGCACGTTTAAGATATTTTATGGTCTAATTTTAGAAGCTAAAATTTACATCAGTGAAAGCAGTTTCTGAATATGCCTGTTTAGAAGGTGTGTATGTATGTTTAGAAATGAGGCGGTTATAAACGAGCTGTATTGTGCACTATCAAACGGTGAAAGAAGTTTCTAGCCTGTGCCCTATGGGATTATTTAAGGAAACACAGTTACAATGTTTACAACAGTGTTTCAGCTGAAACCTTCTTTGATTTGCAGGACCTTTTAGAATTGAAGGTAAGGTCTAAGTGTGTGTGTGTGTGTGTGTGTGTGTGTGTGTGTGTTGTTTACACTGTGTGAGGGCCCTTACCTGGAGCTGTTAAAAATGTGATGCTGCTTGCTCTTTTTCGGGTTCAGCAACACCACCACACACCTACGGGTGAGGACCAAAAGAGATGGGTCAGACAACCAGAGACGCACAGAGATTCTCTCACCGCTCCAATTCAGAAAAACATGACTCTTGTGAGGAGAAACACTGGATAAACATCTACAAAGACTCCACGACCCAGCCAATCATTGACTCGCAGTGTAATCAGTCAAAACTAAAAGCAGCAGGACACCAAGGGCAAAGATGAATATATTTCTCTCAGTCCCTTCACCCCTCTCTCTTTAAAGTTCCTTTGCATGTGTGTGTGTGTGTGTGTGTGTGTGTGAGTGTGTGTGTATGAGTGAGAGAGAGATAGAGAGACATGTGGGACAGCCTCTCCCTCCAGTTTTATTTTTTTTTTTTAAACATCTCCCAGTAGAAGATGAAAACTCTAAAAAGCCTTAACAAAAGGTTTAAAACAAACAGCGGCCTTTTATCCCTTCAAATGGGCAGACGTGTGTTGTAAGTCAGCGCTCTGATGTTCTGTGATACCTCATGAAAGACTACAGAGTAAGAGGAAAAAAAACAAAACAAAACAAAACAAAAGAAAACAGTACAATTCCACTGTACACACCGCTCTGAGTAACAGCGGGTAAGCATTCACTCATTTCCTGTGCACGCTATTCCTACCCCTCAGTTTATGGCAAACGGATGGGTTTTAACTTTAACAAAAATTTTACAGCTACCGTGAGCGATTTTCCAATTCCTTTCTAAAAGAACTCACAGGACGTTTTCTTGCTACAGAGTATGCATTCAAGGCCCTCAACATTAAAGTAACGTATGGGCTTCTTTAAAAAATAGCACCCAAAAGTTGTACAGACATCCCTCGGAGGCAGAAACCCTGGCAGAGCCGTCCGCGTTAGATTGAAACGTCTCGGTGGTTGGCAGAAGGCCATTTCTTTGGGCGGTCTGTAAACACAGCTGAAAAGCGTCAAGGTCGTGGGTTCAGATTTTATACCGTTCTTTTCTTTTCCACAGATCTACGGTAGCTTGGTCCCCACAGAGGGAAGTGGGAACAACTCTTGTCTCAGCCAGAGAAGACAGTGGCAGTGCTTTGAATCCACTGTGTCAATGCCTTTCTGTCATCAGATTTGTGCTTTATGAGTGTGTGTGTGTGTGTCAGCGGTACAGTCAGAGCTGTGGTATTGCAGAGAGGAAGAAAAGATGATCTTGCATATCAGTAGCTCATTACTCACCGGCCACACAAAAGACCGATGTACAACACTCCGTATAAAATCAACCGCCCTGCATGAGACAGGCCTCAAAAAGGAGTCAATTACAGTGAAAAACTAGTAAGACCCATTCATGGATTTTCTGGTGCTATTTATATGTGAAGATCTCCTAATAGGATTGACAGGGCTCAAATTGATGCCTGTGAAGAGTGCATGCCTTACAAACAGGGAGATTTGAGATTTGTTTTTGCACAAACACAATTAGCCACGCTGACTTGGGAGTGGTGTTTTGGACTGCCTTTCACAACGGGACTGAGCAGACTTAGGACAGTGGGCGATCAATGATTAGACATCACCCTACACACATGTGCTGAGGAACCTGGGAAAAAACATACAACCAGGGAGGTGCACACCCACAAATACCAATATATACTTATAAATATGTATGTATGTTAAACATAAAACAAATACATACAAACACAAACACATATGTAGTTATGCTTGTAAATAAGTACATCTGTTAAATATGAGACAAATACATGCGCACACAGAAACACACGCGCGCGCGCAAGCAACGTGTGTGCGTACATACATACACGCAGACACAGATAAAGAGAAAGGGCTTAATGGAAAGGTTTTCAGTGTATAACTCTACCAGTTTATGCAGAACTGTGTTAGAGAATGCGATAACAACAGGAGCTAAATGATTCTTGATTTATGCGAGGAGCAAGATCATATCTCACAATGACCTCCACTTAAGACAACGTAATAAATTCTGAGGAAAATGGCTCATCAAGATTTGGTCAAACAATGCCCGTCTGAGGAACTCAATCTGTCCTTGCATCTGTGTCACTCCTCATCTGATTGTCAGAACGTCAGTGGAATGACAACGCAGATGTGTCTGCGAAAACCTCCTTTTCTTTGGTAGCAAAAGAGAAAAGTG